>NW_022107432.1:29981697-29991621 GCF_000313985.2 Echinops telfairi | reverse complement strand
GGGCTGGCCCCCTTCTACGCCTCGAACTTCAGCGTCTGGTCGGCCGCTTACTGTTCGTCGGCCGGCCCGGGAGGCTGCGCCTTCCCCCTGGACCCCGCCGCCGTCAAGAAGCCCTCCTTCTGCATCGCGGACATCCTGCACGCCGGCGTGGGGGAGCCGGGGGCGGCCCCGGAGGGCCTGGCGGGGGCCTCGGCCGCCGCGCTCACCGCGCACCTGGGCTTAGTTCACCCGCACGCCTCTTTCCAATCGGCCACCCGGTCCCCTCTGCGACCCACCCCCGTAGTGGCACCCTCCGAAGTCCCTGCGGGCTTCCCGCAGCGGCTGTCTCCGCTCTCCGCCGCCTACCACCACCATCAGCCAGCGCAGCCCCAGCCGCAGCCGCAGCCGCAGCTCCGCCCGTCACGGACCCTGCGCCGACGCCCCGGAGGTTGGGATGCTCTTGTCTAAGATCAACTCGCTTGCCCACCTGCGCGCCGCGCCCTGCAACGACCTGCACGCCACCAAGCTGGCGCCTGGTGAGTGCTTCCCCGGGCCGGGGGTGGGGGTGGTGGCGGTGGTGGGCTCAGCCGGACCCCCGGGGTGGGTCCTGGTCCGCGCGGCTCGGCACTGAGCCCCCCGCCCCCCGTGCCTCTCCCCCACCTAGGCAAGGAGAAGGAGCCCCTGGAGTCGCAGTATCAGGTGGGCCCGCTGTTGGGCAGCGGAGGCTTCGGCTCGGTCTACTCCGGCATTCGCGTCGCCGACAACTTGCCGGTGAGTGGGTGCCCCGCCGTAGTGGGGGGTGGGGGCCCGCCGCCGGGTGGGGGGCGCTCGGGTTTCCTTTGGCCCCTGCCAGGGGGACCTCACTGGGGCTCTCTGGGCTTTTTAGGTGGCCATCAAGCACGTGGAGAAGGACCGGATTTCCGATTGGGGCGAGCTGGTGAGTGTCTGGGAGGGAGCGACCCCCGTGGGGGGGGGTGGAGAGGTCCCGCCACCCGCCGCCCGCGGCCTCAACGCACCCCCCTCGCCCCTGCAGCCCAATGGCACGCGGGTGCCCATGGAAGTGGTACTGCTGAAGAAGGTGAGCTCGGGCTTCCCCGGCGTCATCCGCCTCCTGGACTGGTTCGAGAGGCCCGACAGTTTCGTGCTGATCCTGGAGAGGCCCGAGCCGGTGCAGGACCTCTTCGACTTCATCACGGAGAGGGGCGCCCTGCAGGAGGAGCTGGCCCGCAGCTTCTTCTGGCAGGTGCTGGAGGCCGTGCGGCACTGCCACAGCTGCGGGGTGCTCCACCGGGACATCAAGGACGAGAACATTCTCATCGACCTCAGCCGCGGCGAGCTCAAGCTCATCGACTTCGGGTCGGGGGCGCTGCTCAAGGACACGGTCTACACGGACTTCGATGGTGAGCCAGGCCCCCGGGGAGGGGGCTGCCCAGGGGGCTCGGCCGGGCCCGCAGGCCGCGCTCGGCCAGGCTCCGTCGCCTCCTCCGGCCTTTTGTAAAGGTCACCGGGCCGCCTGGCGCCCGGCGCCCGGCGGGGTGGGGCGGGGAGCGCTCCCCAGCGGAGTCAGGGGGATTTCAGGCCACCCGAGCCGGCGAGGCTTCCGGCGTGACGTGATTTGATTGTTTGGGGGTGTTTTTTTTAAGTGGAATCCAGTCGATTCCCAGCGCTCCCGATGCATACGAGGTTACGGACTGCCGGCTGTAGCCCAGATTTTTGAAGTCTGACCCAGTTTCCCCGCCCGCCACTCACAGCGTGGGAGGGGGAGCGCGGGAGAGGCGGAAACCGTGACGCCGCGTTGGTCGTTTTTGTTGTGTTTTCGGGGTAAGGGAGCGCGTTCTCCATCAGGTAGTCTTTAAAAAAGACTGTGCAGCCACCCGCCGCCGCTGATTCAGGAAGGGAATACGCGACTGCAACAGTAGTTTCACTTTATTTCGTTTCGGCCGCTCCCCCGCTCTTTCTGTGTCGTGGGGTGACGGAGCCGGGAATGAATGTTGTGAAATAAGATCTGTTGTTGGGTCGAGAATTAGTTGGGTGTCTCCAACGAGAGGATGAAAACCTACCCCAGGGAGGGGCTTGGAGCGGGTTCTTTGAGCCGAGAAGGAACGAGGAGCCGGAGATCAAAGCCGAGGAGGGTGGGTCATCCTCGGAGCGCCTTTAACCTAACAAACGACCGCCTTTCAGAACTTGTGACTCGGGCTTGTGGTTTGTGTTTATTTGCCCTTGGAGGACGCTGGGCCGGGCTGCATTTTTTGTATTGAACAGTTAATGGCTGGCCGCTCCTCCCAGGGTGGTGTTTCTCCCTTCGGGCCTTTGCTGCCCTCTAGCGAGCACCCGCGGCTTGGCAACTTTGTGTCTTTTTTTTTTACAACCTAAAGTTTGTAAACAGGAGTCACGTGGTCTGGAGCCAGCCGCCCAGCCCCGTCATCGTCCCCGCCTGGGGAGGAAAGGGTGCGGTGCCCGCCAGCCCTGGGGGAGGGGGCGGGGAGGGGAGGGAGGCCTCCCAAAGGGCGCCCTGACTTTTTGATGTTGCACCACGTCTCGGATCGGATTGGATCCCAGAGGAGAATCTCACGCAGGTTCCTGGGCAGGGGCGGGATCGGTGTGGAGGACAATCTGGGGCAGACGTCCCCTTACTGTGTTGCCGCTTTTTGCCGGAGGCTTGGGGCAGCCTTGTTGGTGGCTTGGAGCATTTTGCAAAGCATTTCAGTTTTTCAGTTGGTTTGGCCCAGAGGAGAGGTGGGTAGGGAACAATGTTTTGGGTTGCAGCTACTCATCCCGGTTTGCAGCTCAGGGGGGAACAAGCGTTCACCCCCTTCCTGAAGAAGGAGGGGCTGAGGGGTTTCTTTGGTGTTTTAATTGCCATACCACCTGGTTGCTTTGTTTATTTTTGCTATTCCCTCTGCTCCCAGGGACCCGAGTGTATAGCCCTCCGGAGTGGATCCGCTACCATCGCTACCACGGCAGGTCGGCGGCTGTCTGGTCCCTGGGGATCCTGCTGTACGACATGGTCTGTGGGGATATTCCCTTCGAGCATGACGAGGAGATCATCAGGGGCCAGGTCTTCTTCAGGCAGAGGGTCTCTTCAGGTAACTTATAAGACCCCCCTGGGGGGGGGCTGTACCTCCTGGGCGGGGTGAACTCTGGAGCACTCCCATAGGGATGGACCCTGGGTCTCCAGGCTTAGTCGAATCGCAGGCCAGTGGTAGCCACCATGCTGGCCCCCTCGAGATTGGCGCTGGAGTTCGCTTTAAAGCCTTCCTCGGAATCCAGAGGGAGACCGTGTCTGAGAAACTTTAAAACAAAACCAAACAGCTTAGTTTCTCTGAATCTCTCTTGATATCTTCCCAGTTCCTGGCTTCATTTTTCCCAGGGAGGGAAAGGTGGGGGGCTCTTTGGCCACTGCCGTCTTTCAGGCAGTCGCTCTCCAGAAAGTGTGCTTCTAGTTGACCTCATTGCATGTGGTGTTGGTGCTTGTTAGTCAGTAGGTGAGTTGAGTCACCCCACCCAGCGCGGTGGTGTCTCCTCGCAATCCCTTGTCATCAAGCTCCTGTGGCTGGCGAGTGGGTGTCACTCGTGGGAAAGGCTATTCATGTTGGGAACCACAGGTTTTCAAGGGGGGAGGGGAAGGGGGGGACTGTTTGTTTCTTTCACTTAGAGTAGGCTAGAAGATCCAGATGTCAGTGAATACCTTCCACTGAAGAATAAATACACACAGCTGACATCCTAGAGGGAATGTGGTTTCCTCCGGACCCCAGACTCATGAGCAGCCCCACTGGGAGCCAAAATCGAGAGAGGTGGGGGGTGGCGAAACCAGCTGAGTAATTCCTCCTCTTGCTCTCTGCAGAGTGTCAGCATCTCATTAAGTGGTGTTTGGCCCTGAGACCATCAGATCGGCCCTCCTTCGAAGACATCCAGAACCACCCATGGATGCAAGATGTTCTCCTGCCCCAGGAAACGGCCGAGATCCATCTCCACAGCCTGACGCCGGAGCCCAGCAAATAACAGCTCTTCTGGCAGGTCCTCCCTCCCTGTCGGATGGTCCAGGAGGGGAAGCTTCCTAAGTACCAGTGACACGTCTCACCAAGCAGGACAGGACTTGATACAGGAACAATATTTCCAACTCATTCCAGAGCCCAGGGCCCCTGGAGGCAGTCTCCACACGGGGAGGAAGAGACTCCACTCCAGGGGGCCTACGTCTCAGCTCCCCTAGATGTGCGCTCCCCTCATTCTGTCCCGGCATTGCCGGACTTCTGCGAAGGCCGGGGGGTGGGGGTGGGGGCGTTGAGAAACCCTGCCATGGGACTGGCCTGTTCCTTCATCACGAGTTCTGCTGATGCCGAGATGGGTCGGGTGGGGGGTGGGCTGGGGACAGGTTGGGATGGGATATAGGACTAGCACCATTTTCAGTCCCTGTCACCTCTTCCGACTCTTCTGAGTGCCTTCTGTGGGGACTCCGGCTGTGCTGGGACAAATACTTGAACTTGGCCTCTTTTACCTGCTGCTTCTCCGGAATCTGCCCGGGTTTGGTCCACCGTTTTTCTCTCCCCCTCCCCCCACAGACGAAAGGTGCCGTGGAGAGGCCACAGGGCCAAAGCGCTGAGCCACCTGCCTGTTTTTCTGCCTCTTTTAAGTAAAACTCCGAGTGGACTGGTCTTCCTTTATTGGGGATTTTTTTTTTTGGTTGGTTTTTACTTAAACTCTTTCAAAAGCTAAGACCTCACACACACACAAATGCACAAACAATGCAAGTGAACAGAAAAACTGTAAATGTATGTACAGTTGGCATGGTAGTGTACAAAGGATTGTTGTTGATCTTTTTTTTTCCTTCCCTTTTTTGTTTTGATTTTGCCTTTAAATTATTTCACCTTTTGTTTTGTTCCCCGCCCCCCCCACCTTTTTATGAAAGATGCTCATTCTTAACCTAGAGGTCAACGCTATGTATTTATTTATTTATTTATTTGGTTCCCTCTTCTCCCTCTCGCGCCAAGCTTCCACGGCTGCTGCCCTGGTTCTTCCTCTACTCCTCCTTTCCTCTTCTGACTTGGGGACCTTCTGGGGAGGGCTGCGACGCTTGCCTGTTTGTGGGGTGATGGGAGTCAGGCGGAACAAGCTGCTGTAGCTCCCCTGACTTAACCGTGGGGCCCCCCTCACCCACTTACCCAAGTGGGTCTGGGTTCTGTGGGTGACGGGGAAGGGGGCACTGCTGATCTTTGTACATAGGACCGATCTATGATAACACTTCCGGATGGCGTGCCTTCCGGATCCTCTCGGGGGGCTGTGTTCTGAGCAGCATGTAGCCTGCTGGTTTTATCTGAGTGAAATACTGTACAGGGGAATAAAAAGAGATCTTATTGTTATTTTTTTTTTTTTATACTTGGCGTTTTTTGAATAAAAACCTTTGTCTTAACCTAATGACTTCTAAGTGTGATCCATGCAGAGACATGCCCCAATGGACAGGGCTTGAGCACCTGAGAAATAACAGGCCTCCTGCTAGGAGACCAGGGACTTCCGGAGGCTCAAATCTGGCTTCCTGGGAGAGCCACCTCGGGAAGTGCATGTTGGCATCGCGCAGACGAGATTGGGCAGCGGGGTGCTCCAACAAATCTCAGCTGTTTGCTGATGGAATTCTGGAGTAGCATGACCGGCCGCAAGTGCGGCGTTTCGCCTTCCTGGCCACGCCGCTGGTGTCCAGCAGGCACTTAGCTGGGCAGGGCAGATGCGGACAGAGCACAGGAAGTTCCATTGACTGGAACTGTCTTTAGAGAATTCGCCGTGGAGTTGATGGAGACGACTGGGTGGGGCTGTGCCTGTGTGTTCCCCAGGTGGTAACTTCACTGAAAGCCACTGGTGGTGCTGAACACCTACCCCTTTCTATTAGCAGCCCAAGTAACCCATTGTGCCACCAGGGCTCCTATAGAGACTACGGACCCAGACCTAATTCAGGCTTTTTGTCTTCACATTTTGGGTGCTCCCTTCGTGAACATGACGCTGTATTACAGCTCCCCGGGCATGCTACCTTCACCTTGATGTGAGGGTTCACCCTTACGAGTGGATGACCGGGATTTCCCCTCGAGTGTGCTTGACAAAGGTGAGCTGTCAGCCCAGCCTTGGCTTTCTGACTGGCGGATGCTCAGTGAACTGGTCTTTTAAGTGCGGTTTTTGTTGTTTTTTTTTGCTGCAGTGTTTTAAGCCCCGGCCTGCTTTCTGAGTTGATCTAAGCAGGGAGCTCTCCACACCACTTAGTTCGCGTGGTTTCCCGATAGGCCCAGAGCACATGGGAGGGTGTGCCTCTCTCAGCAGAGTTCAGTATTAGTAAAACAAAGTTCCTTATTTCTAACACTCCACCCTCCCTGGGTCACCCTGCTCTCCTTTCCTCGGTGCGCACACACCCTTTGGACACAGGCCCACCCGTGCTCTTAGCAGGGTGCTGGGGGGGCTAGGGCACACTGCCCCTCGCTTTCTCACTGGGTTCTGGTGTTTGTTGGGTCTTCAGCTTGGCCTAGATCCCGCCCGCTGGCTCAGCTCCCATGTGGCTGCCTGGAAGGAAGGAAGGATTGCTTGCTTCTGTGGGGCTGATTTCCTGAGGTTCCCCGTTTCTCCGTGCACCCTCTCTAGCCCCAACCTCTTGTACTCGTTGGAGGGTTGCGTACTCCATCCTTTCCAGTAAAGCTGACACTTGAAAGACTAAAAGTTGCTCTGAACTTCTAATGAAATCCGGCAAGCCCTGCTCTTGAGCAGCTTCTGACCGGTAGCCTTCCCACCCTCTCGAGGCGGTCAGGGGGGTGATTGGCAAGGAGCCTCTCAGGTGCAAGGTATTAGGGAGTGCATGGACAGTGAAAAGATGAGGGTAAGACATGACAAAATAGTAATAGGATAAATGATCAAGGGTTCGTGAGGGGGGGGGCGGAAATGAGCTCAAGTAGAAAGCAAATGTTGAGAATGATGATGGCAACAAATATATAAATGTGCTTGACACAGTGGATGGATGGCTGGACTATGATGAGTTGTACGAACCCCCAATAAAATGATTTTTTAAAATAAAACTTTTTAAAAAGAAAACATTCGTCTCATGGGCCCTTGTGGCACTGTAGGTTATACTTCAGGCCACTCAACATAAGGTTAGCAGTTCAAATCCACCTCCGGTCTGCCAGAGAAGATGATGTCTGACAGCTCCTGTGACGATTTAGAGGAAAAAAACACTGTAATGTTGCTATGAGTTGCAATCAACTTGATAGCGGGGGTGGGGGGGGTGGGGAGGGGTGGGGGGTGGTGTTTGGATTTTTTCTTCTTCTTTTAAATCTAGTGTGGAAAGGGAGCCTTTTGTCATAGAATCCACTCTGACTCTGACCCTGTAAGATAGAGTAGAACTTAGAACTGCTTCTTGGAGGTTTCTTAGACCACAGTCTTAAGGTGAGCCGACAGCTTCAGTTTTCCAGTAGTGGCAGATGAGTTTGAACTGCCAAACTTGTGGTTAGCAGCCCAACACTTAGCCTCTTGATAATTAATAGGGTGGTAAGGGATCGGGCGCCACAGCTTTGGGACGCTGGAGTATCGGAACGATGATTAAATTGGACTCAGAAGCAAATTCTACGTCATCTTAGATTCTTGCCTAGATGAACATCTTGGGCAAATTATGCTCTGGGAGACTAATCTCTGGGGGAATCCTCTTGACAAGACTGTGAGCATTGAATTTGAACGAACTAACACTTGCACATGCAAACAGATTCTGTTCCCTGCGTACTGACTCAAACCTGTGGGCAGGAGCAGAGTGGCAAAGCGTTTCCAGGCTCAGGACAGCGGGAGAGGAAAGGAGGCTGTGATTTGATAAAAGTCCTCGGTGGGATAAATGCCGGTGCTCTGCTACTAACTGAAAAGATTAGCCACCTAGCAGCATCATGGGAGAAAGGCCCAGCAACCTGCTGTCCATCGAGTCCATGCTGACTCGTAGTGACCCTATAGGACAGGGTAGAACTGCCCCTTGTGCGTTTCCAAGACGGTCACTCTTCAGGGGAGTTGAAAGCCCCTGTCTCCTGAGGAGTGGCTGGTGGTTTTGAACTGCTGACTTTGGGGTTAGCAGCCTATCGCATAACCACCAGGGCTTCTCCGACAGGATTACAGTTGAAGTGCCCGGAGCTCAGTGTGACACAGTAACTCACACACGGGGCTGCCAGGAATTGCAATCAACTCAACAGCAATGAGTTTTGTGGGATGTTTGTTTTTTACTGTTTGGGCAATGCTTTCTTTCCTACGCTACGTGGGGAGGACCAAGGCATGTGTACTCTAGCTTTTGGTCTGTCTGAAGTATGTCAGGACAAATTTTAATATTGTGCTTATCGTGTGGGAAGCAACTGACGGAGTTATTATTGTCCTTGGCTGCGGCCACTTGGAAGGCTTCAAAGAGGAGGCAGTATTCCAACTGACCGTTGACGAGTGAGCCTGGGCTTGCTCATCTGTGAAGGGAGGCAGTGAGTATGCAGATACCGCATGGAAATCCCATGGGCCTCATCTGCATTTTCCCTGACCAGACCAGGGCTCAACCATTGGACCAAACCTGCCCTATTGTTTTGGTATAGTACTTATTGTACAAACTGCAAGCTAAAAATCGGATTTTGTATGAACAAACATTTTTTAAACAAGTTTCGCATTTCTGTCTTAGACTTCTATGTTTTTAGAGTAATTTTATAGTTGAAAATACTTGGTACGCTGATTACTCTCCCTGTTATCAAGCCAATGCCACTCACAGAGCGACCGTATATGATAGAGATGGCCTCTTCTAAGAAGAAACCTCTGCAGAAGTAGAAAGCCTCCTCTTTCTCCTGTGGGGCCGCTGATGGTTTTGAGCCGCTGACCTTCCAGTTGAGTTTTGCATTTTTCAGTCAACAAGAATCAAGTGAAGAATAGGATGGCTTGATAGGTGCAAATGATCTGAGATTCAAAGGTCGGTGTCTGTCAGTAGAGTTTGTTCAGAACAGGGCCGCATGCCTTCATAACCTAATTGCCTAAGGCTACTTCTGTGTTACAATGACCTAGATGACTCGTTTCCTCAGATCGGATGCCTGGCAAAGCCAAAAATATTTACTATCAGGCACTTTACGGAAACTGTTTGTTAACCTTGGCCCTAGACCAGCGGTTCTCAACCTGTGGGTCGCGACCCCTGTGAAAGGGTTGCCTGGTTTCATAACGGTAGCAAATTGACAGTGATGAAATAGAATGAAAATAATTTTATGGTGGGGGGTCACCGAACATGAGGAACTGTCTTAAAGGGTTGTGGCATTAGGAAGGTTGAGAACCTCTGCCCTAGACCTTGATCTCATTGATCCATCTTCCTCGTTCAGCCTGGAGCTGGCCACATAGTAGGTCCTCCACGGTGATAATGAGCGCCCGTTCAGCACCTGCTGTGCTCCCAGCACTGTTCTGGGTCCTTTGCATGTATTGACTCATTTAATCTCACAACCACCCTCTACGAGATGGGTGCTATTATTTATCCCCATTTCACAGATGAGAAAACCGAGGCGCGCGCGCGCGCGCGCACACACACGGACTATCAGTCCGTGTTCGTGACTGCTCTGCCATGGTGTTGCTCTGCGCCTACTCAAGAGAACGCTCAGGACAGAGAAGAGCAACCCACAGTGTTTCCTGGGCCTACATCGTCACAGGCATGGATCGCCAGAGCTTTCTTCCGCGGGGCTGCTGGATGGTTTTGAACTGCCCACCTTTGGGTTAACAGCCCAATGCTTAACCAGTGAGCCACCAGGGTTTCTGACGCTGCCTTTTAACAAGCAAGTGTGTGGATTAGTCACCGTGGGGTCCCTTCAGGGCCAGAGGTTCGGGCCGTTCCCCATCTTCCAGCGAAAGTCAGATAAGTGGCTCTTTTCTGCGAAACACTGACTGGAGAGCTCCTGTGAGCAGCCCTTCCCTGGGAGGGGAGGAGGGGTGGAAGGGCTT
>NW_022107432.1:29978640-29980765 GCF_000313985.2 Echinops telfairi | reverse complement strand
ACCGTGCTGTGTGACGAAGACCCGTCTTGAAAGGACTGAACAGCCAGGAGAACAAACCAGTCTGTCGGGGAAGAAGGACAGCCAGAGGGCTCCTTGGACGGGAGGATGGAGAGACTTCATCTCCCATTCTTTGGACGTGTTATCAGGAGAGGTCGTGCCTGGATTTCATAGTTGGTCAAGTAGAAGGTCAGAGAGAAGACATGGATGGACACAGTGGCTGCTCAATGGGCTCAAACATACCAAATGCTGAGGACGGCACAGGACCGGGCAGGGGTTTCCTCTGTTGGAGGCAGGGTGGCCTTAAGTTGGGACCAACTCAGCAGCACCTGACAACCACCTGTTCCGGCAGGTAGCTCTCGTTCGTCCCTTTTCCCACGAACATCCCACCGCGCAAACAGGGCTGTGGCTGGTGGATCCCCTGGGTCACTTAACATGCTTAGGAGGTCAGCACGATCAGGGTGAGAGCCCCCAGGCAGTGACCAAGTCCTGATGTCAGACATCCACAGAGCACCTACTACGTGCCACACACCATGCTGGTGCCGGAGAACTCTTGTGCACCAGTCGACAGGGCGCGAGCTTTCCTCCTCTCTCTTTCCCGTGTTCCGGGGGTTCCATGTCCCGGCTGTGTGAAGACATGGGACTGTGTAGGTTCCCAGGGTGATCTCTCTAGACGTGGAAGTGACTGTTGTATATGGATAATACGTGCGGCCTGCGGGGGTGACGGGCACGGTACGCGGTGATGTGTGTATCCGTATCTTGGGTGTGTGTGTGGTGTGAAGGATGGAGCATGGTGGTGCATGTCTTTTATATGTGAGTCTATGTTGGCGTGTGAGTAGTGTCGCCCCGTACGTACACACACATTTCTGGGCTTCCAACCTGCTCACCCTACCCAGACTGCAGTTCCTCTGTTTCTTCACGCTCGGCCCGCCCAGCCCTTTCCCTGCCTTGTTCTGATTTTCTGCCCTACCCTAGGGCAGAAAATCGTTCACCTTTCCTTTTCGATCTGATCTTCATTTGTCTTCTCCCACAACCGCTTCCCTCCCATACTTCTTCCTGTGCTCAGTTCATGGACAGCTCAGCCCATCGCACCGTGGAGAGCGCATCCCTGTTCGAACTCTCTAAGTCTTCATGAGACACCGTGGCTCTCTCCCTCATTCTGGGAACACCTCTCCATTTTCATAACCCCTGGCTTGCCTTCCAGGTCTCTTGACCCTCAGTCCACCCGAGCTCCTCCTCCCCCTCGACCCTTTAAACTTGGGGGTTTGCTCCTCACCCCCCAAGCCCTCTGTGTTTGGCAGGGTCCTGACCAGGAAGCAGATGGCAATGCAAACTGGATCTTGTGAGCAAAGTGGACGAAAGAATCCTTTCCAAAGGCACTGGGCCAGGGCAGTGGGGCAGCACGGGGCGCTGCTGTACCCAGGGGCTGGCGAGAGTTTGATATCTGAGATCTGCAGGACTCCAGGGGAGAACAGGGTCCCGAACTGGAAACACCAGTGCAGCGTGGAGGAAGCTGTGACACTTATTTGAGAGAAGCAGCCAACCTGTTGGTAACTGCAAAGAGAAGAGAGCCAGGGAAACAAATACTCTCGTTCTCCCTGCTCCCTGACCACCTACCACTGTCTCTGGTTGGCCGAACCCAACAGGAGGAGCCCAGTGCACACAGGCAAGCCTCTGGGCATGGCAAGGAGTGTGGGAGAAGAGGCCAAGGGCAGGGGCTGAGCCCCTGGATGCGTGGTTGTTTTCTCCCCTAAGTCCTTCTCCACAATCAATCCCTCGCTCCCTCACAGAATGGGCTCCTGAGCACCGACCCCGGGGCCCTATAGCCCGGGCCCAGTGTGCTCAGAAACTCAAGAGCTGAGTAAAACGTGCATGTCTGAACCCAGACACCCATGCCCCTAATTCCATCCTGCCACTGCCCACTCAGTCCAGTGGCAAAGCTCCCGAGAGGCAGGGATGCCTCCAGAGATTCTGTGTGGAAATGCTATTGTTTTCTACTGATAACAGCACCATACTGAACTATCGAATTGTAAGATATGTGAATTATATGCCAATCAAATGGCTGGGAAAATAAAATGAAAAATGACACGGATTTTTTTTAACAATTAAAAAAAAAAAGAATTCTCCC
>NW_022107432.1:29973931-29977332 GCF_000313985.2 Echinops telfairi | reverse complement strand
TAAGATATGACAAAATAATAATAATTTATAAATTATCAAGGGTTCATGAAGGAGTGGGGAGCAGGGAGGGAGGGAAAAATGAGGAGCTGATCCCAGGGGCTTGGGTGGAGAGCAAATGTTTTGAGAATGATGAGGGCAAAGAATGTACAAATGTACTTTACACAATTGATGGATGTATGGATTGTGATAAGAGTTGTATGAGTCCCCAATAAAGTGATTAAAAAAGATAGTGCAACTGTGGAAAACAGTATAGCACTCCTTAAAAAGTTGGAAATAAAAATATGATATGATCCAGCAAAAAAAAAAAAAGAATTCTTACCACCCCAGAGAGAAATATTTTGTAGGGGAAGAAAAGGAATAAAAAGCTAATAGGGTTTTCCCATGAACAATGTTGACACACATAGATTTGTTTGAGCTATTGTGTGTGTGCACATACAATTATGCACATGCACACTCTGCAAACAAAGACACTCACTGCTGTGGGGTCAATTCTGACTCGTCGCAACCCTGTAGGATAGAGGAGAACCGCTCTCAACAACAGCAACGAAGAACTGCTCGTGTAGGTTTCCAAGACCATAGACTCTTAGAAGATTATTTATTTATTTTTTGACCACTAGGGGCTCTTACAAGTCTTATCACTATCCATCCATCCATCCATTGTGTCAAGCACTTTTGTACATATGTTGCCTTCATAATTTTCTAATTATTTTCTTTCTACTTGAGCCCTTGGTATCAGCCCCCTCCCTCCCCTCCCTGGCCCATCCTCCCACCCTCATGAACCCTTGATAAATGATTATTATTTTCAGATCTTACATCGTCCGCGCTCTCGCTTCACCCACTTTTCTGTTGTTCATCCCTGGGGTGGTGGGGGAAACCAGAGATTTTTATGGGAGTGGAAAGCCTCATTTTCCTCCTGTGTAGCAGCTAGTGGTTTTGAACTGCTGACCTTGTAGTTAGGAGCCCAACGCACCAGGGCTACTTCATATACATAATCAAATACATTATACACATATATAACACGCAGATACATGTACAGCAATATATTATGTCTATCATAAAATATTTTATGTAAAGGAGTTCAGATGTTTAATAATCTGTAAACTCTTTTTCCTCCCATTTAAAAACGTTCTATTAAAAGTTTTCCATTACAAGATCCACGGATAAATCTACTTATTTTGATACGACCATGCTATTCAAACGCACTGCCATTGAGTGGATTCTGACTCATAGCAACCCTGTAAGACAGTGCAGCACTGCCCTTGAATTTCTGAGATTGTAACTTTTCACAGGAGCGGAAAGCCTCATCTTTCTCCCTTGGAGCGGCCGGTGGTTTCCGTTGACTGGCCTTGCAGTGTGCAGCCCACCACATAAGCACTGTGCTACCAGGGCTCCTTCTGACCACGATGTAGACGTATTATCATTCATTTGACCCGTTTTCATTGTTTCTGACTGGCTTTGGATTGTGATGAATTGTCGCCTGGGCCAACAGCCACCCTCCTTTCCTTCCTTGCAGCAGCGGCCACTGCCATCAGGACACTTCCGATTACAGTGACCTCCCGCGGGTCAGCGTAGGGCTGTGCCCCGTGGGGTTTTCGGTGACTTTTGGGAAGCAGATTGCCAGGCCTTTCTTCCGAGGCACACAGACCCCTCATTTTCAGCTAGACACATCTTCTTTGAGAATAAAGAGTACATACGCCTCGGCTGGGAAGTGAAGGGAAGTCTTCCTACATGCTGCAGGACAGACGGCGCTTCAAGACACAGGCTGAACGAAGTAATCACAAATATTATATGACCTCACTTATGTAAAATCATGAAAGGTCAATGTCTACAGACCCAACTTATGAGTGGTTACCAGGGGTGAGGAGGAGGGGTCACGGGGGCGGTGAGGATTGTTAATGTGTTTCAGTTTTATGGAGAGGGGAAAATCTCATTGATGAACGATAGGTGTTTGCACAGATGATTGTTTTAATTGCTGCCAATAAGTTGTACACCTGTAAGAAAGGGAGTGGCTGGTGTTTCAAACTGCTGACCTTTGGGTGGGCAGCCCAAATCGTCATCACTGCGCCACCAAGGTTCCACGCCTCAGCATTAAAACCTTGCCAGTGCGATGAAACATACACCTGTCCTCTAGTTCTTTAATGCTTCCTCCCCCCACTATCAACAACCCAAATCTACCTCACAAATCCAGCTAGACCAGAGGATGTACACTGGTACAGATAAGAGCTGGAAACACAGGGAATCCAGGACAGATAAAGCCCTCAGGACCAACAATGAGAGTAGTGATACCAGGAGGGTAAGGGGAGAGTGTGGGGAGAAAGGGGGAGCCGATCACAATGATCAACATACAACCCCCTCCCAGGGGGACGGACCACAAAAAAGTGGGTGAAGGGAGACATCAGACAGTGTAAGACATGAAAAATAATAATAATTGATAAATGATCAAGGCTTTATGAGGGAGCGAGGGTTGGGGAGGGAAAGGAAAAATGAGGAGCTGATACCAAGGGCTCAAGTAGAAAGCAAATGTTTTGAGAAAGATGAAGGCAACAAATGTACAAATGTGCTTGACACACTGGCTGGCTGGATGGATTGTGATAAGAGTTGTACGAGCCCCAATAAAATGATACCAAAAAAAATCTTGCCAGTGGCCATTCCAGGCACAACAGCTGATTGCTATTTGTCTGGAGGAGGCCGGAGGAAGGAGAAGCCGGAGGAGTAGGGACGGGAGGGAACGGAGTAGACAAAGGGCCCCAAGAACAACTGCCTCCCTGGCCAGGAGACGGGAACTGGATGGGGAAGGCCCCTAAGGCTGACGCTCTGATCAAAGACTCCATAAGAGAATCCCAATTGAAAAGGAGGATAGCTGGAATGCAATTTCAAAGTCCCACGGATTCCAGACTTGGGAGAGGTCGTGGAGGCTGGGTGAAGCACTGAGCCACCTTGAACCTGGAACCAAGAATATTCCCTGAAGCCTTCTTAAACCCAGATTACAGTTTAGCTGAAGTAGTGCAAAAGATTTGCCTTGAGGGTACAACCACTGACTACAGCAACTCCCAGGAGGGCGGGGAGCTGGGGGCAGTGGGTGGGTGTGACAGAGGTTGCCCAACGTGAAGGGCGTCAGCAGCACCACTGACTTGTACGTGTGCAAACCTGAACTGGTGCTATGGTTCCTTTTTTAACATTCCGCTCCTGTTAAGATCACCGGTACTTATATTCACAAGCCTTTTGCTTCATCTTTCCACAAGAACCAGAATTTCTTTGCCAGGCTCCCTGTCATTTATTTAAGTCTGCATTAAAATAGGTGTTTTAAAAAGACTTACTCAGGCCTGTCTGGATAGGACAGGCTGGATGAACAATCTGGAGGAGAAAACAACGGGACTGACAGTTCCGGGGGGACATGGGAG
>NW_022107432.1:29965201-29971842 GCF_000313985.2 Echinops telfairi | reverse complement strand
CATCTGGCATCATTGCATGTGTTGCTTGAGTCTGAAGAGGAATTTATGGACTAGTCTCGGATATATGCACTAATATCAGACTTATGGACTTGATCTGGACTGGGCTGGGATGTTTTCTTAATATACAATTACTCTTTGATATAAGCTCTTATACACATCTGAGTTTCTCTGGATTTGTTTCTCTAGTCAACCCAGACTAACACATATAGACTATATACAAATCATATTTATATAGTTTATTTTCTTTTATTTACTATTAATGAAAATCAAGAATAAATAACACCACCACCATGCTGATGAGTGATGGCCAGTGAAATACAAGTGACC
The DNA here is from genome assembly GCF_000313985.2 of Echinops telfairi. Lineage (NCBI taxonomy): Eukaryota > Metazoa > Chordata > Mammalia > Afrosoricida > Tenrecidae > Echinops > Echinops telfairi. The sequence continues at coordinate 29,971,515 of NW_022107432.1, read as the reverse complement.
ATGTGTGGGACGATTCCAGGAGAATTCCTCGAACAACATTTGTGCGGCCCCTCCTCTTAGAGCAGAGGAGGAACCAGGGTGAAAAGGGAATGGGGGTGTGCGGGGTGGGGAACATTCTTAGTTGACAAGGGAAAAAAGCTCCTTCAAGCCACTACATTCCTCTAAGCCCTCGTCACCTTGTTTTGTGAGAAGCTTTTAATACTTTTCATCAGAAAAAGGTACATTTCCCATTTCAGCAAGTGCTTTTTTAAAGAGGGGTTTCTTTCTATATTTATTGTGGCTTGTGCTCAATATCTTTCCCCTCACACACCCTGCCCCCCACGACACAGCTCTCCAGACGTAGAACACAAGTGAGTTAGAAACAGATTTGATATCAAGCCAATTCTCATTTGTTTACATGGATGCATGGAGAAAATTATATGGGAACACGGGTATTTTAAAATAAGAGCTTGACAAACAAAAAGCAAGCTAAATTAAAGTGTCTATTTGGCTCTGGAATGTGTTCTTTATTTAACCCAACACATTTTCATTGATGGGGAAAGAAAGGAACTGATCATAAAAGCATAAACCCCCAAAAAACCAGCTAGCTTTTTTGAGGGGCAGTTTATGTACAATGAATAGCACCTACTTTACCTGCATGGTTTGAAGTGTTTTGACAAAGGCACACACCCAGGTAACGACTACTACAACCAACCACTGCTAAACCCAACACCCACTTCCACCACCATCAACCACCCCCCTAGGTCCTTTGCAGTCAATCTCCCCACTCCCATCCACGGGCCTCAGGCAACCACGGATCGACTTTGTTATCATCGATTAGTTTTGTCTGTCCCAGAATTGTACTTACAAGGTGTCATGTAGCACGTGCTCTGTTGTGAGAATGACCTTGTGTGGGATGCTGAGCATGTGACAGACAGTCTATAAGCGTATCATCATTTCCTTTTTTGAGATAGAAAACCGACATTCAGAAATCATTTATCAAGGTCACATAGCGAGTGAATGGCAGAGTAGAATTCTAAGTTCATCTGTCTTGATACTTTATCTTTCCTTACACACAAACAATCCTCGGTCTGATGTGGAGTCGCAGTGCTTACCCATTGGGCTGTAAACCTCAAGGGCAGCAGTTCGAGAACACCAGCTGCTCTGAGGGACTTTCCACTCACAGAAACAGTCTTGGAAACTCGGGGGTGGGGGTGGGTAATACCCTGTCATTTAGGTTGGCTACAAGCCAGCATCGGCTCTATGGCCGGGAGTCTGACTGAAAAGTCCGTCAGGGGCAACTTTGAAGTGAAGCCCTCCAGTCATGTGTGAAAGCAAGACCAGCACATGGGTCAAGCAGACCAACATGTGCACAGAAGCAAATGCTAAGACGACATGTCCAGGTGTTAATCTAACTTCCTTCCTGCAGCACTTCCTTGGACTTCCAAGTCTACAATAATGCTGCTCCCAAAATATGTTGTCCGCACTGTCCAGATACCCAGAGCTCGGGCGGCCTTCAAAACCCAGTTCACCACCGTCAAGTCGACGCCGCTTCATCGTGAACCCACTGTGGGTTTCCGAGACGGGAGCAGAAAGCCCGGTCTTTCTCCCTTGAAGTTGCTGGTGGTTTGGAACTGCCAACCCTGTGGATCTCAGGCCAACACATAAGCACCGGGCCCTGGAGGCCTAAGAAGAGCATATTGGCTGAGAGTGTCCGGACAAGTTGTGGAGTGGGGCAGGACTCACACGCCCCTTCAGCATTCCCGTCAAACAAAATCAGGAAGCTGTGCCGGGAACATATGACTCAGGGGGGGCGCGGTCTCAGGCCTTTCTCCTGTCAGGTGAGACCTAAGTGGGACCAGGTGTAGAAGGCGGTCACTCCACAAAGCCAACAGAGACTGAGTCTTCCAATCCCAGGTCGGCAGCACTGCGGGGACAGCTGGGGCACTTCAAGAAGTCAAGGACAAGTCAGAAGGCGAACAGACAGCCCTCCTGTCTGTGAAGGGTCATGTTTCAGAAGTTTGTCAGTTGTTTGAAATCCGACACATCTTCCCGTAGAAACCGCATTAGGAGCACAGCTAACACACGAGGCGATGGAAATACTATGCAATTGCTGTACAAACAATACTCTGGTAATTCTAGAGCACAGACAAAATAGTGCCCCGTGGACTCACAGACATCCCGACCTCCCAGCCAGGGGAGGAATCCGCTCCACTGCCGCCCAGTCTGTGGAGATTTTGCCTTAGGTAAGTCTACACCCCGGTGACCGGAAACCCACTCTCCCTGCGGTTGGGTCAATGACGCTTCAAGCTCCGCTTCTCTTCTCCTCTCTTCTCATGGGTGGTTCTAGCTCTGCACGCGGTTCTACGGAATCTGACCACGTGCCCGCGTGACAAATCTTTTCCAAAGTTAAGGACTCTCATGTTGCTCCCCGCAAGGGGCCTTTATATTTTTTATTTTTTGCAGTCAATTGGAAGTTCCCTCAACTATTGGCTTCATGACCCAGTTTCCACCCGGTCGTGTGCTACAGGTGGCTCCCCTCAGCTAGGGAAAGCCGAATGCTAAATATTCTGGGATTGTATGAGCCGGCTGACATTTGTTGGTCGTCATGGTGATCATCAGCAAGCATCAGTCTTGGAGGAAATACAGACAGATGATACTCCTGAAAAGCAAGAACGAGGAGACGCCATCCTCCTTATCTGGCCTCAATTGCTATAGAAGGACATATTAAAAAACCAATAACCCTGCCACTGATTCGATGCTGACCCATAGCAACCCTATAGGATGGGGGAGAACTGTCCCTGTAGGTTTCTGAGACTATAACTCTTTACAGGAGTAGAAAACCTCATTTATCTCCCACGGAGTGGCTGGTGGTTTTGAACTGCTGACCTTGCAGTTAGCAGCTCAAGGGTTCCTCGGAGAAGGACACGAGGCTTGATGAAATCGAGGGTCGGTGAAACAGAGGGAGACCCTCAATGAGATGGAGGGGCACAGTGGCTGCAACAATGGGCTCAAATCTAGCAATGATTAGAATGGCACAGGATAGGCAGTGATCTGTTCTGTTATGTATCGCACCACTGTGCAATAGAGACAACTCAAGCCTATCTGAAACAGCAACAATAATCACAAGTACTACACATGCAGTTGGTTGGTTTTCCTTTCTAGAAAGTGGGTTGATATATATTTGCCAAAACACGATTGCCTTTACCATCCCGATTGCTATCAAATCTGTACTCTCTTGTCTTTTTAAATCAAGATACCCAGAATCGACCTCGGAATCCCAGGCAGGGTCTGAACATGGTTGAAAGCATGAGTATGTAACCTGCTGCCTTTTCTTGACAGTCATTTCAGTCGGATCTTTCTTTCCCATTGTATACTTTAAAAACATTGTTGACTTGTGGTGAAAGTAGATAAAACAAAATATGCCCTCTTACTAATTTCTGTATGTGCATTGTTTAGTAACACTGAAGACATTTAAGCTGCGCACCTATTCTTGTACCATCATATTCTTTTATCATTAATTTTTAAAACCTGGTGGCAGAGTGGTTACGTGTTGGGCTACAACCCACAAGGTCTGCAGTTAGAAACCACCAGCCACCCCAAGGGAGAAAGACAGGGCTTTCTACTCCAGCCTTGGAAACTCACCTGAGCATTCCTACCCTGTCCTGTAGGGTCACTGTGGTATTACATCATCTGGTGTCAATTGGAGGATTCAGAGTGTAGGGGTGGAGTCTAGCCTGTCAATCAGGATATAGCCAATGAGGTGTCTGTGTGGGCATGGCCTTCTACTGAGGATTCTGGGAACTCTGGTATTCCTTCCTGGAGGCGGGAGATACACTCTCTGCTCACTCCCTGTGTGAGGGATACGAAACATCCCTGTGGAGAAGACACATGGAAAGAGGCTGATGGAGCCAGACCTCTGGAGCCAGAGAAGCCACGTGGAGAGCCCTGCCAGTGCTGAGATGTTTACAATGCCACTGGATCCACAAGACTTCCCACCCACTGGCATGTGATCTTCCTGCATTCAGCATCATTGCATATGTTTCCTGAGTCTGAAGAGGAATTTATAGATTGGTATTGGACACATGGGCTAATATCAGACTTATGGCCTTGATCTGGACTGGGCTGGGATGTTTTCTCAATATTCAACTGCTCTTGTATATAAAGCTCTTTCTTATCCGCATATGAGTCTCCCTGGATTTGTTTCTCTGGTCTACCCAGACTAACACAGTAATTATGAGTCAACATCAACTCAATGGTAGTGAGTTTCTTTGCAGTTGTTTTTTTTTTTTAGTATAGTATGGAGCTATGTCTATCTTGCTATGTTGTTCATTGTCCTAGCATATATATATATATATATATATTTAGGGATTCTCAACATGTGAGAGAAAGATGAGGCTCCCATAGAGATCTACAACCTCAGAAACCCCATACAGTGTTGCTACGAGTCAGAACTGACTTAATGGCAGTGGGTTAACGTGAGCCCCATGATCTCAAAGGGTGACTTCAGAAGCTCTAAAGTCCCTACAAATATCTGTAAAGTTTTGTGACTATATCTGTTTGTCTGGGGACAGTGTATATCAATGTTTTCGGTAAATTCTTATTCATTTACTACTGTGCTTCCGGTGAAAACTTAAAGAGCCGATTGGTTTTCCCTTCAACAATTCCACATACATTGTGTCTTGTGACTTTGACTGCAATTCCCACAAGATAGCAGTACTTTGAGAAGCCCTGGTAATGTAGTGGTTGTGTGTTGGGCTGCTAACCACAAGGCCATCAGCTCAAAACACCAGCTGCTCCTCATGAGAAAGACAGGGCTGTCTACTCCCATAACGAGGTCCAATCTCGGAAACTCACAGAGGCAGTTCTACTCCGTCCTATAGGATCACTATGGGTCGGCATCAACTCACCAATGGCAGAGAGTTGGTTTTGAGAGCAGAACTCTCCCTACTTCCTGTCTGTGCTTATGGCTTCCACTCCTCTGATTAGATTCTTGAAGGGATCTATGACATATAGATGCTTATGACTGTTTTGTCTGAAACATGGATACAAATATGGCTAGGATAGCAGGAAAGCTTCCTAGAGACGCCAGGAAGTAATTCGGCAAATCATAAGACAGAGTTTGGGATGAATTGTGAAGCCAACGCTTGGCAGCAGAGCTGGTTTAATGGATGGCGTCTGGGTGGGCAGATGTGATAGGTGGAACCTGGATAGGAAACCTCCAGATGTTTAATATATTAACCTAACACCTCAAAAGTGTAGATGACCATCCTCTTCTTGGAAAAAAAAAAAGCATCTTACTAATCATCCTCTGGGGAAAACCCTAAATGAGGGCATCTTTGGTGGCACTGGGGGCTAAGTATTGTGTGGCTGGCTGGAAGGTCTAAGGTTCAAACCCACCAGCCCCTACTTGAGAGAAATGTGAGGCTGTCTGCTTCCGTACAAATTTACAATCTTTCCAGAAAGACACTCGGTTTCTTCCTAGGAATCGCTGCGGAGGGTCACAGTGAGTCAGAATCAACCCGATGGCAGTGGTTCTTGGTTTTGGCGGCAAAACGGTTTGCTGTCAGTTATTCACCCGAGGGTTGGTGGTTCAAACACACCCAGAGGCCCCATGAAAGAAAGGCTGAAAAGATCAAGGCAAGAAAGCCCTCCTAGTCCACCGGACACGGGGCGGTCACGGGTCCGCACGAGCTTCAAGGCCAAGGCTTCCGTTTGAGCTTTGCTTGCTTTGATTTGCAGCACTGTGAAAAATCATACCGCTAGGAAAATAATCATGTATTGTTCATCCCAAAGAATTGAGGTTTGCTTAACAAACGAGTAATTTTTCATCAAAAAAAGATCAAAAGGGCAGCACAGACCCAAGGAAGGAAAAGGAGGAATGAAGCCAGGAAACCCAGGGGGGAGCGGGATAAGTGGAGGGACACTGGAGAGATGGCAAAGGAGGAGGAGAAGGGAATGGTGAATGAGCCACCCCTGTAAAACCACGGTCCGCTCTGTGGACCTTCACCTCGTCTGCAACGGAACGTAAAAAGGAAAAAAAGAAAAGGGGGAAAAAAAGCCGTGTTTAGTTTAGATCTCCTGAACTGGGACGAGCCAAACAAGGACCTCCTAAGACAATGGTTCTCCACCTGTGGGTCGCGATCCCTTTGGGGGTCAAATGACCTTTCACAGGGGTTGCCCAATTCATAATAGCAGCAAAATGACAGTGATGAAGTAAAATTATGAAAATAATTTTATGGCTGGGGGGTCAGCAGCACATGAGGAACTGTATTCAAGGGGTGTGGCATGAGGAAGTTTGAGAACCACTGTCCTAAGAGCTGAAGCAGAGGGGA
>NW_022107432.1:29960855-29964741 GCF_000313985.2 Echinops telfairi | reverse complement strand
GGGAGGGGGCCTCTAACTAGGGGATCAGGGTTTAACAGCGGGGCTCCTGGAGACCACCCCGAAATCAAAGCGCTCTCCTGGCCCATTGCTCCCATAACTTTGCTAGCTGACCATATCAACCGAAATCTGATTTAAAGTCATGGCTGCCACAGACAGGTGGGCGCTCACCTTCACATAGCCGGTGTTCTTGGGATAATTGGGGAAATTTGAAGGTGCCCTGGATGTTAGATGATATTGTTGTATTGGAATTATTGTGTGTGTTTTCCCCCTTCATAACGGCATTGGGGTTATTTAGGAGAACGTTCGCCTTTTTAGGAAAGGAGTGAAATGTTTAAGGATGAAGTGCCTCAATTTCTGCAACGTGCTTTCAGCCGTAAGGAAAACACAAACAAAACAAAAACCGCATGTGCGTGTGCATGTGTGTGCGTGCGCGTGTGCGTGTGTGTGTGTGTGTGTGTGTGTGTGACAGAGAGAGAGAGAGAAGAACCCATAGGGAAATGAAGTAAATGAGACAAAATGCTAGCAATCATTAGATATAAGTGGGTTTAGATATAAGTGGGTGTTCATTTTACTACTGGTCCACTTGTCTGGATGCTGGGAATTTTTTTGGAATGAAAAGTTACAGATTCAGGGCCAAGGAATCCAAATGTCTGCCACCTGGGTACGTACTTTCTCTCTGAAACTGGCAAAGATTGCATATAATAATTAGGAGAAGCTATTGACATGCGTGAGAAAAACGGGACCCTAATGTACCCAGCTAATCAGTCACCTGTGAGAGGTGAGACCATGGCAGCAAAGCCAGTCAATGTCCACACTTTCACCGGCAGAAGCCCAAGACAACCACCTTCTTTCCAGGGTGGTGTAAGGAAGGCCCGAGAGCGTGTCAAAGACAGCACAGGGCCTGCCAGGCCCGTGGAAGTGCCAGTCAGTGGACTGTGGTGCTAGCTGGGGAAGGAGACCTTTGGTTTCTTTCAATTCCCCTTTCCTCTGTATGCTCCATTTCTTGGAGATGATGATAACAGATGCCAGGATGGTACGGCGAGGTAGATGACGATCTGGTCACTTGAGCAATATGGAGGGCACGAGACGGTTGAGTGGCAGAGACAAGACGAGAGCCACAACCTTCGCCTCCTTCAGGACTTACCACTGGGCCCACTGCCACGGGGTGGATGCCGACCACAGCAAACATCTATATTGTGATTCCTGAGATTAAAGCTTTAGGGAAGCAGACAGCTTCATCTGACTCCCTTGCAGGGGCTGGTGGGTTTGAAACACCCGCCCGCGAGTGAGCAGCGCAGCACCTAATCCACTACGCTGCACCCTCCCCAACTACAGCACCGACAAGCCCAGCAAACCCGTGGAGTCCATGCCAACTCATCGCGACACCACAGGGCGGGGTAGAACTGCCCTGTGGGCTTCGGAGACGGTCACACTTTACAGGAGTAGAAAGCCCTGTCTTCAGCTCCTTTGTCTGCTAACCCTCCCCCCCACCCCCCAGTAACCAAGCCCACTGCCATGCACAGGCCATTCTGACTCAGACTGACTCTGGGTAGGGTTTCTGAAGCTGTCCATCTTTACTGGAGCAAGCAGGTCTTAATTCCACGGACTGTGAAGAATAGTAAGGCCGGCAATTGGAACCTACCAGGTGCTTTGCAGAAAGAGGAGGCTTTCTGTCCCCATGGCGACTCACAGCCTCTGCACCCCACAGGGGCAGTTCCGCTCTGTCCTATGGGGTCGCTGTGCGTGGGAATCCACTTGATGGCAGGGAGGTCGTGTGTTTTGGGTGGAGAAACCCCAGGAGGTCCTCGGGAGTCATCTTCAAGGTGGCCACAGAGGTTTAAGTGCCAGTGGGTTTCCTGAAAATCTGGGTCCCACCAGGAGGCTCTGAGACATTTCCAGGGGGTGGGCTGGGGGGTGGCTTGGACCAGGCAGTTGGTGTGTGTGTCCTTCAGGAGTGGATGGGGTGGTCTCCCTGGCTGGGATCTGCCTGACTGGGTCCACCAGTACAGGGTTGGGGGTGCGATTCCCATGGGGTGGGATGCTGCTCGGGACTTCTTGCTGTGCAGACTGAGGTGTGACCACCCAAACCAGGGAGGGTCCCTGTGACCGAGGAGAGGCCTTCCTGCCTGTGCTGGGTCCTCCTGGATGGGCACCCCAGCATGGCCTGAGATCAGCTGCCACCTTGATGGCTTAAGGGCCTCGTAGGTGGAAAGCTGCAGAAAGTACTTAGTCTTGATCCTAAAATGTATGATTTCTTTCAAAGTTACCAACATGAGGTTGATCTCTCTCTCTCTCTCTCTGGCATCCTTGGGTGGGCTCAAACCAGAGGATGATCTTTTCTCTTTTCTGCCTATGGGGTCCCCCTGCCTTATCAGATATCAGAGAAGCAGAAAAAGAGATTTGCATAAGAAGTGAATAGATAACTAATTTAATTCCCATTGGGGAGGGGAGAGGCCATCTTGTTCATCCGACTAGTGGTATCAATAAGGACGCAGTTATTTATATTATTCTATGGGTTAGAATCCAATACATTTGTAATTTGGTTCATTGTTAAAAGCTGTTTCAACGTTGGCCGTTGGGCACTTTCCCAGGCTGATCCCTGTGTCCTTTCAAGAAGCTCACATGGCCTTTTCTACATTTTCTTTACTTCTGGGCATTTCCAAACGCTCCAGGCTCACCTGGTGTTTGCACTTCCACGGCTCTAGGACCCCTCACTTCTCTGAGGGATCCACCCTGTGTTGTTGAATAGGATTCAGACACCAAAGCTGAGCTCTAAATGTGCTCATTGTGACTGAGCGTCCTGGCCTCGCAGTGATTCCAGCTGGGAAACATCCCTCAATGAACTCTATGTGCTCCCATTCAGAGTGACAGTCTTGGAAACTCCTGGGGACAGTCCTACCTGGTCCTAGAAGGTTGCTGTGAGTCAGAATTCACATCACGGCAGTGAGCTGGGTTTTGGTATAGCTTATCCACCAGACAGACCTCTAGGCCTTTCTGTAACTCTTACTGGCACCAGCTACACCGTATTCTATAAAGGTTATTTCTATGTCTCTACAGCATAGTACATGGTAGATTTGTAATAGATATCTGTGGAACTGAATTAAGGAGAAAATTAGGGGAAGCACAGACACAATCCATAAAAGTGCTGGAAGGTTAAAAGCCAGAGCAAGAATTAAAAGAGCTTTGCCCACTGGAAGGGCTTTGCCTTGGATTCAGAAATCAGGGTCCAAGTACCAGCTCTCCCTACTGAATAGTCTCTGGACCCAGAATCAGGGGAGCTTGTGGGAGCCTAAGTTTCCTCATCTATAAGATGAAGGAGTGACTAGCTAAATAAACCTTAAGGTCTCTGGCTTCCAGTTTGGGAACACAATTTTGATCAGATCACTCACTGCTTAAGACATCTTATCAAATTGAGCTTCTCCCCTGATCAGCACCTATGACCTGAGACACGTCATGGCTTACTTATTGCCATCGAGTGGATTTCAACCCGTGGAAACTCCCAGTGACACACAGTAAAACGGATTCTACTCATCATTTGCACTGTTGTCTTTGTATTATTATCATTAGTTTATCCTTACCGCCTTATTTAGATTTTGTTTTTTTATTGTTTCTGTTGGGTTTCCCAGTTGGTGAGGCACAGGAGGAGTGGATGCAGAGTGATAGTAACTGATACAAAGTTTATAGGGACCACACCGAAGGGAAACACTCTGGGCGGGCAACAGAACAGCAAGGAGAAGAGAGCCAGCAAGTCCCCAGGGCTTCTGGAGCCAAGCTGCCTGGGTTCAAATTCCAGGGCTGCCACTTCTTGTGGGGCAAGTGACTGAAGTTTCCGGACCTCTGCTTCCTCATCTGTAAAATGCGGGGAAAACAAATAGCAATGTCACTC
>NW_022107432.1:29957959-29960230 GCF_000313985.2 Echinops telfairi | reverse complement strand
ACCCACTGGCCTGTGATCTTCCTGCATTTAGAGTCATTGCATGTGTTGCATGAGAGGAATTTATAGACTTGTATCAGACATATGGGCTAATCTCAGGCTTATGGACTTGAACTGGACTGGGCTGGGATGTTTTCTTAATATACAATTGCTCTTGCACATAAAGCTCTTTCTTATACACATGAGTGTCTATGCATTTGTTGCTCCAGTCTACCCAGACTCGCACAGCAGTGTTTCCTTCTGTGGTTTGTAGGGTTTCTGTGGGTCAGAACGGACTGAATCCTTGCAACAACATAGTAGAGCTTTATCAATCTTGACTTTAAAGTGCAGGCCATCAAAATAAGCGGCCTTCTGGCCCATAGCTAGAAGAGGGACCTAGAGATCCACACAAGTATCCTTTCCAGACCTGACTAGCACGTGGGGATTATAGTAAAGGATGGTCACTGAAGATCTCACTCAACAGAACCTACTCAGGGAAAACCAGCCAGAGGACACCAAGCCAGCCGCCGCCACTGTGAAGTCTTCAAGTATGGCAGACAAAGGAAAGCTCGGTGGCGTTGTTCATTAAGACCGCCAGCAGTTTTGACGAGGGCAGTTATCCGCTCTAAGGTGAGGGGAAGTGTTTGGTCATGAACAGGGAATCGACTCTGCTTAGAGAAACAGAGGTTAGGGCTAGGTAGTTACTTTTCTGTTTAAGGTGGGATTTCCCAGGAGTATGCGCTTCTCCTCCTACCCCCACCTCTAGATCTGCAGGGAACCAGGGAGCACGCTAGGTATTTGAAGCAGAAAGATATTGAATTGAGGGAGTTGATTCCTTCAAAATCGTTGGAAGGATGGGAGAGACTGGGACTCTGGGAATTCCTGGAATAATGCTACTGGGCTGATGACCTCACCCACCCCCACATCAGCAAGGTGGGTGTGTTAGGGGACAAAGTTACAAAACCTTCTTAAACATAAACACATGCTTTGAAGAAACAAGTCATGCCATCTGAGGGTTCAGGATCGTCCCTAGGGATACCAAGGTCAACGGACATAACATAGCTCATAAAGCCAATGTTCTATAACTACCTTGGTGATTAATGACTGGGGTCTTAAAAGCTCCTAAGCAGCTATCTAAGTGGTCTCTCTCTGTCTGGAGCAAAGATGAGTAAATAAAATTGAAGGAACACGGAAAAATTAGTCCGATGGACTGGTGGATTATACACACAGCCTCCATGACCCAGAGACCAAAAGAACTAAATGGTACCCAGTTACCAAGACAAATGGCTCTGAAAAGAGCTCATGTTACAAGGTCTTGGACAGAGTGGGAGGAAAAATATAGAATGATAAAAATCATTTAAAAACATCTAGACTACTGGCTGGATAGAGCCTGGTGGAACTCCGGAACCTGTGGTTCTTAGTCAGCCTTGAGACCTGCAACGGCACTCACTCACATGGACCGATTTTCAGCCAAACCATCGACAGATCGTATAAGGGGAACGACAACAACCAGAGGAACACACTCCGCACGCAGGATGGCCAACAACTTGGGATTAAAAAACTAAAAAGGCAGCGTTGATCCAAGGACCAAGCTCAGAAGGGTCAGGTAAAATGGAAACGAGAAGTTCCAAGTGGAAGTGGGATGAGTGAAGCTACTTGGTGGGGACTGTCACCGATGCCGCGAAACACAATGTGTCCACCTTGTTAAGTGGAAAGTTCGTTCGCTCTGCAGCCTTCATCCAAGTCACACTAAAAAGTTAAAACACTGCCCCCAACTACCAGGACCCCAATTCTGCCTTGTAGACCGCTGTGAGTCAGAATTCACATCACGGCAGTGAGCTGGGTTTTGGTATAGCTTATCCACCAGACAGACCTCTAGGCCTTTCTGTAACTCTTACTGGCACCAGCTACACCGTATTCTATAAAGGTTATTTCTATGTCTCTACAGCATAGTACATGGTAGATTTGTAATAGATATCTGTGGAACTGAATTAAGGAGAAAATTAGGGGAAGCACAGACACAATCCATAAAAGTGCTGGAAGGTTAAAAGCCAGAGCAAGAATTAAAAGAGCTTTGCCCACTGGAAGGGCTTTGCCTTGGATTCAGAAATCAGGGTCCAAGTACCAGCTCTCCCTACTGAATAGTCTCTGGACCCAGAATCAGGGGAGCTTGTGGGAGCCTAAGTTTCCTCATCTATAAGATGAAGGAGTGACTAGCTAAATAAACCTTAAGGTCTCTGGCTTCCAGTTTGGGAACACAATTTTGATCAGATCACTCACTGCTTAAGACATCTT
>NW_022107432.1:29954240-29957859 GCF_000313985.2 Echinops telfairi | reverse complement strand
ACAAATGTATAGATGTGCTTTACACAGTTGATCTATGTATTGTGATGACTTGTATGAGCCTCAATAAATTGATTTAAAAAAAAAGTTAAAACAAACAACACCAACATAGTCTCAACACAGGGGCCAGGAAGCCATAGTGAGTCACCGAAACCGGTGTGTTGCTGGAGAGACAGGAGGGGTCTCCGTGAGCTGAGTTTCCAGAAGGAAAGGTAAAAGCAACAAGACAATGGCCCGTGTCTCACTTTTACTTTCTCAAGTTCACTGTCGGCTTCACGTCCAACCCTGCGACTCTAAGATACCAGGGAGTATTTGGCTTCAGCTTTGCACTCGACACGCAAGAAGGTGTGGTCAAAAACTAACCCAAACCCCGCTGCTGTTGGGTCTGTCTCGACTCAGAGCGATCCTGCAGGACGGAGTAAAACTGCCCCACAGGGTTTCCAACAAGTGGGTGGCAGACGGCCACCTCTTTCTCTGGAGGAGCAGCTGGTGGGTTCAAATGGCTGACCAACTAGCATGCTGCCTTCAGGGCTCCTTTGAAGGTACAGCAGGGGCTGAAGAGACAAGGGCCCCTCTCCATCTTCCATGTCCATACTCAAGGTGCTCCAATCATGGGCTTTCTGACTGTCCTGTTGAACACACCAAACTTGTTTCCCCCCACGCCCCAGGACCCTTGTACTCAGGAGCTGTTAGGTAAGTGTTGAACTGCTAACCATAAGGTTGATTGTTCAAGACTACCAGCAGCTCCACAGGGGAAAGACAAGGCTGTCTGCTCCTATAAAGATGTATAGCTTCGGAAACCCTATAGAGGGTTGCTGTGAGTCGGAACTGACTCCGTGGCTCTGGGTTTGGTATAGGGTATTTCGTCTGCTTAGCGTTCCCTTGACACAGATCTTCTCCATTCTGGTGGGCAAAGGCCTCGGGTTGCCCCTCTCCCCCATCGCTAAGGTCACTTCCTGACTTAGTCACTTACAAGACAATGGAATTTCTAGGACTGGCTCCATTTTGTCATCATTCTGTTTTATTCTCTCCATAGCACCAGGCACTAGCTGAAGTTAGTACACACACACATACACTCGTTTTACTGATTGTCTGCCAGTCTGTCATACTTTGGTGGTTTGTATGTTGCTATGATGCTAGAAACGATGTCACTGGTATTACAAGTACCAGCAGAGACACCCAAGGTGAACAGGCATCAGATGATCTTTTAGACTCAGCACAGGCTACAAAGAAGACACAGGCTGTCTGGTTTTGAGGGATTAGCCACTGAAAATCTTACGAATGGCAGGGACACACTGTCAGATACAGGGCTGGAAGATGAGCCTCTCGGGTTGGTTGGTGCTTAAATACGACTGGGGAAGAGCTGCCTCCTCAATGCCATGGTAGAGTAAGGCTTTGGTGACGGGACCCGACTCAAAAGGAGAAGAAACAGCTGCAAGCATCCACCAGTAATCGGGACTTGGAACATCTGACGTTGGAATCTCGGGAAATTGGAAGTCGCCAAAAATGAGACAGAACACGTTAAATCTGGATATCCTAGGCACTAATGACCCGAGTGGGAATTTCAGAACACTAATTGTGCTCAACCAGAACAATGGGCTCACACACGAACAACAAGTGTGCGGCGGGAACGTCCTTGAAAACTAGGAGCTGCAAAGTCGATAGGACCTCGAGTCTCTGGGACACTTTTTACCACTACTTTCTCCCATTCCTTCTGAACAAGCGATCTTTGATTCCCCCCATGGCAGTCACCTAACCTGGTGTCAATTTAAGGGATTAAGAGTGTAGGGGTAGAGTCTAGGCTGTCAATCTGGAGCTAGCCAATGGGACTTCTGTGGACATGGCCTCCTGACAATTCTGGGAAATCTGGTACTTCCTCCTTGGAGGAGGAAGACACCTCTCTCTCTCTGCTACTCCCTGGGAGTCGTTGAAGAAGACAAGCCACATGGATGCAACCCGACCTTGGAAGCCGGAGAAGCCACAGAGAGACCCCTGCCAGCGCTGAGATGTTTCCAATGACACTGGATCCAAAGACTTTCTACCCACTGGCCCGTGATCATCCTGCATTCAGCATCATTGCATGTGTTTCGTGAGTCTGAAGAGGACTTTACAGATTGATATCGGACATATGGGCTAATATCGGACTTATGGACTTGATCTGGACTGGGCTGGGATGTTTTCTCAATGTTCAATTGCTCTTGTATATACAACTCTCTTTCTTATACACATATGTATGTCCGTGGATTTGTTTCTCTAGTCTATCCAGACTAATACACCCCTAAGACTGTGTGAGAGGCAGGTTGACTTCGATGCTCCCTCCCTTGCTCATACCTCTGGTCAGCATCATACTGTCCGGCCCAGAGACAAAGCAAGCGACCCCTTTTGAATATGACCCATTCTGGGGTAGCCCCCGCAGTTAGACAGACAGTCTCTGCAGGAGGCCAAGGATGTTAGAAAAAGCATAAAGCTCGAAAACATGTTTGGCTCTTTCTAGATCTTTAGTAGGTGTAGATACGCTGACAATCACCAAATATTGTTCAATTCAGACTTTAGCATAGACATAATCACACGTGCACACCCACACACACATGAGCACATGCATACATACATACACATACACGGGCACTGACGTACACAGGTCCAGATATACAAACATACGGATGGACAAGTGCACGTGCACATGCACACTAACAAAGAAACACATGTTCACGACACACCCCGTGCACCAACAGGCACACAAACACACCCACCCACATAGCTGTGCCCACGGCACACAGACACACACATGTAAAGCCCTCACCTGGGAAACAAGGTGAGGATGGCCAGAAGGCATTTGCAAAACCTATTTCCCGGAGAAGCAAAGAATCGTTTACTTATGGGGGGATATATATATATATATATATATATTTAAAGCATCTGCACAAGTTTCGATTTCACTACAACCTGGTGAGGGAAAGAGAGGGAAGGGAAAGAGGTTTGACTGGGCAGTTCCCAGGGGAAGACACGCCCGAAGAGGGCGGAGCTTGGCCGTCATCTCCGTGGCAGCCGTGGCCCATGGCCCTAGGGGCCATCACCAGCCCTTTGCTGGTGTTTCAAAGAGAGTGAAGGGTCAGGAAGAGACTGACCCCAAACTCCAAACTCACTGCAATTCTGACTGCAGAAAGAGGGCGGGGTCATGGGGGGAGGGGGACTTCGAAGGCCAAGAAGGACAGTGAAGGATGTGGGGCGGCAGCCCCTGGGGGAGGAACCAAGGGAAATGGAGGCCCCGAGGCTGTGAGGGGAGAAGCCAGCCCAGGACTAAGGCTGCCTGACGGGGAACACGGCTGACGGGAGCCAGGTGGAGTTGCACACGCCGCGGGCAGGTGGGAAAGATGTGCACAGAGAGCCGGTGCCGTGTGCGCGGAGGAAGAGCCCTGTGGGAACAGCCGGAAGAGGCCGTGGGAAAAGCAGAGGTCCTCTTCTCTCTGGGGAAGTTTTTTATCTGCCTACTTCCTCTTGAAACCATCATCTTCCCCCCACAGGGAGCCCCCTGCCTTCACTCTGAGGTGGAAATGACCTCCAGGGTCTAAATGACCTCCTGGGTCTTCTGGGGTCCCCCCATCCCCTTTCTTCTCTCCCTTCT
>NW_022107432.1:29950277-29953922 GCF_000313985.2 Echinops telfairi | reverse complement strand
CAGTCAACATGATGAAGGAGAAGGAGGAGGGAGGCTGGAGACCTCCCTGACCTGGTGGTGCCAGGGCTGGGTGGCACCTCTTCAAGCCTTGCCCTTTCCAAGGGCCCTTGCGCTGTGAGACAGGCTGGCTTCTGGCTCGGTGCTGTGGGGCGTGTTCAGTGTCCGGAGCTGGTGCGAAGGACAAGGATTAGGGAAAGAGGTAAGGGCCGAGGGAGCTGAAACCGCATCCCATACAGGTTTTTTTCCCACCAGGAAAGCCGTCTCTACTCTTCATCGGACACCCTGGGCATGGAAACCCGGAGGACTGGGTAGGAAGAGCAGGGGCAAAGCCACGAAACCCATGCCCCGTCCACGTCCACTCTAACCACCCACTGGAAAACAAGAACCCACAGGAACATCCTATTCATCCCACAAATATTTCTGGCACACCTGCTCTGGGCTGGGCGTTGGTCAAGGTGTGGGGGAAACAGCAATGAAGAGAATATGCAGATCACATTTGGGGGGTGAGGCGGGAGGTAATTATATACAGTAAACCGGCGATGTACTGCACTATGGAAAACATAATACTGGGTGGTATGCAGGGCAGAGTGGGAAGGGGTTGGGAGGGGTGTTCCACCTGGGTTGGTGGGGAAGACCCACCTAAGGAGGGTCCAGAGTGAACATGGCTTTTGAGCAGAGACTGCAAGGAAACATATAGAAAGCCCGTGGCTGTCTGTCCAGGATGAGGGATGGTCTATGCAAAGGTCCTGAGGCTGGCGTGTGTAAGAGGAACTGCAGAGAGTCCAGCGGGACCAGCACAGAGTGAGGGAGGACAAAGAGGTCAGAAAGGAGGCCAGAGGGACAACAGGACACTGGGTCACAGAGAGCAGTGTTTCCAAGAGTGATCCAGGGAGGGGCGGTGCAGCAGAACAGGTACCCACACTTTATCCTGGATCGTGGGCCAGAGTACACAAGGTTTGACATTGCCAGGGGAATGCTGAGTCATTCATTCACTGCAAGTCAATTCCGATTACCTGTAGGACAAGGTAGAACTGCCCCTGTGGGTCTCCGAGACAGTAAATCAGCAGTCCTCAACCTGTGGGTCTAGACCCCTTTTGGGGTCTAACGATCCTTTCACAGGGGTTGCCGATTCATAACAGTAGCAAAATGACAGTGGTGAAGTAGCAACAAAAATAATTTTATGGTTGGGGGGTCACCACCACATGAACTGTATGAAAGGGTCGTGGCATTAGGAAGGTTGAGAACCTTCCTGTTGTAAATCCTTAGGGGACTAGAAAGCCTCCTCTTTCTCCCAAGGAGTAGCTGGTGGTTTAGAACTGCTGACTACACGGTTCACAGCCTAACTCATAAACCCTGCCATCACCAGGACTCCATGGGGGTGGAGGTAGGCCAACTCAGTTTGGGAATCTGTGATAGTCCAGCCTTTAGCCTGGGGACGTTTGCTCTGAGTGTGGTGAGGAGGGCTAGCAGGGGGTGAGGCGAGAAGCAGAGGAGGGATCTGACCTGACTTAGGTTTCAGCCGGAGCCCTCCGGCTGCTGAGTCCGGAATAGGTTGTAAAGGGAACAAGGGCGTTACCAAGGAGACCAGTTAGGCAGCCACCGCCACTGCCACAATGGCCTGGGCAAGAAAGGGGGTTAGCTTGGACCACAGGGTGGCAGCAGATATGATGAGAAGCGGTTGGGTTCTGGATCTGCTGTGAAATGGAATGGATAGGGTTTGCTGATGGGTTGGCTAAAGAGAGAGAGAGAGAGAGAGAGAGAGAGAGAATCCAAGGGTTTGGGCCTGAGCAGCTAGAAGGGTGGACTTGGAAAAGTCTAGTGGTCCAGGCAGTGATAGGAGAAAACCCAGAAGCGTGGAAGGGGCCATATTCTGAGAGCGTTCCCAGCACTGCAGGTCCCTACGTGCCACAAACAGCTGGAGCTTGACTACTAACATAAAGGTTGGCAGTTCGAGCCCACCCAGAAGAGCCTTGACAGCAAGTCCTACTGATCTGCTTCTGTAAAGATGCGCTGTTATTATTATTAGTGGTGTTGAGAGCGCTCCCACTCCCAGCCACCCGTATGCACAGCAGAGCACGCCACGCCCTGTCCTGTACCATGCTCACAGGCAGGCTGGGCTGGGGCCCACGGCTGCAGCCACGGTGCCAATCCATCTCGCTGAGGGTCTTCTTCGCTGGCCCTCTATTGCCCCAGCAGGATGCCCTTCTTCTTCTTCTTCTTCTTTTAGTTTCTCTTGTATTGGGGGCTGTTACAGCCCTTAACACAATCCATACACATAGCCATTGCATCATACATATCTGTATATATGTTATCTTTTTCAAAATGTTTTCTCTCTACTTGAGCCCTTAGTATCAGCTCCTCATCCCCTCCCCCTCCGCCCCCTTAACATTTATAAATTATTCTTTTTTTTCCATGTCTTACATTGACCGCTGTCTCCTTTCACCCACTTTTCTGCTGTCTGTCTGCCTGGGAGGGGTGCCATACATCTATTATTGTGATTAGTTCCCCCTTACCTCACCCCCTTCCCTTACCCTCCTAGTATCACTGCTCCCCTTATTGGTCCTGAAGGGTTTATCTGTTCTGGATTCCCTGTGTTTCAAGTTCTTATCTGTACCAGTATCTATGTTCTGGTCTAGCCAGATTTGTAAGACAGAATTGGGATCACGTGGTTGGGGGTTGGGGGGGAAGCATTAGAGAACTAGAGGAAGGTTGCATAGTTTGTTGGTACTATGCTGCACCCGGACTGGTTCATCTCTTCCTTGTGGCCCTTCTGACAGGGGGTGTCCATTGGACTGCTGATGGGTTTGGGGTCTCCAGAAGGGCATAGGATGCTTGGGGTGGGGGTGGGGTGTGTGGTTTGATCAAGGGCAATGTAGCCAAGAGGAATTACTAAACCCGAATGAAGGTCAAACATGATAGTGGGACAGAAAGAAAGTAAAAGGAAATACAGGAAAGAACTGGGAGGCAAAGGACATTTATAGAGGTATAAATACAGGCATGTAAATACATTTATATATAATGACGGGGATAGATCTATGTACATATATTTATTTATAAAGTATTGGGCCTCCACTCTAGTACTCCCTCAATGCAAGAACAATTTATTGCACTAACACAGCATTCTGTGATGCTCACCTTCCCGACACGATCGCTGAAGACAAAGCGGGTGCATAAACCAATGTGGTGAAGGAAGCAGATGGTGCCCGGCTATCAAAAGATATAGTGTCTAGGGCAGGAGTCCTCAAACTATGGCCCATGGGACACATGCAGCCGGCTGAGGACATTTATCTGGCCCGCCGGGTATTTTTGCCCCATTTGTTTTTTTACTTCAAAATAAGATATGTGTAGTGTGCATAGGAATTTGTTCATAGTTTTTTTTTTAAACTATAGTCCAGCTCTCGAATGGGTCTGAGGGACAGTGAACTGCCCCCCTGTTTAAAAAGTTTGAGGACTCCTGGTCTAGGGTCTTGAAGGCTTGAAGATAAACAAGTGGCCATCTCCTCCACTCAAGTACTCCCTCAACGCAAGAATACTTTCTTCTATTAAATTGGCATTCTATGATGCTCACCTTCCCGACACAACCGCTGAAGATAAAGCGGGTGAATAAGCAAATGTGATGAAGAAAGCTGATGGTGCCTGGCTAGC
>NW_022107432.1:29946062-29948493 GCF_000313985.2 Echinops telfairi | reverse complement strand
TATGAGTCCAAGTCAAACGGAGTCCTTGACGTCGCCAGTCTTTTCTCCGCTTTACTGTGATGGCGCTTATCGACCCACTTGTGAACATTTTTGTTTTCTGAGAAGATTGTAAGCAAGAAAGCCCCAGGGAGCTCGGTTCGATGCTGTTAATGCATGAGTTGTCCTGAGTCTAAATCAATCCAATGGCAATGGGTTTGTTGTTTTATTTTTTTTGGTGGGGGGGGTCACCCAAATCCAACCCATCGAGTTGATTCTGACTCGTAGCAACCGTAAAAGGACTGCGTAGGGTTTTCAGGGCTGTAATATGCCGAGAAGCCTCGGTGGTGCCGCAGTGGAAGCACTCAGCTGCTAATCCAAAGGTCAGTGGTTCGAATGCACCAGTCTGCTTCTGTACAGATTGACAGCCTCGGAAACCTAACGGGGGCAGGTCTAGTCTGTCCTGTAGGGTCACTTTGAGTCAGAGGAGACTGGGTGGGCTATTTGTTTTAACTGTGAAAGGGTGGCAGTTTGAACCATCTAGAAACAGCCTAGGAAGCCGGCTGCTTGATCTGCCCCCGAAAGGTCACCCACCTCCTTGCAAACCCGACAGAGCTGTTCTAGGTGGCATACATAGAGCTGCCATCCGTTAGGACCAACTACCCCCGCCCTCAATCTTGAAGTTGGCATCCAGGCACTGGGAGGCGGATCATGCAGAACCACGTGAGAAGCCGCCTAGCACATCGAAAAAGCAGTGAAATGAATGAAATCCAGGGTTCAAGAGAGAGGGGCCAGGTTTGGACACTTAAAGATGGGGTTGTCAGTGGATGAGATGAGGTGGGAGTGAGTGAGACTAAGAAAAGGGGACCCTGGGGCCGAGGCTGGAGGTCAGGAAGGGGAGGAGGAGCTGCGGAATGTAGAGCGGGGTGGGGTGGGGTGGGGGTGGCTTTGGCAGCTCATAGGCCAGGAGAGAAGCCGTTGGCAAGTCACTGTGTTCAGGTAAGGTAGGGTGGGGACGATCACCAGGCTGGGTAGTGTGAAGACCACTGGCCCCTTGACCAGAGCGTCCCATCGGCGGGGTGGGGTGGAAGACCCGGTGGGAGGGAGATTCTAGGGCAGGTGAGAGGCAGGGAAGTGGAAGCAGGCAGGGCGCTTTGGAGGAATCTTGGTGTGCAGGCAGGTTCAGTCTGTCCTGGAGGTCTCTGGCTCTCCAGCATCAAGTCATTCTTGCTAGTGATCAGGGAGTCAGCTCCGACATAGGGTCAGAAGAGAAAAAGGTGAGCTTGGTAGGACTTTCCCCGGTTGATTTGTCAGAAGTACATCGCTAGGCCTTCTCCTCCAAGGTGCCTCTGGGCGTCTTTGAACCTCAGGGTGGCCCTTGCACTTAGCAGTCAAGGGCATGCACCATTTGCACCACTCGGGAATTCCAGGTAATTTTCAGTTGAGCTATTTTTTCCCCCCTTCTTCTTCCCTTTTTCTGTCTGTCTGTCTCTTTTTAACTTTCTATTGTGACCTAGAATGAACTCAGACCCATCTTGTGTCAACTCGTCCATCACTTATCTCACTTCCTCCTTCCTTCTTAGACCTTCTGAACTTTGTGCCTGGGGAAATGCCATTCTTTTGATCTTGAAACAAAATAAAAGCAGCAAGGCGATGCCGACTCATCGACTCATCGTGACCCCTATCTAGGACAGGGTAGAACTGCCCTGGTGAGTTTCAGAGACCGGCACTCTTTAGGGGAGTAGAAAGCCCATCTATCCCCAACCAAGCTGCTGGTGGTTTCAAACCTCGGGCCCAGCCCTCCTAACCACTGTGCCACCAGGGCTCCTTGTTCTCCTGGTACGGATTATTCCACCTGGAGGGTTAAGTCCCAGATCTGGAGGGTGACCAAGGGCCATCGCCCTGGAGGTCCACTTCTTGGAAATATGCATTCTCTTCACCTCTATAGCATATAGGTCTCTTTCTGTCCCAGTTTAACCTTCACCCTCCTTCCACTCTCTCCCCCACAGAGAACCCAGCTGGGGTGGGGGGACCAGAAGCCTCGAATCTGCCCATGATTTATTTCTGGTACCAAATGAGTCACAAGCAGACAAGACATGCCTTGTGAGACAAGTGGGGTGGGGTGGGGGTGGCGGACACACACTACAACTTCCCAACCATCAGCCTGAAGCTTCCTAAAATCCCAAATCATCCACGCCAAAGGATCTGGCTTAGATGGCAAATAATGCTGCTAGTCAAGCCTGCCATCTTGTGGCTGTTTGGGGAAGTGGCTGTAAATCCAAACCTGGTCCTCATAGAGCTTAGTTGTTAATGAGTGTTTAATAAAGTGTGTTAGTATGAGGACCTAATGTAGGGGATTTAAATGGAGAGAAAATGTTTTGAGAAACGATGTACAAATGCGCTTTACACAATTGATGTGTGTATGGATTGGGATAACAGTTGTATGAGCCCCTAA
>NW_022107432.1:29943566-29945185 GCF_000313985.2 Echinops telfairi | reverse complement strand
AGTGGGTGAAGGGAGACATTGGTCAGTGTAAGACATGAAAAAATAATAATAATTTATAAATCATCAAGGGTTCATGAGGGAGGGAAGGTGGGGGGTGGGGGGAGGGGGAAATGAGCTGATACCAAGGGCTCAAGTAGAAAGAAAGTGCTTTGAAAAGGATGATGGCCACATATGTACAAATGTGCTTGACACAATGGATGGATGGATGGTGATGAGAGCTGTAAGAGCCCCCAAGAAAAGCATTTAATAGAGAGAAAACCCCACAGAGCACAGCTCTGCTCTGACACACTTGGGGTGGCTGTGAGTTGGACCCATTTGCCAAGAACTGGCCCTGTCCCCGGGAGCCCCGGTGGCCCAGTAGTTATGTGTTGGGCGGCAAGCTGCAAATTCAGCAGTTTGAAGCTCCCAGCTGCTCGGCTTTCTGCTCCCGTCCAGAGACAGGTTTACCCTGCCCTCTCGGGTCGCTATGAGCTGGCACGGACTTGCTGGTGGTGAGTTTGGCTTGGTTGGTCCTGACGTTCGGTTCTTGGCTTGGAGGGATGTGGTCACAGCAAACTGTCCTTTGACTTCCCTCCATTTGGAGGCAAAAGGAAAGATCTGATTTTGGAGTGCTTCAGGGAAGGAGCTGGGACTTTCGTGTAGGGAATCAGGGGCTCCAGGTTTAAGTGCTCCTTCATGTCCTTGATGACAGAGGAGCCCCGGTGGCTAATGGTTACATGCTGGACGGCGGTCTGCAAGGTCAGCAGTTCCCAAACCGCCAGCCTCTCGGAGGGAGAGAGACGGGGTTTCCTACTCCCATAAAGAGTGACAGTCTCAGAAACGCCCAGGGGACAGTTCTACCCTGTCCTATAGGGTCGCTATGAGTCGGCATCGACTCAATGGCAGTGAGTTGATGCTTGTTTGGTCCCTGACCAATTGAGCTAGGTGTATCAAACCATACACTGGGGCCATTAGGGTGAACATGATCCTAGATTTAGCCAAATTAAGCAAGAGGGTTATAGGGACTTTGCCTCTTGGGCAACCCACCTTGCACAGGTGTCCCGTGCTCAGTGCGCACGTTGTCTGTGGCTCCAGGTTATTTACACGGGTGAATCTTATGGGGAAAATGTAGCCCGAGAGGTGGGAAAGGGAAAGAGCTCTTGGTCAAAGGGCCGCTCTGGTCATTATTAGGAGTGGCACACAGTCTCCCAGCACAGGGGGGACATGGCTTCAAAGGAGTGGCTGTGTAATTGGGTAATTGGTGATCCTTTGGCCTTCTAGGGGACGATCGCTTGTCAATGTCTGCACTAGATCTTTGCTAAAAAGCCGAGAAGCGATCGCTTGTCAATGTCTGGAGACATTTTTGACTGTTGCAACTGGGGTGGGGACATGCTGCGAACACCTAGTGGGTAGGGACCAAGGATGCTGCTAAACACCCCAGGATACACAGGACTGCCCCCCACACGCGAGCACTGTCCCCTGTCCAGTGCCAACGTTGGGAACCCCTGGGGTGTCCGTCAGTGGAGACTCTTCTGGCCATTGGATTCTGGACCAACACGGGGACATCCCTTCGGGCAAGCAGAGGGATGAACAAAGCTGGAAAGGCCTGCTGACCCCAGGTCCAGGCCGGGGGTGGGGGG
>NW_022107432.1:29941564-29943227 GCF_000313985.2 Echinops telfairi | reverse complement strand
ATGTATCTGTGGGGACATCCAACAAGGAAGATGAGAAAGGAAGTGTGGACAGAGGAGGGGGCCGTACGAGGCCACAGGACAGACCACACGACAGTTAAGGAAGTGTCAGGTAGCATATCATGAAATGTGTCTCTCACATGTACAAACATAAGTGCAAGGATGGAGCCAGGCAACACCCCCCCCAACCTGTCCTAAATGCAGGACACCCCCCCCCTCCATAGCAAGCCGTCTCAACAGAAGACCGGCAGCGGGAAGGGAGCTTCACTGTTGGAGAGCACTGTTCCCCACCCCCATCACCCATCACCCCTTCAATTTAACTTGTGGTGCCGCTGCAGCAGCCCTGTTGGGGACCAGGAGTCCACGGTGCTGATAGAGGAGTGCCGGCGGCGCCAGGTTTTGCTAAATATCTTGGGGTCCTTGGAGAGGAGGAGGAACTGCTTGATGACGCAGGGCAGGCAGCAGAAGTTCAGGAGCATACGGATGATTTGGAAGATCAGGTGCATGTACATGAGCTCCTCGAACATCTTCTTGACAGACTCCTTCATCAGCAGGACCAGGGAGAGGTTGATGATCTCGTAGAGGATGATCCATACGGCGTAGACCAGCAACCCCAGGGAGATATTCCTGTAGACGCAATAGATGAGGGTGCCGCTGACGATGATGGTGACGGTGGAGAGGAAGGATCTGAAGGCCTTCATGTGGGTCATAGACCAGGATTCCTGATCCGAGGGCATCGCCTTGAAAATGCTGTAGAGGTCCTCTTTGTAACCAAAGCGCGTGACATAGTTCACCTGGAAAATGATGAACTGGATGGAGTTGAGGACGGAGAAGATGCCCACAATGAAGCAATTCTTCCTGCTGCTCATTGGATCCGTGTTGGACCAGAGCCTCTCCTGCAGAAGGGAAGCACGTGACCTGATGAGAGAGCTGGACAAGCTGCCCCAGGCCGCTCGATGCCCATGGGGGCGGGGGTGGTGGTGAGGGCCGGCCCTGGGGAGCAAGTCGTGCTTGGGACGCGGGGTTTGGTCCCTGTTCTGACCTGACCCCATTGTCAGAAAACCAGGGAGTTCTGGGCTACTGCCTTGCATAGGTTAGACCCCCGTTTGTGTCCGATTTAGGGAAATGAGGAATCTGGGATAATAGTAGTCAGTTCTGGGCACCCCTTTAGGGAATCCTCTTCCCCGGTCCTTTTTCTTTTCTTCCAAAACCTTAAAAATAGAACATCCTGGCTTTCCTTTGTCCGTGTCAGACCCGTCCCCCACTGCAGGGTTTGGGCCAGCAGAGTGGAGTAAGGCAAGACTTATGGGTAGGAGATTGAGCCCTTCCTCCCAGAGTGAAGGTGGTTGAGGGTCCGCTGCCCTTGTGCAGGGAAGACCCAGAAGCCAGATCTCTGCTTGTCACCTAGATTAGACCTGAACCCTAGATGCTGGCTTGAGCCAGGGTGGAGATGCCGCAGACCCTGTTTGCGGTGGTGGTGGGGTGGTGGGATTGTTTACCACCAAGTGTTGGGTGTCAGTGGGCCCAGTACTAATGTCCTTCACCTTCTCACCTTCCAGTTCATTAGAGTCCAGAGCAGATCTGTCTTCACTCACCGTGCTGTGAGGGAAGAAGACGGGCCAATTGTACGTGACAGGTCATGATGACATCAACCCCCCACCCCCAC
>NW_022107432.1:29938249-29940036 GCF_000313985.2 Echinops telfairi | reverse complement strand
CATCCACTGTGTCAAGCACATTTGTACATTTGTTGCCATCATCATTCTCAAAACATTTGCTTTCTAATTTACCCCTCGGTATCAGCTCCTCATTTTCCCCCTCCCTCCCTCCTGAACCCTTGATAATTTATAAATTATTGTTTTTTTATTTCTTTCACTGTCCAATATTTCCCTTCACGCACTTTTCTGTTGTCTGTTCCTCAGGGAGGGGGTTATATGTAGATCATTGCGGTCGGTTCCCCTTCCTCCCCCCACCTTTTCCTTACCGTCTGGTATTGTTACTCTCATTATTGGTCCTGAGGGGTTTATCTGTCTTAAATTTCCTGTGTTTCCAGCTCTTATCTATACCAGTGTACATGCTCTGATCTAGCCAGATTTGTAAGGTAGAATTGGGATCATGCTAGTGGAGGGTGGGGAGCATTAAAGAACTAGAGGAAAGTTGTATGTTTCAATGTTGCTACACTGCACCCTAACTGGCTGGTCTCCTCCCCGCGACCCTTCTGTAAGGGGATGTCCAGCTGCCCACAGATGGGCTTTGGGTCTCCACTCTGATTTGCTTTTTAAGGGAGGATGTGGATGAAGGATGTGGCACAGTGTTTACGAGTTGGACTGCGATCCACAGAGGCCGAAGTTCGAAACCACCAGGCACTCTTTGGGAGAAAGGGGAGGCTGTTTACTCCCCCTCGTAGCGAGTCACAGTCCCGGTAACCCATGGGGGCAGTTCTTCCCTGCTGACTCGATGGCAGTGTTTGGTTCTGATTTACAAAAACCCCCAACCCCAATTTCACTGCCATCCCATCCATTCTAACTCACAGCTACACCCTGCAGGACCCGGTCCCGGCCCCTGTAAGTTTCCGGACGGAATTTCTTTATGGGAGGAGAAAACCTTATCTTTCTCCCAAGGAGCAGTGGGAGAGTCCAAACTGCATACCTACGATACCAGGAGGGCTCCCCACAACCTACACTTTATAAAAGAGTCTTTCTTGCTACGGTGGGCACTGTGGCTCAGAGACAGGACAGGAGAGAAGGCTGGCCGGCTTGAGGACTAAGTAGGTGGAGGAAGAGTTGAGAGGGACAGGAAGTATCTATGGCATCACTGCAGGACTTCAGGGCTCTAAGGTTTCAATCTGCAACTAAGACCAAGTCTCTCAACCTCTTGGGCCTTAGTTGTGAGAATTAAAACGAGGACCAAGTAGATAATAGTTACGACTTTGTGTGTATGGGAGGAGGAGGGTGCAGTGTGGCTGTCGGGACAAGAGTGGGGCCACAGAGCTGCAGAACTGGGGTGGGCAGGCAGACCGTGCTCTGGGGACATCTTGCCCTGCAGTGAGGGGGACTTCACCAGGGAAAATCTCACCTCACCTCCATGCCCAGTGGCCCAGATTCTCAGGTAAGCTGCTTTAGACATAGAGGATGAAGTGGGAGGGGGCAACCCCAGTGCCCTCTTTCCCATGGTTTGCTATTTTAACCCTTTCTGCAGCTGCCCAACCTAGCACCAACCATCAAGAACCCAGAGTTCAAACCCAGAACGGTTCACACCGACTCTCTAGTGGATGCCCACAGACTTGCTTTGACTTAGCCTCCGCCTGCATCCTGGCACCAGCTGCCTGGTCCCGGCTCAGCTAAGTCCTCTTAGTTGCTGGAAATCCCATCCGCTCCACAGAGCCTTCTCCCATCAAGCGGGAAACGATATACCGCCGGCACATGTGATTCACACCAATTAACATTTTGTAAGAATTCTATTAAAACATTGTGAAAGAAATTGTTTCCCATTGAATTTCTTAATA
>NW_022107432.1:29935264-29937555 GCF_000313985.2 Echinops telfairi | reverse complement strand
ACAACCACACCCAGCTCCGATATGTCCCATGTCTACGCCCCCTCAAAAGAACCACCATCATTGATTTATCCTGCATCTTTATGTAAATTCCCCTGTCTTTATGCAAATTGGAGATGTAGATAGCTATGATTATTCATCCACGCTCTACACCCTTGTGGTGTAATACATACACAATCCTACATGTTGTTAATATAAGAGATATTTTCTTAGTTGGACAGAAAATGGCCTTGGTTTTGTTTTTTGTTTTTTTTTTAGTGTCCTTGTTGTTGTTTTTTTATAGCTGCCTAGCATTCCACTGAATAAATGTACACAATTTATTTATAATTCCCTACAGGAGGACATTCAGGCTGATTCCATTGCGTGGGCTATTACGAGCAGCACATTATAGAGTAGTGGTGAAGATTATGGACTCGAGCACCAAACTGCCTAAGTTTGAAACCTGGGTCTACCTCTCACAGGCTGTGTGTTCCCAGGCAAGTTACGTGACGTCTCTGTGTCTCAGCTTCCTCCGCTATGCAATGGCACGCCAATCGCACCCACTGTGTGCTTGCTGTCAGGGTTCCAGTAGACGTCTTAGAACGGTCTGTGGCACACAGTCAGCTATTTAAATGCCAGCTGTCACCGATGGTGCAATGAATCTCCTTTTACATCCTGCCCATGTGTAGAGGTCGATCTGTGAAATGAATGTATAGCAGCGAGGCTCTGGGTTCAGGTCTTAGTAATCTGGAGAGAGATGGCAAAGCTGCCCTGTAATCTGGAGAGAGATGGCAAAGCTGCCCTGTAATCTGGAGAGAGATGGCAAAGCTGCCCTGCAATTTGGAGAGAGATGGCAAAGCTGCCCTGTAATCTGGAGAGAGATGGCAAAGCTGCCCTGCACAGGGCCGCATCACCGTTCACTCCCCCCACCACGGTAGTAAAGCCGTTGCTCTCCGTCACAGTCAATGGCAGAGATGAAAAGCGGCACATGAGAAGAATACTTGCCACTTATCATGAATTCAACAGTGGACGAGGCCCAGCCTTTCCATCCTCTCAAAGGGAAACCCTGCAGCTCTGAGCTATTGGCGTTCTTCAAGTCCTCCGTTTCCATGAATCCTCTGCCCAGTTGTTCTATCCAGTATCAAAGTGCATCGCTCCATCTCCATCTGTGATTGCTGAGCCGTCTATTTTTCTCGACATTGTTGCTAGTTTTTGCTTCATGCGGGTGATTTTCCTGCACTTGGTTATTTGATGCATATATATATATATGTATATATGTGTGTATATATATGTATATATTGTTGCATTCTTGTTGGAAAGTCCATTTGTCATTATAAAAGCTCCCTTTTTAATCTCCACGAACACGTTTGTAAAGTCGAATTCGTCTGATATTCGTGTAGCTGCTCCAGCTTTCTTGTGGTTACTGTTTACATGAGATATCTTTCTCCATCCTCTTACTTTCAATCTATTTGTGTCTTTGAATCTCAAGTGCATCTCCTGTAGACAGCAGGCACTTGGATCTTGGCTTACTCTCAATCTGGCCTGACAGTTTCTGCCTTCTTGGTTGGGCTGTTTAAATCATTCGCTCACACGTAATATATTATTGATGAGGTTAAGTTTACACTTGCCACGTTACTTTGTTTTCAAGAAGCACGTGTCTTTGTGGATCCTCGATTCCCTTAGTCCAGCACCGCTTTGCTCCCACCCTTGTGCTCTTTTTAGAAAATAGACCAATAGCATATTGTAGACACATCATTTTGTCATGGTCAATTCTCCCCACATTGGTCTCTAGATTCAACAGGATCCCAATCATAGTCCCAAGAGGCTTTTTAAAAAAAATGTCTAGTTGATGCTGAAGTTCATATGGAAATGCAAAGCATAGCCAAAGAATAGTCCAAAGTTGAAGAAGAACACAGCTGGAGTTGCTTAGACTGCAAAGCCATGGAGCACCCAAGATAGTGTGATGTTGGCATAAGACAGACAAACAGATCAGTAGAAGACAACTGAGCCCACATATACATAGACACCTGATTTTTTAAGTGCTCTATTGTTGTATTTCAGGTAAACATTTCCACAGCAAATTAAGTTACCCCTTGTATTAGTCTGGGTACTTTAGAGAAACTCATGTAGAAGACAGAGTTTTATATAAAGGGTCGGTGCACATCAAGAAAACATCCCAACCCAGTGCTGCCCAAGCCCACAAGTCCAACATTAACCCATATGTCCAACGCCAATCCACAAAGTCCTCCTCCATCTCACAAAACACACGCAATGATGCCGACTGCAGGAGGAAAGCTGAGTCAGTGAATGTGGAA
>NW_022107432.1:29933202-29934543 GCF_000313985.2 Echinops telfairi | reverse complement strand
TCTCCTTCACTACTTCTCGGCTGGACCAAGCATGCTAGCCTTCTCCAAGGAGCGGCCTTCTCTTTCTGAGCGCAGATTTAAAGTATGTGAGACGAAATCTTTTCTTAAAAACAAAATCATACCCCCCCAAAAATCATTTTATTGGGGGCTCTTACAGCTCTGATAACAATCCATACAACCATTGTATCAAACACATTTGTACATATGTTGCTATCATCATTTCCAAAACATTTTCTTTCTACGTGAGCCCTTGGGATCAGCTCCTTTTTGCCCTCCCACTCTCGTGCACCCTTGGTTATGTATAAATTATTTTAATTTTCATATTTTACACGGTCCGCTGTCTCCCTTTTCCCACCGTTCTGTTGTTCGTCCCCCTTGTCCTCCTCACATCTGAGGGGCTTTCTGTTGTGCTTCTTCCAAGACGGCTTTGAGATCCCACTGCACCTGTTCTCGTTACAGTCAAGTTCATTTTGACTCACAGTGGCCCTGTCGGCTGCCCTATAGTGTGCCCAGGGGGGTCACCTTTCCCGAAGCGGACAGCCACATCTTTCTCCTGCAGAGTGTCTGGTTTGAAACAACGACCTCTCAGCAGCTGAGCGTTTAGCCACGGAGCCACCAGGGCTTGTTCAGTGGCTATCAGCTCACGAACTCAGTGGACTCTGACTCACGGCGACCCTATAGGACAGGGTGCAACTGGTCCTGTTGGTTTCCAAGATTGCAATTCTTTGCACCAGTAGAAAGTCTCATCTTTCTCCTGAAAACATCTTTTAGAACTAAACAACAACATAGTGGAGAGCCCTGGTGGCCTAGTGGGTTTTGCATTGGACTGCTGTCCACAAGGTCAGCAGTTCAAACCCACCAACCACTCCCAGGGAGAACCACTGCCATGTAGTCAATTCTGACCCTACCGGGCAGGGTGGAACTGTCCCAGTGGGTTTCTGAGGCTGTGAATCTTTAGAAGAGCAAAAAGCCTCATTTTCCTCCCAAAGAGCAGCTGGTGGCTTTGAACCACTCCAAAGTAGCATAGACACTCAGAGAAGTCTGAGTTCAACAGTTTCTTTAGAAATTAAGATGGTTGGTAGGCAATTTGACATCCCCTTACAGGAGGGTCGGGCACAGGGAGGAGACGAGCCTGTCAGGGTGCAGTGTAGCACCGATGAAACATACAATTTTCCTCTTAATTCTTTAATGCTCCCCCCGCCCCACTATCATGATCCCAATTCTACCTTACAAATCTGGCTAGACCAAAACACGTACACAGGTACAGATAAGAACTGGAAACACAGGGAATCTAGGACAGATAAACTCCTCAGGACCAATATTGAGAGTAGCCATACCAGG
>NW_022107432.1:29929852-29931276 GCF_000313985.2 Echinops telfairi | reverse complement strand
CCGCGATAGAGTGAAGCCGCGGAAGTCGAAGTGCGAAGTGGCGAGGGTTCACTGTCATAGCTAATTAGTCCACACAGCAGTACAGAGGGCTCAGTTGAACTCGCTTCCGTGGAACAGTTTAATCTATTGGAAGTCCTTCAACTCACATGCATTGCTGCGCTCAAGGCCAAGGACGCAGAGAGCAGAGTCTACCCACAGGAGGCAAGCAGCAGGGTGGGTCAGCAGCAGTCAGCAGTTCAGGAGCTTAGTGAAGCAGGCTCAGATAGGATATAGAACTCAAGCAATGCAAGGCGACAGGATTCACCAGCCTCAAGCTCAAGCAATGAATGCACCAGCAGCGTGGCGAAGCAGGTTTAGAAGGAGCCTCGAGCTCTAGCTACATGATTCTCAGGTTGGCCTGACCCACAGGTAGTGTAGCTCAGAGGTTGAGTCAGAGATCTAGCTAAAGCAGCAGCATGGTCCACCATGCTCTGATCACCAGAGAGCAAGCGAGAGGGGGGTGGTCCTTGCTGAGCCATTTATCTCTTTGCCCTCTAATCAAACTGAGACCTGATTAATCCCACATGTTCCCATTGGCCAGGTTGGCCAAAATTAACCTAACTATCACAAATGGGGTAAGGTTTCCCAATGAAATTTCCTTGCGCCCCTCAAAGAATGAACAGGTATGTTATCGTGATGACAAAACTCCTTTGACAAAACATTCCTGGCCTTTTTTCTTGCCAACACAAGTTATCAGTTTTCCTTCAACTTT
Organism: Echinops telfairi; assembly: GCF_000313985.2. Taxonomy (NCBI): domain Eukaryota; kingdom Metazoa; phylum Chordata; class Mammalia; order Afrosoricida; family Tenrecidae; genus Echinops; species Echinops telfairi. The sequence goes on along the minus strand of NW_022107432.1, from coordinate 29,930,525 downwards.
AAGCTTCTTTCTAATAAGCCCCATGTCTCTCCTGGGAAAGCCTATCACAATGACTGTCTTAAGTCCCCCCCCGGCCCCCAAACTATCTCCATAACCTCCTGCGCTGACCCCTCTGCCTTGAATTGGACTGTCCCAGCAGATCTCCTGGGAAGCATGGTTTACATTGGACCCTTTTTTTGGAGCCCCCCCACCCCCACTACCCAACAAAATGAAGATGTGTATTACTGAGAGAACCTCTCTGCACCTGTCCACTGATCTGTTTGGGATAAACCTGTGCCCGTGAAAGCCAAAATCCAAGGAGCAATATTTTTTGACTCACCCTAATGTCTATTTTCCTATTGCTTTTTAGCTGAAACAACTTACATAACAATGATGACTTTCCCCCACTAGTACCAAAACACAAAATCCTTGATGATAGAAAAACTTCAATATTTTATTTCTCTAAAATTCTCTTGGTAGTCACAGGCTTTAGCAATGAGAAAATAGCCAACGGTTATTTTGTACCTTCTAAGCAGCAGCCGCCAACCTGAAAATAATCATTTCCATCTAAATTTTCGGGCTGCTTTTAATTTCTCTTAGTACAAACTTCTAGATGGTAGAATTCAAGAACTCGCTATATGTCATTATTTAATGTATCCATCATCACTTAAAAGTAAAGATAATTTATCACGCA
>NW_022107432.1:29908549-29909965 GCF_000313985.2 Echinops telfairi | reverse complement strand
CGGGTCTTCTCCCCCCAAATCACTTGGCTATTTTAGGGGAGTCACAGCTCCTCCCACCATGTGTCCAGGCATCCGTGAATTTCCTCACGAACACACTCAGAGCACTGGGCAGAAATTAGATGTGTGAGCACATACTCTAGGCCAGTGGTTCTCAACCTCCCTAATGCCGCGACCCTTTAATACAGTTCATGTTGTGGTGACCCCCCCCAACCATAACATTATTTTCTCTGCTACTTCATCACTGCCATTTTTCTGCTGTTATGAATCGTCATGTACATAGCTGATATGCAGGATGTGTTTTCATTGTTACAAATTGAACATAATTAAACATAATTAAAGCATAGTGATTAATCACAAAACAATCTGTAATTCTACATTGTGAAATATTTATGTGTTTTCCAATGGTCTTAGGTGACCCCTGTAAAAGGGTCATTTGACCCCCAAAGGGGTCGTGACCCACAGGTTGAGCTGCTCTAGGCTTTCGTGGTAAGTGTGCATTCTTCTTGGTGTTAAATCTTGTTATTTTGTTATTCTTGATCGCTCTAAGAGAAGGCAATGATCTTTAACCTGGGAAAGTATTGTACACCAGGAAATACTGGGAGCAAAGTAAAAAAAATCATTGCAACATGGGCCTCAAACATATTTTGGACAATACAACCCTTTAACGAAATTTGAATTTGAATTGAAATGCTTTTAGGCTGAAAAAAAAACGAAAAACAAAAACAAAAAGAAACGCTTTTAGGCTGAGTGGATACTGACCTATCTCCATCAATCTTGAGAAAATGGCATTAGGGGCGGGGCGGGGGTGGGGGTGGGTGGGCACCACATCTGACCTCCTCTGCACCTCAAGGTTGATTGCCACAAGGCTGAGGTCAGACACACTTCTACCTTCCATCCTATTTTCTTCTGTAACTGTGTTCTATCATTCATTGCAGCAGCCACACAGAATTCACACATGATGCTCCTGATTAAGGGATTTATTAGGGAAGGGAATGGGTTACAATGCTCAAGATAGGGTAGTTCAGTCAGGACAGTTTCTTCTCTGCCATGCCCAAAGGCCGCGCTCTCTCTAGCCCTCGGCCTCTTGGCCTGGCCTCTGACCTGCTTGGGTACGGTTACAAAGCTCTCTTAGGGCTGCCAATATATGCCCAAAGGGCATGCCGCTGCACTGTAAGCCTCGATCTGAACACACTCAGTTTTAGTTCATGAGTCAGCAATCCCAGTTCCCCCAATTAAGGGCCCAAAAACATTCTACTCCCCAAGCCACCCTCCTGCCCAGAAGCTGTGGCCTGGGAATTCCAGCACTCTGTCTCATGCTCCGGCTCCTGTTCTGTGGGAAACAGAAAGATTTCTCCCAAGTTGTCTCCCCCAAATGTATCCCAAAGTTAGCTGCTTGCTACACGTGGCAAATGACTA
>NW_022107432.1:29905777-29907069 GCF_000313985.2 Echinops telfairi | reverse complement strand
GACCTGTGATGATTTGTTGGGGGCCCTCTTCCTCTCTCTGCACCCCCCCTCCAGCACTGTACCACTGCTGTTCCTCTGTCACGCCCCTGGTGTCAAAATTGTCTCCAGGATCAAGGCGGTTCAATGTGCAAGCATCTCCGAGTCCAAGAGACACACTGTATCCCTGCTCTTCCTCTCTTGCTGGTAGCAAATGCTCCCCTGCCTGCTGCTGAGAGGGCTCGTCTGATACCCATGAACTCTCTCAGCAACCATTCTCAGCTGAATCATATACTCCGATCAGTCTCCTCCCCCACCTTTTTACCCAGACTCATCCAGAAAATGAAAGTCACTTTCTTATTCACAAAGGTGATGGCTTGGAGAGCCATATCAAATAATTCACTGCATTACAAGTCTCTACTAACTTTTTAAAATTTAAAAACGAAAAGCGATGTTACTATCTTTTTTCCTTATGTGTGTCTGTACGTGTATGTGTGTCATTCATTTATTTATGTATATATTTATTTATGTATATATATATTTATGTATATATATATTATGTATGTATATATATATTTCCCCTTTCCTCCCTCCTCTCCCTCCCCTTCCCTTAACCCTCAAAGTCTTTAGGAGTTTGGTTTTATTTCTGGTTTCTCTATTCTGATTGATCGTTCTACATATCTATCATTGTAACAATTCCAATGGGTGTAATAGGTTTTGAAACCAGGGACGGCGTCCTACTACCTTCATGCCCCCTCATATCACCCATTTAGTTTACTTGCCTTTCCCCAGAAGAGGAGCCCTGATGGCGTAGTGGTTATGCATGGGACAAGCTGCAAGGTTAGCAGTTTGAAACCACCAGCCAGAGGTACAGTCTTACAAGCTCACAGGGCAGTTCTCCCCTGCCCTGTAGGTTGGCCAGGAGGTGGCGTGGACTCAAGGTCAGTGAGTTTGGCTTGGTTCCGTTTTATCCAGTGGTGGGATTCAAACAATTTAACCATTTTAAGTATTAATATATATATAAAGGTAGTTTATTATTTTATACAGTTAATGCTTGAATAAGAACAATAAAACAAGCACACAAACGACATTGTTATAAGAGTGTTATGTTAATGAAATATAATGTGAGTTTAAATATTATTGAAAAAGATTAAGCAATACCTGACTAAGAACAATAAAACTGTGATTTAAGCTCTTTCCATATTGCTTCTTGATAGGTGCCCTCACTGGCAATATTCACTTTTATTTTTATTATTTTTTTAATATTCACTTTTATTGGAGCATCACCGGCTGTGTGGTTTATCCTTAACCATCTT
>NW_022107432.1:29902769-29904815 GCF_000313985.2 Echinops telfairi | reverse complement strand
TGCTGTTGTAACCACCAGTTCACCAAACTCAACAAAAAGTGAGACATGGTTCTTCAAACTGGCTGAATGTCACCACTGCTTTTATCCCTTAGCGTTTGAGACGCTTACTCAGAAAGGCACTTGATCTAATTTTAATGTAGCAAATGTGAACATGTAACACTAACATATTTTGTCTTTATTTCTATTTATGACTTTTAAATTTTGTATCCTCCCACCCCTCCGCCCCCTTCTTTTCCTCCTTGTATGATTGCATCTCGCTCAAATTATGTTCTGGAGCCAATAGTAAACTTTGGTTAAATTTGTAAATCAAACGTATTTACTTCTGGAAACAACCGTGAAGGAAAAGGCTGGGGGACTCATATTCTTGATTTTGAAATACAATACAATGCTACAGTTATAATAATAATAATAATAAAGTGTGGTGTACTGGATTGTTAAGTAGGCTAGCACCGGACTGGGATGTCCATTCACGCATGCCCAGAGGGCCAAGGTATGAAACAAAGGGGTGGCACACTGCACATGCTCAGAGGTTCAGGTTTCCCGCCAGGTACACGTGGGTGGGTGCTGCACCTGGATTGGCCCACCTAATTCAATTCAGCCAATGGGTCGACCAGGGTCACCCACCACGCCTCCCCACCAGTTTGCAGGCAGGCTGCAGGTTCGGAAGGAGCCCTGCGGGTGCCTGTGTACACCTGAAACTTCTTCTAACGCTCGTAAAACTCCCTTGGATCACAAACCAGGCTTCGGTGTGAATTCTTTCTCGCGTGGAGCCAAGGACCGAGGTATATCTATCTCCAGAGAGATCTAAAAGTATAAGGATAGACATCTCAATGAATGGAATAGAGCTCAGAGTCTATAAATAAGCACATACAGATGGCCAATTGATTTTCTACAAAGGTGCTGGGTCTATTCAATGAGGAAAAATAGGATCTTTAACAAAATGCATTTCCACATGCAGAAGAATGAAGCTGGATGCCTGCCTTATCCACAAAAATATAACTAAAGAGTGGCTCACTGGCCTAAGTATGTGAATTAAAATGGTAAAGTGCTTAGAAGAAAAGCTTCAAGACTTTTGGGAGCCTAAAGAATGACCCCCCAACTCCCTGTCACGCAGTCCACTCGACCCCCTAGGGCAGAATAGAGTTGATTTTTTAGGTTGCTGAGACTGTAGCTCTTCAGACAGCCTGGTCTTTCTCCCGCGGACACCAGACAAAGCAAACCGACCACCGTCGAGTCCATGCAATTCACAGCGACCCTGCGGAACAGGGAGAGCTGCCCCGGGAGCTTCCGAGACTGTAGGGAGTCGGAAAGCCCGCCTTCCTCCCGAGGAGAGGGAGGCTGGTGCTTTTGAACTGCTCACCTTTCCCATGGAGGCGCAATTCGTAGCCACTATGCCACCATTGGCTCCTGGAAAACAACAAACCTTGAGCCAATACATTGACTTCATCAAACTTTTGTGCATCCAAGGGCATTCCTAAAAACATGAAAAGACAATCTACAGAACGGGAGAAAATATTTGGAAATCATATATAATAAAGTTTTAATATGTAGAAAACTCATATATAAAGAACACCTACAACTGAACAACAAAACGGAACGATTTTTAAAAAATGGGGAAAGGATTTATAAAAGACATACGAATGGTCAGTACACATGAAAAAACATTCCACATCGTTGCTATTAGAAAATCCAAATCAAAGCCACAGTGAGATACCACTTCACATCCACAGGAGTGGTTACTATTTAAGAACAACAACAACTGGGGATTGAGAGGGGAAATAAATCACAAGGATCAACCTAAAACCCACCCCACCCCTCAGGGAGACGAATAACGGAAAAGTGGGTGAGTGGCGACGGGAGGACAATGTTAGCTATGGAAATAATAATCTATAACTTATCAAGGGTTCATGAGATGTGGGAAACAAAGATTTCTCCCAAGTTGTCTCCCCCAAATGTATGCCAAACTTAGCTCCATGCTACACGTGGCAAATGACTATACACTTGGAGGTCAACAGAAGTAGGTCAGGGTTATTCTCCCTAAGGGTT
>NW_022107432.1:29900979-29902038 GCF_000313985.2 Echinops telfairi | reverse complement strand
TGATCTCAGGGGCTCAAGGGGGAAGAGAATGATAATGATGATGGCAGCATAGAGGTGCAAAGGTGCTTGACACACTGGATGAATGTATGGATGGTGATAAGAGACATAAGAGCCACCAAGAAAAGCAAGAGAGAAAAAAAAGGAACAACAACAACAAATAACAAACGCTGAGGAGAATCTGGAGAAATTGGCAGTGTGAATGTAATACTGCAGCCCTTGTAGAAGACACTTTGAGAGTCTCTCATGAAGCTCAATATAATCTGTCATATGAGTCAGCAAGTCCACTCCCAGGTATGTGTACTGAACAAATGAAAGCAAGGACTCTAACAGGCAGATGTGCCTGAGGTTCATTGCAGCATCATCAACAATGGCCCACGGGCAGAAACAACCATGTCTGTCATCAACAGCTGAGCAGACGCACAAAAAAGGTGGCACAGACAATAGAATTGTATTCAGCCATAAAGAGAAAGAAGTTCCCCGGCACGCTACAAGGTGGATGAACTGTGAAAACCTTACACGGATGGAAACAAGTCAGACACAGAGAACAAACATTGTATGATTCCACGTATAGGGAATCATCTTGCATAGACAAATGCATATAGACAGAAATAGGCTAGTGGTTATCTGGGGACAGGAGGAGGGAGGGAGGAAAGCCAGATCCATTCGTAGACTGGAAGATTATGGAAGCAAACCGCCCCATCTTTCTCCTTCAGAGCAGGTGGCAGGTTAGAACTGCTGCCCTTTGGGTGAGGAGCTGGGTCCCAGGGGTCGTGAAGGGAAGAGTAGGGAGGCGTCATTGGTACGGAGCCCTGTGTGCACTGGTTAAGCAGCGAACAGAAAGGTCAGCGGTTGGCACCCACCACCGGCTGCTCTGCGGGAGGACGACGTGGCCCTCTGCTGCTGTAAAGATCCGTCTGGGGAAGCCAACTCCCTCCTATCAGTTGGAATCAACCCATTGGCAATGAGCTTTATTTTTAGTTTCTGTAAGAGGGGCTTCAAAAAGTTCATGGGACACAGGGAATCCAGGACAGATGACTCCTTCAGGACCAGTGGTGAGAG
>NW_022107432.1:29879947-29898092 GCF_000313985.2 Echinops telfairi | reverse complement strand
AAACCCACCGGGGCCGCTCTCCTCTGTCCCCTACGGTCTCCACGACTCAGAATCAACTTGATGGCAGTGAGTTTTTGGACACTGTAAGTGGGAATCCACTCAATGACCAGAAGTTGGATTTTTGTTTGCTTGATAGTTTCGCCGCTTTTCTTGATTCATTTCTTATTCAGCTCATTCCAAGGGACAGGCACCTTTACACTGGATTTTTCCGGTACTTCCCCGAGTTTGCTGACTCTCTGTTGGGCTTTGTTTTCATTTCTATGGCTGCAGTCACAAATTGCCACAAACTTCATGGGTTGAAACAGGACCCATGTACGGTCTCACAGTTCAGTAGGCTAGAAGTCAGGCTTGGCCCAGTTGGCTTCTCAAGGCAGAAAACAAAGCCTCTCATTGGGAGGCTCTGGGGGAAGAAACAGCTTCAGACCCTTGCAGACTGTTAGCCACATTGAGTGCCCCCCGGTTGTCAGTCAAAGGTGGTCATTCTTTGCTGGCTGTTAGCTGAGGTCTGCCCTGAGCTCCCTGAGCGCTCTCCCCTGTCCTTGTGCACGGATCCCTGCAGCTCAGAGTCAGTGAGTGTGTCCAATCCTCCTCATGCTTGGAATGCTCACTGGTTTCCCCTTCTGCCGCATCCCTTCTATTTTCAGCAGAGAACATTGTCTTCTAAGGGTCCATGTGATTAAATTGTGCCCACGTGAATAATCTCGGATGATCTTCCTATTTCGAGGTCGGTAACCTTAATTTTGTACCACTTGTCTGCAAGTCATTCAAACCAGGTTCAGAAGAGGTTGGGGAATGAACGATATCATTGCTGATGTCAGATGAATCTTGGGCTCGCAGCCGGGAGAACACCAGAAAGATGTGCACCTGTGTTTTCCTGACCATGCAAAGACCGTCACAGATAATAGATGGCATTGCAGAGGATGGGCATTCAGGACACTTCACTGTGCTGTGACACCTGTCTGTAGACCTAGAGGAAGTCCTTTGACTAGAACAAGAGGAACCGCGTGGCTTAAAATCAGGATTTTTTGTTTGTCGGGGTTGTATTTTTTTCACCATACTTACTCACGCTGTAGGCTGGGCAAATGATTAGAGAGGTTGGGCTATAAGAAGAATGCACCATCAAGATTAGTACAAAATTAACCATCGACAATATGGAGATGACACAACCTCGCTTGCTGAATTTGGGGAGGACTTGAAGCACTTGCTGATGAAGATCAAAGACGATAGGCTTCAATATGGATAATACTTCAATTTAAGAAAACGGAAATCCTCACAACTGGGCCCAAAAACAACATCCGGAGAAACAGGATATATTGAAGCTGCGAAGGATTTCATTTGACTTGGATCAACGTTCCTGGAAGCAGCAGTCAAGAAATTAAATGGTATATTGGGCAAATCAACTGCTAAAGATCTCCTTGAAGCATTAAACAGCAACGATGTTATTTTGAAGAAAAACCTAAGGTGTGGCAGGTTCAAGCCATAGGACCGTCAATGACCTCACATGCAGGCAAACACCAGACAATGATTAGGAAAACCAGAGAAGAATTGGTGCAATTGAATGATGGCTTTTGGCAAAGAAAGAACACATGTGTGTTAGAAAAAAATACGGCCAGGATGCTCCATACAAACAGGGAGGGTGAGACTGGACTTTGCTTACTTTGACCATGTGGTCAGGCAGGACCGGTCCCTGGAGAAGGACATCAAGCTTGGTGAAGTGAAGGTCAATGACAAGGAGGAACGCCTTCAATGAGAAGAGCCAACATCGTGGCCACAATGAGATCAAACGTGGTAACAATCGTGAGGGTGGCCCAGGACCTGACAGTGTTTCCTTCTGTCAACATACGGTCCCTCCAAGGTGGAACCAACTTGACAGCAGCTCCTACCAGCACTGAGAGCGGCTGGTAGTTTCAAACTGCTAACCTTATGGCTAGAAGCCCAATGAGGGTTACTGTACCACCAAGGGCTCCTTGGATGAGTCTTAGCAATATAAAATCAAGTTTAAAAGTACCCCCAAAAGACATAGACATATAATTACAAACAAGTAGACATGCACCTATATTTAAATTGTATTTATTGTTTTTCTATACACACACACTTTTGGGGACTGCATATGCTGCCGCATGGTATCAAATAGATTCTGGCTCACAGTGATCCTGTAAGACAGAGTAGAACTGCCTGCCTCCTAGGGTTTTGTAAGCTGAAATCTGTATGGGAGCTGTTTGTTAAGACTTTTCTCCCATGATGCACTGGCCTTTCAGTTTGCTGTGCAACACGTGAAGCGTTGTACCAACCTGGCTCCTTAGACTACATATAGATTGCAGTAAAAGTATAGAAAAATGAAAGTAAAGGAATAATGAACTCAGGATTCTGGATGAGATTCACTTTGGTTGGGGGTGGGGGTGGGCAGTAAAATGGGTTGGGGATACCAGACAAGGTCCTAGCTTTGATTTGGGGTCGAGGATTTGAGGTTGAGTTGCTAACTGAAAAGTTGGCAGCTGGAACCCACTGTGTCAGTCTGGGTGGACTAGAGAAATAAATTAATAGACACTCACATGTGTATAAGAAAGAGCTTTATATCAAAGGATAATTGTATATTAAGAAAACATCCCATCCCAGTCCAGGATAAGTCCCTAAATCTGATACTGGCCATATGTCTGATACCAGTTTATAAACTCATCTTCAGATTCACCCAACACATGCAATGAAGCCAAATGCAGGAAGATCACAGGCCAGTGGGTGGAAAGTCTTGTGGATCCAGTGGTGGTGGAAGCATCTCAGCACTGGCGTGGGTCTCCATGTGGTTCCTCCAGTTCCAGGGCTCTGGCTTCATCAGTGTAGCTCCATGTGGCTTGTCAACAGGAAGATGAAGCAGAGAATGAGTGTGGGTCTTGCCTCCAGTGAACTAAATCTCTCCTTCATGCCTCCAAAATGAGGTCATCAAGCTGTGACCTAATTGACAGGCTAGACTCCACCCCTTCGCAAGCTGACAGGAGATTATGTAACTGCCGCACCCACAAACCGCTCTATGGGAGAAAGACGAGGCTATCAACTCCTGAAAAGATTGGCTTTCCATGACTCAGAGCTGACTAGATGGAAGTGAGTTTGGGGTTACTACATTATTAAGAATCCCAGTGGCATGTTGGATTAAGTATCAGGCTGTGAATCACAAGGTCAGTGGTTCAAACCCATCAGCTGCTCTGTGGGAGAAAGATGAGGTTGTGGTCTACTGCAGTAAAAAATTATAGTCTCAGAAACCCTGTTGAAGGTCACGATGAATGGGAATCAACTCGATGGCAGTGGATTTGGGTTTGGGGTTTATTATATTATTAAAATCACTAAGGTGTGGAAATTAAATAGAAGAAAGCTATGCATAGCCCAATGAGGCATATGTGATGAACCAAGAAGTATGGTAAATGTCATTGTGAGCATACCTATGAGGTACAATAAAGATATCAAAATAATACAAGGATGAGCATTTCCCTCATAAAGCTGCTGTGAGGACTAAAGGAGCTAAAATATTTAAAATACTAAGAACAATGCCTGGCACACAGTAAGCATGGTATTTATAGGTATTCTTGCTCTCATTAGTTGAACTTTATGTCAAGGGTGACTATTATTAACTATGAACACATGAGACTATGATGTACTGAGTACACGTCATAAGACTACTACTTCTTAATCTGCGTGGCGGCGGACATCATTCGCTTCCTCCCCAATACCTGTTTGTTTTTTCTTTGCGAATGTAAATCTGCTTTCGCCCAAGATGGCAGTAAGCCCAGACCGAGACAAAATATTTGCTTGTCTAGCTATCGTTTGTATCAAGGGTCCCCATTTGGATATATTTCTAGCAAATGGCACACAAGCAGAATCTTGCTGGGGTGCCAGAAAGGCTTTTGCTTTTCCTGGGAAAAGAGGATTGTGTGACTGGCACCACGCTTACTTCTTCCTTTTGCTTGCCTTGAAGATGGTTGGACAGGCTGGAGTCTCGGCAGCTGTTTTGTTACTATGAGGTACCAATAAGAAAATAAAAGCCAAGATGCTAAGGATGTCAACACTGACCTAGAGCATTTTATTTTACTTTTTGGTCTTTCATTGATTATTCCTGAGGTTGAGCCTTCTTCTAAGTCTTTAAAAAAATCATCTTATTGGGGGCTCATAAGCTCTTATAACATTCCATACATCAGTTGTATCAAGCATATTTGTACCTATGTTGTCACCATCATTTCCAAAACATTTTCTACTTGAGTCCTTGGTATGTGTTCTAAGTCTTCATATGTGATTTAAAATTCTAAGTTAGTCTAAAATTATTATGAAAAGCAGGGGGGAAATGAAGTAATAAAACATTCAAATATAGGCTTCAAAAACCTATATGTAATATGACAAAATAATAATAATTTATAAATTACCAAGTGTTCATGAGGGAGGGGGAAGCGGGGAGGGGGGGAAATGAGGAGCTGATATCAAGGGCTCAAGTAGAAAGCAAATGTTTTGAGAATGATGAGGGAAACAAATGTACAAATGTGCTTGACACCATGGATGGATGGATTGTGATAAGAGTTGTACGAGCCCCCAATAAAATGATTTTTAAAAAACAACTATATGTATTTTGACATTAAAAAATGAATAGTGTCAACAAACATACTGGAGTCTCTGTTAAACTTAAAGCAAATAATTTTATTGAAGGAATAGAATAGTCTAGATTAGATAGCATTTTATGAATATTCACAAAATGACTCCAGCAAGAGGAATTCTTCATAGGGTTAAACATACAGAAAATTCAAGAACTTCCAAGCGAAAATTCTGATGGGTTGATACTGACACAATCATGCTCCAGCCATCACTAGGCCCGTATGGTGAGGAGCCCTGGTGTCTCGTGGGTTACAGGTTTGGTTGCTGCACGCCAGGTCAGCGGTTTGAAACCACGGGAGAAAGATGAGGTTTTCTATTCGTGTAAAGTTCTGGGGCCCGGGGGAGACCCTGGACAAGATGGATGGGCACAGTGGCTGCAACAATGGGCTCAAACATAACAATTGTGAGGATGGCGTGGGGCCGGGTGAGTTTTGTTCTGTGGCTCGTAGGGTTGCTATGCGTCAGAGCCAACTCTACAGCACCTAACAACAAACAACAAACAACAGCAACAACAACAACAACGACCAAGAGGGATCGTCTTGGAGACCTGTCGGGGCCATTCTACCCTGACTCAGAACCAACTCCAGGGAAGTGAGTGAGTTTGTTTGTTTGTGAAAATGATGAGATCCTTTACGTTTTGTTGTTGTTCCTTATCAAGTGCGAGTAGATCACCTATGGATAACTGGGGGCCGGCCTGAGCTGGTCCCTGGGAGCGAGTTTGAGAAGAGCAGAGGGGCAGGAAGAGAGGCGGAAGGCTTCCTGATGGATATACGGACTGTGTCAAGCTGCCTTTTAAGGTTCTTCATGGTCTTATCTCTCCCTCAAAGATCGCCCTGAAAGAATGCTGCATCAGACAGCAGATGGCTTCTTCAACTCACTCCATTGGGATCAAAAAAAATCTTCTCAGGGGCGGACACAAGTTGACCTGTGAACCCAGCAGAAGATGTAGCTGCCAGCTCCTTTCAGCTGGATCTTTTGCATCAGTGGGCCACGAAGAGGAACCGCCTCACAAGGTGCACATTATGAGGCTCTAAGGCTAGGCCCGGACAGCCGTTAAGGTGCTTGGCTGTAGGGAACAGGACCCCAAAGCAGCAGTGGTTACCTAAATAGAGAGTTATTTTCTCTCCAAAACAGTAAGTCTGTCAGTGGAAATCCAGCCCTTGAGCAGGGGCCTCTGGGGAAAATGTCCGGGTGCCTAAGAAGGGGTGGAACAGAACAATGCTTTCTGATTTTAAGCCTTTAAGTACATTTGACCATTTCCTCCACCACCACCCACCCCAAAATTGTACAAGTTCTCTTTGTGTAAAACATTACCTCAAACATTAGAAGCATGTGAGAACAGATGCTTATTACCTTATCATTTCTGTGAGTGAAGAATCTGGTTCAGGCTTAGCTGTAGTCGAAGCTGTTGGCTGGGCTTCAGTCGTCTGAAGGCACTACTTGGGGGGCGCATCTTCTTCCAAGTTCACGCCTCCAATGGTTGGCAGGAAGCCTCAGTTCTGTATTGGCTGTTGTCCAGTGGCCGTCTTTCCTCACCTTTGCTGGCTTTCTATAGGCTGCCTGGAGTTCTCACAACAGGGCAGCTGGTTTCCCTCAGAGCAAGTGATTCAAGGGGAAGAGACAGAGCTAGCAAAACAGAAACGGTGGTGTCTTTTACAACCTAATCTCAGGCAGGACACCCGTCACTTCAGCTGTATCCAATTAGTCACACACATGCACCAGGCCTGGTACAATGTGGAAGTAGGAATTATGGAGGGCCAGCTTGGGGACTAACTGCTACACTACGAAACTATATGTCTGAGTGCGTTTGTGTGCGATACTGAGGGTCTTGGTAATACACTCGCTAAAGCACTTAGCTGCTAACCAAAAGGCCATGATACTGTTAGAGGGCACACACGGGCCCCCAAATCTCAAATAGACTGGAATGAGACTACTTATTCAGCCTTACTCAAGACAAAGACACATCGTCTGGATGAGGAAGACCGTTAGCACAAGGTCAAGATGGTGTCCAAAGATTTATAGAAATGTGGATCCCTTAAACGGGATATGGGAGAGCAAAGGAAAGAGTTACAGAAGCATAAACGGTGGGCGACCAGTCCATTGTGGCTGCAGGCAGGACAAGAGAAGTGGGGCTGAGACTATGACCGGCACACGTACCCCCACATCTAGAGAGAGGACCTTACAATCTTGCTCCAGGGCCCTCCACCCACGGCAGTCCGTGCATGACTCAGGGCCATGCAACTCTAGCTCGCCAATTTCCATTAAGGGCACACCTTGCTGCCCTTCCCGGGATTGGCTAGGAGAATGACAGCTATCTGCTCTCCCAGGTGCATTGCCTAAGGACAAGGCTATTCACATGGCTGGTCATGTGGAGGCTGAATTTATGTGGACGCTCATAAATAGGCTTAGGGTGAACCTTGCATTGTAAACCATAGTCTTCTGCGCACTGGTTGCTCAGAAATTTAAGCTCTAACAGGCATAGTGGTTACCCATTGGGCTTCAATCCTTAAAGTCAGGAGTTCAAAACCACCGGTGGCTCCTCGGGAGAAAAACAGAGCTTTCCAAAAAAGAGTATATATTATATATTTAATACAGGAACACACATATTATATACAGCTCTATAGACTGTGTATAGACATATTTGAATTAATAAATTAATTTAAAATAAGAAAGTAAACAATTTAAAAACACCCAGAAAAAGAAATAGTTGTTACCAATTCACCCTTCCACAAATATATATATATACCTATTTTAGTACAGATTTCTCAGCATTTGGTATTATTTTAAAATTCTTTTATAGTTTGGTAAATTCTATCTAACCTAGATAGAAGATGAAAAAGAATATGTGATTTTAAAATTCTTTTCTGTTTTGATTTATTCTTTCTATCCTTCCCCCATACTTATTCAACCTCTGCACTGAGCAAATCATGGGGAAAGCTGGGCTGCTTGAGGAAGAATGGGGCATCGGGACTGGAGCAGGACTCATCCACACACCTGTCGCGTGCAGACGGCACCACCTTGCTTGCTGCGAGGGACGAGGCCTGGAAGCACTGACGGACAAAGATCACAGACTGCAAGCTTCAGTACGGATTACAGCTCCGTGTGAAGAACACAAAAATCCTTGCAGCTTCTCCAATAAGCGCTATCATGATCAGCGACGAAAAGGTTGACATTGCCAAAGATGTCGTGTCACTTAGAGTCATAGTCAGTGCCCACGGGTCACAGGCACCAGAAGACCCAAAACAAAAACAAAAACCAGATTGTCGAGAATGAGGAAGCCGGAGCAGAGACCCCAAACCCATCTGTAGACAATGGGACAGCCCTTCACAGAAGGGTCACTAGAAAGGGATGAGTCAACCAACCAGGGCACAATAAAGCACCGATGAAACACACAATATTCCTCTGGTTCTTTGAGGCTTCCTCACCCACCACCCACCACCCAGTATCATGACCCCAGTCCTGCCTTTCAGTTCTGGCTAGATCAGATCATGTGCACTGGTACAGATAAGAGCTCATGACACATGGAATCCAGGTCAGATAAACCCCTCAGGAACAGAAATGGAAGTAGCCATACCTGGAGGGTAGGGGGAAGGTGGAGAGAGGAGGGTAGGAAGGGGGAACCAATCACTATGATCGATGCATAATTCCCCCCACCCCAGGGTTGGGGGGGGGACAGTGGAGGGAGACAGCAGTCGGTGTAAGATATGAAAACAATAATAATTTATAATTTATCAAGGGATCATGAGGGTGGGAGGGAAAAAAGAGGAGCTGATACCAAGGTCTCAAATAGAAAGTAAATGTTTAGAAAATAATGATGGCAACCTATGTACAAATATGCTTGATATAATTGATGTATGGAATGTTATAAGAGCCCCCAATAAAATGATTTAAACAAAAAAAACAGAAGAAGAAACCAAACCTGTGCTGCATTGGACCAATCTGCTGTGAAAGACCTCTTGCAAGTGTTCAAAAGCAGAGATGTCACTTGGAGCACTCCTGTGCACTGACGCGAGCCATGGTATCGTCAATCACCCTATCTGCATGTGTAAACTGAACAGCGAATAAGGAAGGTCAGAGGAGAATGGATGCTTTTGAGTTATGGTGTTGGTGAAGAATATGGGGTGAGCTTTGGACTGACGGAAGAATGATAAATATGCCTTTGGAGAAGTTCTGTCAAAATGCTCCTCAGAAGCAAGAAGGGTGAGGCTTTGGACATGCTGCCAAGAGGAACCGTTGCGGGAGAAGGGCAGCACCGTGGTGCAGTAGAGGGCCAGCAGGAAAGAGGAAGGCCCTAAGGGAGCTGAGTTGACACAGCAGCTGCCGCAGTTGACTAGGGATGACTCGGGCAGGCAGTGGTTCATTCCATGTACAGGGGCTCGCCACAAGGGGAATCAGCTCAATGGCCCCTAACAACAACACAAGTTGGAAAAATAATACATGGATGTTGTTGTTTTTTCCCCAACAGTTTTATTGGCACATACTTTACATATCATGCAATTCAATAGTTCAATTGTTCAATCATATCAAGACTTGTACAAGTATGTTCACATCCATTTTAGAACAATTCCCCCACCCCCACCCCCACCCATGGTTAAATCACCTTTAAAATGAGTTGGTCAATCACAATCCATTCTAGGCTCCCTCCCCTCTCCTGCCTTCATTGTTTACTCCTGGAATGCCCTTACACTGACTTTTTGCATTTTGTTGATGACTCCTGATGTTGGGCATTTAAAAATTATTTGTCAACCACGTTATTTGCTTACATTCTTGCCCTAATACATTCCTATTAAGATGTGAATGATTCCCACCCCCACCCCCACCCCAGTTTTGTATGAGTTGTTTATGTTAAAAAAAGAGAGGTGGTCATCCAGGTGATGGAGCATGTGGAGATCACACGCTCCTTCGTTGAGGGTCTAGGGCAGTGGCAGGGTCTCCAAAGAGACTCTTGAGTATTGTAATTGAGGGAGGACAGCTCCCCAAGTGGTCAGGACTCCTCATCCAAGCTCAGTAAAACTCAACTCCAAACCCTCCGCCATCCAGTCAATTCACGCTCACAGCAGCTCTGTAGCAAGGACAGGGTGGAACAGTCCCTGTGGGCTTCTGAATCTGACTCTTTCTAGGAGTAGAAAGCCTCATCTTAGTCCTGAAGAGTGCCTCCTGGTTTTGAACTGCTAACCTTGTGGTTAATAACCCAACCTGTAACCCACTACACCAGAGGGATTCCTCAAGCTCAATAAAAATGCCTGCAACTCACAGGGAGCTAGAAGCAGGAGTTGATGGGCATCAAGGCCCTGTTCTGTGGGCTTACATGAGGTGGATGCCAGTGCAGATGGTTACAGATGAGAGGCTGGCCCCTGTTGCTCACGACAGGGCCCACATGCAAATTCGAAGACTTTCCTGGCAGCCAGAGGTACCCCAGTGATAAGAGAGACTGAATTTGCTTCTAGCCTGGCATTAGAAGGGCAATTTAATTAGATTATTAGAAATGAGAATGGATACTTTACACACACATATGTATATAGAGACTTTACATATGTATCTGTGTACGGTATATATCATATATATATGATTTCTCAGAGATACACTTTCTACATTTTCTGGGTTTTTTTCAAAAAAAACCTGTCCAACGTCTCCCTTCACCCACTTTTCTGTTGTCCGTCCCCCAGGGAGGAGGTCACATATAGTTCCTTGTAATCGGTTCCCGACATCAGACAGGGCAAGATATGACAAAATAATAATTTATAGATTATCAAGGGCTCATGAGGGAGGGGGCAGTGGGGAGAGAGGGGCAAAATGAGAAACTAATGCCGGGAGTTTAAGTGGAGAGGAAATGTTTTGAGAATGATGAGGGCAATGAATGTACAAATGTGCTTTACACAATTGATGTGTGTATGGATTGTGATAAGAGTTGTATGAGCCCCTAATAAAACGATTAAAACAAAAACAAAAACCGGGGAATACCAAAAAAAAACAAAAAAACCATTGACTTAAAAAAAGCTACTGATGAGAATGATGTACAAATGCGCTTTACACAATTGATGTGTGTATGGATTGCGATAACAGTTGTATGAGTCCCTAATAAAATGTTAAAAAAAAAAAAGCTACTGAGATCGTTTATGACCTGTTCTCCCCTTGACTTTGTACAGCAGAGTATGCATTTGCACTCTAATTAAACACTCTCATGGAAGAAGTACGCTTTCTAAATTTTCCTACATAAGATTTGATTCTGCTCTCTGCCTCAAGAATTAGGCATTCTATTTCTGATCAGTGGCTTTCACCATCCTCTCTCCTAGCCACTCCTTCCTTGGGTCACATAGAACCTCAGAGGGGGGTCCCCAGGTCTTGAAACTGAAGGGCAGGCAGGCTCTGGACTTCAGGCTGGTGGGGTTACTGGCAGGTGTTTACAACTCAGTGGTTTTACTGAGGCTATGAAGGCCTGGAAGCTGGAGCTTAAGGCTCTTGCACCAGCTGGGCATTCCACACCCAGGATACTGCAATAGGGTTGAACATGGGTCCCAAGATGGGCAGGATCTGCCCCGGAGGGTGGGGAAATGTTACTTGCTGTAAAGACCTGGGAACCAATCGCTTCTCCCTCAACTGTTTACACCATCAACCCCCAACCACCCACGACATAGTCCAGGTCTCTGCTTCAAGAGCAGGCTTTCCAAAACAAGTCTTTTCCCTCTCCAATAAGGGTTAGGATAGGCAGTCCTCTTAAATACGCTTGTCACGCTTTGGGTGGTGACTCAGCCAAGAGCTTGGAAATCAGCCCCAACTCATGGAGAGAATTCCAGCAGAAAATCACGTGCCAAGTCTCCACCACCTGACTCCAACACACCTCCTAGGCCAGAGTCTGCATTCGTGAATGTAAGACCCTCACTTCCTAAAAGAGCTTCCCTTCCTTTATCCTCCCACCTCACCCCTACGTGTTCATTCCTCAGAGAGACTCAGATCCTGATAAAGGCATTAGGGGTCCAGGTTGGCCTATGCAATTCCTTTAGTCTTTCTTTTGTGATCATAAATGGAGTGCCACGGTGCTTCCCAAGCAGGGATGTTCTGCAAACCAATCTGTATGCTTTTCTCGTTCACAGGAAGCAAGGAATTTCCCAGAAACTTCTGGTAGTCTTCTTTTCAGAGCTCATTGTTAGGACTGGGTCACATAGACACCATCACTCCTGGGGAGCCTGGGAAAACTAGCTCCTGGCTTGCTGTCACTTTTGCTCACCTTCCATTGGCAGAGACACATCATCCATTGAATTTGAGAATTTCAAGTCTAGCAGGGAGACACAGATAGGAATGTGTGTGTGTGTATATATGTGTGTATGTATGTGTGTATATATACATACATGTGTGTGTGTATATATTCCATCCAGATCATCTTGTAGGACCTTTTTCTTCTGACTCTGGACTCACCTATGTGACTTGCTTGGTCAATGGGATGCTAGCAAACACTACACAATTGAGACTTGGAAAGTGTGATTGCGCTTGATCTCACTCTGTCCTTACTGCGTGGCCTCTACAACACATCTGGGCTAACCTGCTCGATGATGAAAGGCATGTGGAATCAAGCCAAGTCTTCCTGATTGTCCCAGCTGAGGCCATTGGTACAAATTGAAGTGTGTCTCCCCTCCCTGCCCAATTCATGTCCACCTAGAACTAACTGGTTCTCAACCTTCCTAATGCCGTGACCCTTTAATGCAGTTCCTCATGTGTGGTGACCACCCCACCCATAAAATTAGTTTCATTGCTACTTCATTAACTGTCATTTTGCTACTGTTATGAATCAGGCGACCCCTGTGAAAGGGTCGTTTGCCCCCAAAAGGGGTCACGACCCACTGGTTGAGAACCACTGACCTAGAACCTCAGGGCATGATCTTATTTGGTCACATTCTGCAGATGTGAGTATTTAAGATAAGGTCATTCTGGACTAGGGTGGCCCCGAATCCACTGATTGGTTGCAGTGAATTTTTTAATGTGGGTCTTATAACCAAAGTTTCTTAACTCCTACCAAATAAGTTTCTCCTGCAGGGGTCTGGTAAGAAGTTAGGGAAGACACTGATAGAATTCACCTGTGAATAATTGTGAGAGGGTTTCCTGGAAGGCCACCCTGCTGAGTATAAAATGAACCCTTAGAGCAGCAGGAAGAGGGTTCTCACGACCAGCAAGAGCCAGGAACAGAGTCTGTCAGAGGAAGCCAGTCTCTAAGAACCGAAGGATCCATAGGCACAAATGTGTGGTTATAATATATGAAGATCATAGTAAAGTCGTAGAAGGTAGGAAAGACAAGAGAGAGAATAAAAGAGTCAGACACATTTTATGGTAGCATGGTCACCTCAGCCCCTCTTGATGGTCCACATGGAGGTGGGAGAAAAGAGAGAGTCTTTATTGTCTTGGGATATTTATAGGTAGCCATAAGACATGCATATTCAGTAGTAACATACGTCACAAGGTGGGTGGAATCTACAGTAAGGTCCCTGAGCTCACAGGTGAGGAAACCTAATACCTGCATTGGGGGAAGATATGTTGGGGCTGGGTGACAGTGACACGGTGGGAGGAGATAGCAAAAGGATGTTTGCTTCTATAGAGAGACAAGGCTGTTAGGGGAGAATCTGTGGGAATGATATTTAGTGCAGGATAAGGTACTTGGACTTCATCTCTAACTTACCAAAGTAGTGGCTTTCCTACCTTGCGATACTAGCGTTCCAGATTCCCTCTGTTATAAGTTAGGGAATATAGTCCTCGTCATATTTCCTTCAGTGTTAGTTTCCCACAGGAGTAGGCCCTTTGGATCCAAGATCCCTGTACAGAGAGTCTCCTGGGCCCAGAAGACCACCCTAACATCATGGAGCAGCAGCAAACCAGGAGCCAGAGCACAGAACAGACTGGTGGACTCCCCAGCAAGTGAAGCTGAGTGCCCATGGGCTGAGGCTTACCAGAATGGGGTGCCTCTGGGCACTAATTCAGGGGGCTGGTTTGCTGACCCATAAATGCCTTCAGGTTGAGGCTTGTAGCAGAACGGTAGGCCCCTTTGAGAGTTTATTAGCAGAACTGAAAAGAACTTTGTGACATGTCCTGACAAACAATTGTTTTCTGAGCATTTCTCACTTGTTTTACAACCTGTTGACTTCCTTACCAAACCCTTTAATCATGATTTTTTCCGAGAGCTCCTGTGTAGCCATTGCAATGGATATTAGAAACTAGTGATGACGTAGAGAATGCTACTTGAGACACCACACTGGCATCCTTATAGGAAGAGAAAATAAAGACATAGCTACACAGCTCTGGAGGCCAAAACCCCCAGTTAAGCTGATGGCAAGACCGTGTCCTCTCTGGGAGCCCAAGGGGTATCCTTGCTTGCTTCTTCCTAGCTTCTGGGGGTTTCCAATCACTTTCGGCATTCTTTGGCATGTAGACACATCACATCCAATCTCTGTCCCTATAGCCACTTGGCATTTTCCCTTCATGTGTAATGGTGACGACCATTCCACTGTGTCCTTGGTAAGCTCTCCCGTGCTCTTCATGTCTGCTTGCATGTCTGCTTTCCCCAACACCACTGAACATAGCTTAATGGCAGTGATGGCAAAGCCTATTTTTCATCACCCATTGATGTTGGTATCGAATATTTGCAAAACGTGCTGGAACTTCTCAGGGACAAACAGCACATAGACTTTAAGTGGAAGAGCCACAACTCTATTAGTAAAAAATAACTGTTATCATTCATATATATATATTTACACTATATTATTTGAGAATACCAACATAGGGAGAAAAGAATAAAGAAAAGCAAGGAGATGGCTAATACAAAACTCTGGACAGCGATTAACCAAAAGGGGAAGAAAAGGGAGGTCTGTGGGCAGTATCGCCCAAGAGGCTTCTAAGATGCTGGCAATGTTATAATTCATAGCCTCTGGAGTGAGTGCAAGAGAGTAAATGTTGTGGTTGTCCTTCAAACTGCACACGTTACTTTTATATACTATTTTCTGAGTGTGATACAATGTATACCTATGAGAAAACTACAGTGGGTGAGGATATAGAAGAACGGAGACTCTTGTTGATTGCTGTGAGGAGGAGTATCAATGGGAACATCCTTTTTGGAGAGCATTTCGCAGCATCTCCAGTCGAGCTGAATGTGTGCAGACCCTGTGATGCAGCAATGCCTTTCCTCGGTTTGTAATTTAAATCCGTGGCTTTCCAACTTTCTGACCACAACCTTATAGAAAGAAATCCATTTGACAACAGCGTACCTCGAAAATACATCATGTGCACACACTATACAGGTGTACATGTGCCTGTGTGCTGTGTCAAGCCAGTTCTGAGTCCCTGCAGCCCTATACCCATGACATGCCTGTCCTCACAATGGTTGCTGTCCCCGGAGCCCATTGCTGCAGCCACAGCATCAATCCACCTCACTGGGGAAGGGTCCTCGTCTTTTTCAGGAATCTCCTCCTTGACCAAGCATCCTGTCCTTCTTCAGAAACTGGTCTCTGCTGAGAACACGGCATGCCATGGTGCAGTTCAAGGTGTTTTGCCAACCCCGTAGTTCAGAGGCCTCTCTGTTTCGTTAGTCTTCCTTATTCAGGGCCCAGCTTTCACAAGCACACAAGGGGATTGGTTCAGCTACACCTGGTGAACCCGGGTATTTAACGGAAACAAACATTTTGCAAAACCCATCTCTCTCCAACCTGCATGCGGCACCTTCGATCTCGATGATCCCCATCTATCCATTTACGTCTTGATCTTTACATTGACACCAAGTCTATACTAGTTGACAATGGCACATTTGGAAAAGGGCTTCACTAGAAAGTAATTTGTGTATGATCATGAGTAAAAATAATGTTGACTACAGCATTGTTTGAAATAACAAATAACTGGAAATGACTAGTGGGGACTATTCACATAATCCAACACTGTATCACAATTAAAATGATTAAACCAGAGCTTCGCATATCACCATAATGTTGAGCAAATACAGCCAGTTGCTGAAGCATATGTACAGTGTGAGAGTATTTATAAAGTTTTAAAACACGAAAACGTGTTGTTGATAGATACCCACGTGTGCCGTAAAAGGCTACACCATGCACAGAAATGCTGGACAGGGAACAACGGGTGGCGGTTTCCAGTGGAGAGAGGGAGGGAACAGGCCCCAAAAGACGCAAAAAGGAGACTTCATGGCCCTTCATTCTTTGGTTTCTCAGTTTGGGCTGTGGAGATGGAATCTGCACATATGCTTACCCCTGATGGTTTCTTTCAGGGGCTGGCAAACTACTGCTTGTGGGTCAAATCTGGCGTGTGAGCTAGGAATGACTTTTACATATTTTAACAGTCGGGTAAAATGGAAAGCCATAATCTCCTCGTACGTGAAATCATATCAAATCCAGCTTTCAGTGTCCATAAATAAAACTTCTTTCTTTTGGAAGACAGCCAGGCTCGTTCATTTCTATATGATTGTCTATGCACTAACAACTGCTACATGAGTAGGGGCAACCGCAATATTTACTATCTGGCCCTTCATAGAAACAGCTTTTCAACCTCTGGCTTACGCTATGACTAATATATTTCATCAGGAGACAAGCATGGCAGAATTAAAGAAAAATGTTTAAAGTACTGTCATTATAATGTCTACCAACAGTTGCTTTAATTGTTCATGTTTTCTTCCAGGCTTTAACGAAACCCATACAATTTTTGTTAGTTTCCCTGAAACCAGGAAAAGACATTTGCATTCTATTTTGCCCAGTTACATCAACCCATAACCCTTTTTCATGTGCCACGTGGCATTAGAATTCGCACTTAAAAAATTGATAAACTTCAGCGTATGCTAGGTGGTAATGCTGGTGCTGTCAGGCACCAAAGCGGCGCTGTGCACCACAGAAGGAAACGCTGCATGGTCTGGCACCACCCTGGCACTTATGCCTATGCCTGAGCCCATCGGTGCCGCCACGGCGTCCATCCATCTTGTGAAGGCCCTTCCTCTTGTTTGCTGCCCTCCACTTGACAAAGCAGGATGTCCTTCTCCGGGGACTGGTTTCTCCTGTCAAAGTGACAACATGGTCCATCAGTTTTATAAACCACATGCCATCATTTGTGTAATCACTTTCTCATGTGAAGACCTCGGTATTGTTTTCATTCCCCACCACTGAGTTGAACAAAGAACATCTTTGTACACAGAGACTCCCCTCCTTTTACTTAGTTTCTTAGAATAAATCCGCAGGGATGGAATGTCTAATCTTCGCCTTCAGCCTCCAAATTGTAATCACGCTTCCTCACATTCTTCCACAAGCTCGTGTTTCCTTAGTCTTTTGGTTATTCTTTGCCTCCCCTGAGGAGTGCTGGCGGCATTGCACGGAGCTGCTAACCATAGAGTCAGCAGTTCAAATCCTCCAGCCGCTCTGTGGGAGGCTGGCTACTCCCAGAAAGATTTAGTCTTGGAAACCCAAAGAGACAGTTCTATAAGTTAGCTATGAGTCATCACCCAAAGGGGCGGTTCTGTAGGCGGCTATGAATCGAATCACGGAGGCAATGAGATTGGTTCCGTTTGACTATCGCGTCGAGCACAGCCACGCTCTCTTACTTGGCAGTTCCCAGGAATTGCTTTGTGTGAGGATGGTGCACATGGTTATTTGCGGGGCTATGAGTCAAAACGTTGGCAGTCTGAACTCACCCAGAGGCACCTACAGCGGTAGACCGGGCGACCTGCTTCTGAAAGGTCGCAGCCTCAAAACCCGATGGAACCATTCTACCTGCACACCCGGTCACCATCATTCAGGCAACTGCAGGGCAATGAACAGCAATCGTGCATCTACTTCTCACTGACACGGGGAGGGTCGAAAGACTAGGTTGTGATCTGAAGACGGACAGGGGAACACCTTAGATCTCAACGTGGAGGACGACGGTATCTGTTCAGTAACTGCCAAATGCCATCCTTTCAAAAGTACCAAACCAGAGCATCACGGCCCAGCCAGGGGAGACATCACGTTAACCCTCACAGCCAGCATCACTCTTGGTTTTCACCTGAACATGCAGGACTACAGATGAGCAATGGGCAAAACAAGTGAATTTCATTCATTCACGCTCCCTGCCATCAAGGCCTTGCCGACCATCGTGGCCCCTGCAGGTCAGGGTAGAACTGCCCTTGTGAGTTTCTAAGACGATAACTCTTTGAGAGTAGAAAACCCCGTCTTTCTCCCGTGAAGCATTTGGTGATTTCAAACTGCCGGTCTTACAGTTAACAGCCCAACACAACCACTAGGCCCCCAGGGCTATACCCTGTCAGAGTAAGTTGCAAGTAGACATAACTTATTCTAGAATGGCTGGCTGTGCCAGAACGTCAGAGAAACTTAAAAGTACAGTATACGGAAGGTGTTTAAGTTGACGAGAAAGGAGACGTGAATGTGTTCACTGTAAGAGAGGGATGACAGTGTGGGAAATGTGAAGGACATCAAGCTGATGGCTCCCCGGTCACACGGGGAGGTGGCAGAGCAGACAAGGTCGCCCACAGCCTAATTCAGGCCAGTCTCAC
>NW_022107432.1:29861473-29878941 GCF_000313985.2 Echinops telfairi | reverse complement strand
TTTGCTTATGCACCCAGACAATTCTTTTAGTGCAATGGAACTTTAACTAAATGTGTCAATTTTTCCATAGCAGGACCTTGTTTTCCAGTTACTGTATGTAGTTCCTCAGCTCATCCTATATGGTCAGTCTGAATTAGCATGGTTACTCCCCACCCAAAGGTCAAGAGCGCAGCATGCCTAATCCATCCGGTCTCTCTAGCTTCCCTGCAGCGACAGCTCAAGAGTGCTGTTATTATGTTAATGAATCGGGGCTAATAGAGCATAGAGACCCTCACTAAATTGGCTGAGGATCTTAAATGCCTCGCTGCTCTCTTAATTCTAAAGTCCCCTCCTAACCTGGGTCCTTCCTTTAATTGAACCACTTGCGGTTATATGTTTCTTGTTACTAATAACCCCGTCTTTAAAATTTCTCCAGAACAGGATAAGGGACCTAACCACCTTAACTGTCAATCAGCTTCTTTTACAGCATACACCCTGCCAACTACGGAGCCTGAGCCAGCGCACTCTTTAATCCTTCACTGCCTAGGTACAGCAGGAAGCAGTTAGAGACTAACGTCTCCCCTTATGTCATCAAAAAGGCTGGAATGTAATGTTGGGTCAGGTACTGGTAGGAGGACAGTAGAAATAGCCTGCCTGCCCCTATCGGACCAGGGGCCCGGAAATCAATTAGCCATCTACTTAGGCACCAAACAGACCAATCAAAGCACCACCCTGCCTCGGAATTTTTATGGCCACGAAGCTGAGAATCCGCTCCCCTTCCTCTTTATTTGCCCACCTGCTGTTTCTACCCACTCCCTTTATTGCTTTACCCTCCCTCCTGACCAGCTTAAAACTCGCTCTCCACCACATCGAAGCACAACTTCTCGGATCCCCCCCAATGGGGGACCCCTAGCAGAGTTCACCCTGGAGTTCAGGGCTTCTTTCCCCCTTTCCCTTCTCTCCTCCCTCCCAGGCAGCTCAGATTCTCTGAGTCCCTGCTGGAGTCCGTGAGTCTTGCCCCGGAAACGCAGAATAAGACTTCCCCTTTTTCTTCTCTCTGGCCTGGCTTCGGTTAATCTTTGCGGCAAACTTAATACCCCCACCTCTTTTGAGTCTACCTTCTATTGCAGCAATATCTCATTCTCTTAACTTTACTTTGTCCCAGAGAACTCTTGCCTTCCATGTCAGAGACCTGCATTCCATTCCTGGCCCATATACCTTACATGCAGCCACCATTGCCGCTTCCAGACTGAGGCAGGTGAGGAAGAAAGGCTTGGTGGTTTACCTCTGAAACCCAGCCAATGACAACCCAACGGGGCACAACACAATAGTCCAAGCTGCACCCAACCACAGAGATGATGCAGATGCAGTTTGCTCCACGGTACAGGAAGCTGTCATGAGTCAGGGCCAACTCCACAATAGCTAACAACAACAACGCAAGCAGTTTTACCCCCTTTATAAATGAAGATGACATTTAGGAGAGAATAGGTGAAAACTTGCAGGCAGACAATATTGAGAGTCCTTTTCTTACAGCTTCAAAATAACCAAACCCTTGAGATAATATCAAGGACCACACAACCATACGGTGCCATTAACAGATCTATAGCATCTGGGTCACCTGGGAGCTTGTTAGAAATGCAGGACTGTAGGCTCCACCCCAACGTACTGAATCAGATTCTAGGCTTTTAACAAGATCCCCAGGTGATTCACGTGTATGCTAACTTATGGGAAGCACTGCTCTAGTGGACCAGTCTGTGCCTGTCACCATGGGCTGCCTTCAAAAGGGGTTCAAGGCCTCAGGGGAAACTCAAACCAGAGATTCTCACCTCTAGGTAGGTAACGTTTGATGTGAGGACCACCTGGCTGCCACAGTTATTGCCTTTTTGATGCACAAGGTGGACTGGATTTGTTTCCTGCCTTGATGGGTGGTCTCCTCCTCCATCACTCCAGGCACAGGAATATTCCTTAGAAGCTGTGAAAGGGTTTGGCCAGGACAATCTTCCCTACGTGAGCAAGACTTTTCTTCGAAAAACGGTATAGAAAAGCGTATAGCATCGTTAGGTAATGGACACATCTTATAAGGAGTTAGGCAGCATGGTTCCCAGAGGCATTCCCAATCGGAAATGTGCAAGAACAACACAGGAAAGAAGACAGGAGTTAGTTACAGTCTTCATTCTTTCACTCCAGAGAGACCTATTAAGCATCTATGTGTCAAAGAGAAGGGGCCCTGGGAGTATAGTGGGTTCCCTATTGGGCTGCTAACCGCAAGGTCAGCAGTTTGAACTCCACAGTCTGTGGGAGAATGACTGGGCTTTCTCCTCCCATAAAGATTTACAGCCTCAGAAACCCACTGGGGCAGTTCTAATCTGTCCTAAACGGTCACTATGAGTGAACAGACTCAATGGTAGTAAGGGTGGTGATGTGCCAACTCTAGATTAAACCCTCTACCACTCACTACCAGGTTGCTGGCTCAAAATCACCTACCAGCTGAGATAGTTAAAGTTTATTGTGGCAACCTGGTCGATAAACACATGTGGGGTTAATTGAAGGGCAGCGAGATAAATGGCTTGGTAAGCCTTCGGTAAGCCTCCCCTTTCTAGTTCTTGGGTCTATTGCTTTTTGATGGTTGGACCAGGGTGCAGCTGCCTTAGCCAGTTCCCTGCTTCAGTGTGCAGGGCTCACTTCCTGCAAGACATCCCTGAGGAGAAGCCACATGGACCTACCCCAATGAAACCCCTGCCAACGCTGAGATGCTTATACACTCACTGACTCGACTTTCCTCCTGCAGTTGGCATCATAGTGTGTGTTTTGTGAGATGGAGGAGGACTTTGTGGATTGGTGTCAGACATAAGAGTTAATGTTGGAGTTGTGGGCTTGGGCGGCACTGGGTTGGGATGTTTTCTTGAATTCTCTTATACCTATGAGTTTCTGTGGAGTTGTTTCTCTAAAGTACCCAGACTAACACACCAGCTCTGTGGGAGAAAGACTTGGTGATCTATGGATGTATACAAAGTCTGCAGCCAAGACGACTTGATGGCGTAGTTCTACTCCATCACACACGGGTTGCTGAGTCAAAATCGACTCAACAGCACCCAACAAAAGCCACATGAGGCCACCAAGGTTGCTGAGTGTCACAAGCGGTTTGCGCTGGACTACTAACCCTGAGACTGACTTCCACACAAATGACAGCCAAGAAAACCCCATGGAGCCATCTGCTCTGTAGTACAGAGGGTTGTCATGAACCAGAACTCACTCAATGGCAATGGATTTGGTTTGGAGGTGCCAAACACTGATCTACTCAGACAAGACACAGTAGAGAAAAAAAGAGGCAAAGTTCATCTGGGGAGGGCGGGGCTTTCAATTGGATGGGTGGAGATAGATGACAAACAAGCACATACTATGGCAGGCAGTAATAAGTGATTTTTTATATATATGAATGGAGCCTGCTGTTTAAGATAGGTGGTCAGAGAAAGTGCAAGGCTTTAAAGCAGCAGTTCTCAACCTGTGGGTCACACCACTTTGGGGGGTCGAACGACCCTTTCACAGGGGTAACCCAATTCATAACAGTAGCAAAATTACAGTGATGAAGTAACAACGAAAATAATGTTATGTTTGGGGGGTCACCACCACATGAGGGACTGTATGAAAGGGTCGCGGCATGAGGAAGGTTGAGAACCACTGCTTTGCAGTAAGTGCGAGTGTGGACTGTTCCAGGCACAGCACAACATCGTGTGGTTAGGGCAGATTAAGCAGGAGCAGAGTGTTATAGGAGGAGACTGGAGAGGTGGGGGGAACCACAACACATGGGGCCTTCGGGAACAAGGGATTTAATGCCAAGGACGATGGGAGTCATTAGGAGGTTTTGAGCTGAGGAGTGAGCTTAAAATCCAGCTTGGATTTTAAGAAGATCTCTCTAGGTGCTATGAAGAGGGGAGACTAGTGAGGCAGGAGTGGAAGCAGAAGGGCCTAATAGGAAATGAAGGAGAGGCCAAGCAAAGATGTGGTTGGTTCCGATTAGAGGGGCTGTGGAGGTTGGTGGTGGTGGTAAGATAACATTTGATGTGACCAGGAGACTGGGGTGGATTTGTTGTTGTCTTACATACTGGCTTGGGTAGAAGACAAAGACTAGAAACAATAGCACTTCCCTGGGTTGCATAGGGTTGACAGCATCCCCTCGGAATCTGTGTTATTTAACATTTCCTAAGTGATTCAGCCAAAGGAATACATTGAGACCTGTCTAGGTACACAAAGGACACTTGGCTTTCCACACAGTGAAATGTCAAGTCTTTAGGGAGCATCTCCTGGGACATTTGAGAATCAGGTGAGTAGGCCGTGAAGTGGCATGGGCAAGTGTAAGGCATCTTGCATAATCAATACCGACTCCTAGTGACCCGATAGGGCAGGGTAGAATTTCCAAAACTGTAACTCTTTTTTTTTTTCTTTCAAAACTGAAACTCTTTATGAGAGTAGGAAGCCATATTTCTCCCAAGGAGCACCTAGCTGGTGGTTTTGAACTGGTGACCTTATGGCTCACAGCCCAACACATACGTAACCACTGTGCCACCAGGGCTCCTAAGGCAGCTCATAGGAAGGGCAATTCTGATGATCAACCTTTAAGAGAATGAACTCTGACCTGCCAGTTACTACCCAAGAAAGGAAGCTGAAGTTGCCGTAGATCACTCCTTTAAGATAATAGCTCTTCGAAAGTCCAAAAGGCCAGCAAAAGCTCTGGATGGCCAGCCTAAAGAGGAAACACCAGCGTCAACAAAACACACATGGTAGGACTTGGTGTGTCCTGCTGGCCACTGTATTCTCAGAAACACAGGAGACCTAGGGAGAGCTGAATGCTGAAGTGATGCAAAAGGATCGAGTGCCTTTTGTTTGGTGGATTAAAAGCCCATAAAGGTTACTATCTGAGAGAAGAGAAGAAGAACGCCTCTAAACACATGGAAGATTTGGAGAGGATCAGAAGAGCCTTTTCATAGCCCCAAACCAAACGCACTGTGGTCCAGTTCATTCTGACTTGATCGGCCCTATACAGGGTTTCAGAGGCTCTAAGTCTTTACATGAGCAGAGGGTCTCATCACTGACCGAGCAGCAAAGTAGGCTTTGACTGCAGACCCTGAGGTTAGCAGTCCCACACTTCCCCTTCTCCTTGCCTTTTCATGCCCTCCCTTGAAAATAGGGGTGATGTAGAAAGAGGCATAGGGTATAGAAGATATGTGTTCAGACAGGGGGTCCCTTAGGCAATCTAGTATGTGGTAGGGGGTGCTGTAGCAGTAAAAAATGGTGGGAGAGGGACATCCCGCTCACCACAATAGTCTCTGGTTCTTTAGAGGGAAATCGCATCCTTGTTGGGGCAAAAACGACTGTAGACTAGCTCACATTCCCACCTGTGTAAATCCCCAAGGTACACAATGGCAGAAACAAGACAAGAGCGCACGGGGTCAACAAGACACTTAAAGGATTTAAAATGCTACTCTTGTCTCCTTCTGAGTCAAAAGTAGATTGGAAGTCAAATGATTTATTCAATTAATACAGGCACTGGTGGGGAGGGAGATACATACTCAGTGCTTTATGCCATAAAGATCTGTTATATTCGAGCCAAAAAATAATACTTGGTCATCTGAACCGAGAAGCCCTGGTGGCACAATGATTAAGCGCTTGAACCGGAAAGTTGGTGGCTGGGACCCACCAGCCGCTCCTCAGAGTGATGAGGCAATCGGCTTCCAGGAAGAGGTCGCCTTGGAAACGCCGTGGGGCAGTTCTACTCCGTCCCATGCATGGTCTGTCAGCATCTGCCTTCTCAGGGTCAGAAGGTGTACGTGACTGATGGAAACAGGGAGTAGATTATTTGAACTTCACCCTCAATGGCAAGGCCTTTGAGACTGTTCAATGATCAGAGGTCACGGGGCCTCTGACGAACCAATTGCTCCTCACACGTTGAACGGTTAGCAACTCTAGGCTATCGAATCCGGATCGACCCTCTTTCACAGATAAAAAAATTGGGGCCCCAACCCAAAGAGGAAGTGGGTAGGTAAGAAGCAAGCAGACTGTGGTTGGGCTGAAGGATGTTAACAACGGGCCTCCATCCACACACAGGACGATTAGAGATTTCAGTATACAAATACATCACCAAGCTTTCTCTTTCCAAAACATAGTAGATTCCCAAAGGAAACAGCACCCATTCTTCCTTCCCTTAAGTCCCTATCTTCACCTGCTTCTTCCCTTGGCGGGTGGCGGTGGGTGTAGGGGGTGGGGTGGTGTAGGAACTTTCGGCCCCGCCTCCCTGCTTGTCCAAGCTCCGCCTTCCCGATCCACCTGGGTGCCCGGCCCCTGACGTCACAGCACGGCTTCGGCGGCCGGCAGGATCCCGGCTTCTGATTGGTCCGTCCTTGCTCGACCTGCACAGCCCACCAATGGGAGCGGGGCTGGGTGGGGGGTTGCCCACTTCCAAGATGGCGCCTCCGGGAGCTGCGAGCGGGTGACCAGCGGCGGGGAAGCGGCCTGGGCTGGCCCTCCGGTTGCGGGGTCCGGGGGCGTCTCACCGGGTCCCCCCGTCTGGCCCGCCGACAACGCCTTCCCCGGGCCAGAGCAATGGCCTCCGAGAACAGCAAGCAGTTCTGGAAGAGGAGCGCCAAGCTGCCGGGGAGGTGAGCCCAGGACGCGGAGAGGGCGAGAGGGCTGGACCAAACCCCGCCAGATCCTACGGTCTCAGTCCCGCGAGCACGGATTCCGGGGTCTGGTTTGGGAATCC
Organism: Echinops telfairi; assembly: GCF_000313985.2. NCBI lineage: Eukaryota > Metazoa > Chordata > Mammalia > Afrosoricida > Tenrecidae > Echinops > Echinops telfairi. Next base: position 29,872,205 of record NW_022107432.1, on the reverse strand, counting down.
GGCTGGGGGATCGGAGACCGCCCGGTGGCGGCAGGGCAGCTGGAAGGCAGAGGCGCAAGGCAGCGAGATTTGGGGGGCAGCCCCGGATCTGGGGGCGGAGGTCTCCGGAAGGGCTGCCGGCCAGAGGCCGGGCGTGGGGCAGTGGAGTGGTGTGAGTAGCCAGAGCCGGTCCCGGGTTCTGAGGGTCGCTTTTCACTTTCGTCAGAACTCCCTCTTGGGGGGTCTCCACCAAGCACAGGTGGTTGCTTGCACGAGGAAAGCCCCCTCCTTGCACCCCCACTTCAACAGTGCGGATTTTTCTCCTGTGCCCCCCAAAGGTTCTGTTGTGACCCTCCTGCGCGGGCAACGGGAAATTTCTCCAACCAAACCTTACTTTCTTTTCGGGTGGCCCTTTCCCCATTAGGAATTATTACAAGGTGACCCCAGACTCGGGGCTCATTCTTCTGCATTTCTCAAGGATTCCGCCAACCCTCGTGCCCTCTTCCACCCCTGCGTTGTAAGGTTAATCTTGTACAAATGGGCCAAGTTCAGCCCATTTCGGTGGTCCAATTGGAGAGCAGATGGAAGCGACTTTTTCCTTTGGGGTTGAAAGATTTCTTAGCAATTGTCCATCCCTCGCTTTGTTTTTAGCTTCCAGCCTCATCTGTTTGAGGCAGAGTTCTGAGGGGTGTAAGGAGGGATGTGTGTCGTGCTGCCTCTAGGAGTTCCGCCAGCCACTGTCGGCTTGGTGGGGAAATTCACGTTTGGTTGGACCTACGTGCTCCCTATCCTAGCGGATTCAGTCGCTTCCCTTTGAGATAATCCTTGGAATTTAAGACTTTGAGCAGGAGTTCAATGAGGCTTGAGTGGTGGTCGCATAGAAGAAGTATTTTAAGATTCTCTTAGACTTTCAGAGACGAATAGTGTGGGAACCAGCTTTTAGATATAGAGCATTAAAACAATCCGAAAGAATCCAAAGATAGTTTCCGATGAAAATACTATGGAATTAGAGTGCTAATGCTAAAGATGTGTGATGTTTTTAGATTAGCACCATTTCCTACTAACCGACTGATTCCATTTCCTTCCTGCCCTAGTGAGCTCTCTAGCTCTCCCCTCTGCCTCTGACATTCCCTGGGGTTTTCCATAGTGAGATCATTTCATTACCTTTTTTAAAAAATCAGTTTACTGGGGGCTCTTACAACTCTTGTTACAAACCATATATCAGTTGTATCTGACATATTCGTACATAAATTCCATCGTTCTTTTCTAGACATTTACTTTCCATTGAGCTCTTGGGATCAGCTCCCCCCACCCCATTTCATTACCTTTTAAAATCCAAAGATAACCATCAGAATGGACGAGGAAACAGTTAAATCAGGAAGAAATCCAGGAGATGGGGGCTATGGCATGGTTCCTCCGCGCTTGTTGCTATCGATTCTCTTTTATTGTACCTGTTGGACTCTAGGAACAGTCACCTTTCCGAAAGCACCACTTTTGAGGTAGAAGAGGGGTCTTTATTTGGTTTCTTCAAGCTTCTGGCTTCCCTTTTCATGTCTGAAGAGGAAGAGAGAGGCCTAGAGGAACGAGTATTTGGCTGCAGAAAGACCTGGGCTGTTGTTGGGGCTAAAGAGCCCTAAGAGAGAGAGAGAGAGAGAGAGAGAGAGAGAGAGCTGTTCTGAACCCCCCTCCCCCCTGCTGAGAAAATTGTGAGGCTGTCGGATCCCTTAAAGATTTAGTCTGGGAAACCCTGTGGGGTAACTGTGACCCTATTGGAATTGACTTGATGGGAGTGGGTCTTGTTTGGGCTTTCTTAGTGATCAAGGACAAATACTTAATCTCGCTAGGACTCAGCTTGCGAAGCTGTAAGATGAGACTGCAAATACCTTCCTCGAAGTTGCTGTAAGACTAAATGAAATGCTCTGTAAATAAGATGAGTGTTTTAGCCAGAACCTTCTAGCTGCTCCAGGAATATTCATATTATTCCTAGTGGAGCAGGTAGACATTTAAAAGGCTGTATCTCTCAGGCTCTTGCCCTTGTCTCCAGTTTTCATTCACGAAGGCATTAAATGTTGCCACAGTTCATAAGTTTTTGCTACTTCCTTGTTGACGGGAAACATTGTTCAGCACCCTGACTTTTAGCAGGGAAGAGGCCGGGAAGTGGTGATGGGGGGCTGGTTATGAGAGAAAAATAAGGTTCCTTTAGAAAGAAAGATGCTTTGGTTTATGGGAAAGGTTAGGAAGTTTTCTCAACAATAGAACTTTTGCACTTGTGCTTTGTGGCCTGGGTGAAGAAAGCTTTGCTCCGAGGTGGGAAACTACACAAATGATTGTGTAGTGCAGCAGTTCTCAACCTGTGGGTCACGACCCCTTTGGGGGTTGAACGACCCTTCACAGGGGTCACCTATGACCATTGGAAAACACATATTTCCGATGGTCTTAGGAGCCGAGACACCACTCCTATCTGTCTCCAGGCAGGTCCCCCCACATGCAGATGCGCCCACAGACGAGTGCCCGGCGTGAAGACTGTTACCCATGCTACACCATGCTACACCATTGCATTTATTGTCATTAGAAATAAATATTTCACAATATATAATGACATATTGCTTTTGTGATTCATCACTATGCTTTAATTATGTTCAATTTGTAACAATTAAAATACACCCTGCATGCAGGATATTTATATGACAATTCATAACAGTAGCAAAATGACAGTTATAAAGTAGCAATGAAAAGAAAATAATGTTATGGTTGGCGTCACCACACATGAGGAAGTGTAGTAAAGGGTCGCAGCCTGAGGAAGGTTGAGAACCGCTGGTGTAGTGGGTCCCCGAAGTGAAACCTGTGTACTCTTTGCAAACTGAAAGGGGGAAAGTCAGCATCGGCAAGTTGCTTTCTGTCTCCTTGACCCTGACCCAAAGTCCTTAATGGTCACAGTTAAGGATTCATGGGAGGAAAATCACCAAAGTGCTCAATGAATTAAGCACCACCAACCAACCCCCAGTTTTATTGAGCTACAAGTCACATTCCATGGACTTCACCCTTCTCAAGTTCATAATCGGATGTTTTTCACTTGTCACAGACTTGCACAGCCATCGCCGTGAATCTTAGATGGGAGCCTTTCATGACCTCAGAAATAAGTCAGTCCCCATTCACTCCTCCCGCCAGCCAGAGGCAGCCACTAAACTACTTTGTACTTTGATGGATTTGCCTAATCTGACATGTCATATAAGTGGGATTATGTGGCCTGTAGCAACCTGACCGGCTTCTTTTGTTGAGCATACTGGTTTTAAGACTCATCCTTGGTGTAGTGTGAGTCGGTAAATCACTCCTTTTTACCTTAAATAGTAATCCCTAGTATGCCCAAGGGGGTTTCACAATGTTTGTGGGAAAGTTGCATTCTCTATTAATTCCATTTTCCCATGAACGTTTTTTTTTTTTTTTTTAATTCCGCTGCCCCGCAACCAGACTTCCGAAAACTTTCCCCATGAACTTCTTGACACCATCTTGAATACACTGCTGGGCTCTGAGTTGCTCGCAGTTTGGCTGTTCTGCATAATGCTGCCGAGACCATGGTGTGCGGGCTTTGTGGGGACATCTGTTCTCTGTTCTTTTGATCATGTGTCTGAGAGTGATGCCGCATGGGATTCGATATCCTTCTCCACTTTCTCAGTTATTCACAACAACTAGTCTCGATGCCTCGGAAGATGGGAGGTAGGCCCTACCATAGTGGTCTAGAACGCAAGGTCGGGCGCAAGCAGTCACTTGTACACTTGCATTCCTGATGGCACTGCTGGCAGGAGCCAAAGTTGGGGCCACCCAAGCGTCCCTCAGCAGATGAACGATAAACAAAACGAAGGTAGTTACAAACAATGGAGGAGTATTCAGCCACAAAGAGAAAGTAACTTCGGACACACGCAGGGACCTGAATGAACCTTGCAAAGCTGCTAAGTGAAATAAATGATTCCACCCACCAGAAATAGCTCGGATAGACAAATGCATAGAGACAGAGTTTCTTAGGGGCTACCAGGGGCTGTAGAAAGGGAGGAAGGGGCATGGTTATTGAAATAGCTCACTTTCTACTACTTAAATAGCAATTTCTATTTGAAGTGAAAACTTTTGGAAATAGTGGTGATGGTTTTACCACATGGTGATATAAGTATTACCACTGAGATATATACTTAAAAGTTAAGATGGCCAGTTTTTAAAATAGGTTTCTTTTCCACCACAATAACAATTATTACTATTTTTAAAAGAACGGCAGCTTTAAAGTCTGACTGTCTGGGTTCTAATCCCAACACCGCGGCTTTGTAGCGATGTGACTTTCGGCAAGCAAGCTCCTTCCCCTCCTTGTGCCTTGCTGGGTCCCCTCATCTGTAACATGGGGACAGAGGATCTACCTCATAAGGCTGTTACGAGGAATCAATGCGGTAGTGCATAAAAAGTACTTAGGAGTGCAAAAAAAGCCAAACTCCCAACCATTGAGTGGATGCCAACTCCTAGCCACCCCTTAGGAAAGGGCAGTACTGCCCTTCGAGACGAACTCTCTATGGGAGTACAAAGCCTCATCTTTCGCCGACTCTACTTTCTCTGCAGTGGCTGCGGGTTTCAAACTGCTGATCTTGAGGTTAGCAGCCCCAGTCGTAACCCACTGCACTGCATAATAGTTCCAAATGTTATCTCCCTAACACATACCCTTGCTCTAGTTTGTTTCTGAAACTAGAATTGGAAGGAAAAAATGTTGTTGTTTTTTGAATTATTAATGGAGTGTCTGAAGCCCTCTGTGAACCCTGAGTTTAAAAAAAATCACTAACCATTTTAATTCAGCAGAGGATTTATGGAGAGACACAAAAGCGTAATGCTGGACAGCTGTGGCTCTCAGGGAGTCTTTTTAAAAACACATATATTACTAATTGGGAGTTAATACATACAGTGAACCCTCGTTTATCGCGGTTAATCGGTTCTAGACCCTACCGTGATAAATGAAATTCCGCGAAGTAGGATTCCTTATATTCCAAAAGTTTTACCTTTTCCTGGATGGTGAGCATCTTCCTCTGGCGCTTATTTTTATTGTCAGAAGGCTTAGAAGAAGCAGCTCGTTTAGGAGCCATCATAGGGCTTAGATAAAATTTCTTAAAAATCGCAAACAATTACAGTACACTGTACAAAAGCAAAAATGCATCTGATACGTAACTCCGATATGTAGTGATGCAGATAGAAGCGTGTACAGTATGAGCCAATCAGTGGCAGTAATGACAGAGCATGCGCTGTTACGCAAAAGCCGCGATAGAGTGAAGCCGCGGAAGTCGAAGTGCGAAGTGGCGAGGGTTCACTGTATATCATTCCATAGTTCAATCACATCAGTTGCTACCACAATCAGTTTCCAAACATTCTTTTTCTTTCTGGACTCCTTGATGTTGTCCCGTCCTCACCCCACCCCCACTGTACTCCCAGAAACCCTTATTTTACCTGCTGTCCCTATAGGTCCATCCGCCCTGTATTGCATTTACCGAGAAACAGAACAGCATGTCACACAGCTTCAAGAGTGTATCCTGCAGTGACATCTGAGCTACACCGCAATATGAACAAACAAAACGAAAATACAGGACATGTTGAAACGGAGACCAGGTCCAGCATGCATCAGAGGGGGATCAGCCGACAAATGTTAACTGTTCAAGTCAGATTTACGCCTTTGGACTTCTCTCCGCATCCCTCCAGTCCCCTCTGTTTAGTACCCCTGACCCCCATCCCGCAATTGTGGATAGAGGGAGTTCACTGTGGATAGAGGGGACAGAGGGAGGCTTATTTCCTGTGTCACCCCAGGGAATCTTCAGTGATGAAGAATCACTCATTCTGAGCAGTGACCCTCAAACTTTAGCTCCCATGACTCACCCAGGCTTGTTGATAAAGGCGTTGCCGGGTCCCCTGTCCGGGTTTCAGAGTCAGTCAGGTGGGGCTAAGAAGGTGAGTTTCGAACCAATTCCCCAATTCCTGCTGCTCTGGGCCTGCACTTTACCAACCACTCGGAAAAGAGCTCAGAATCCGGTGGAAAGAACCCTGGGTCCTGGTGCTGGGGGCTTTTGCCATTCGGGTCTTGAGCAACTTAGGCATCTCCACTAGGCTGTCTAATTGGCATCTCAAGACTTGCTCTGCCCAGAGAGAACTAGCCCGTGATTTCTGCATCCGTTCATCGCTGCAGAGCCCCTCTCATCACCCTGCCATCCCACTGTTTGCCAAGTTCTTCCTGTTCTCACACCCAGGTCAGTAGCAGCAAGGCCTGCTGACTTCTCAAACGATCTCACCCATCTCGGCAGGTTTCACCCCTGCCCTTCCAACTCAACCCGACCCACCAAATCCATTGTCTGGGAGTCGATTCCGAGTCCTAGCACCTCGATCGGGCTGAGGAGACCTGCCCCACCGGCTTCCACGGCTGAAGTGTGTGGAAGCAGCCTGCCACCACATCTTTCTCCCAAGGAGCAGCTGCTGGGTTTGAACCACAAGCCTTTTATGGTTCACAGCCAAGTGCTTAACCACTGTGCTACCAGGACCCCCCCCTTCCACCTTGGATCAAACTGGATCCTCTCTTGCCTTGATGACTGCTAGATCCTCCTGGTTTCCTTCCTGCTTCTCTCCTTGCCCCTCCCCAGGCCTCATATTTGCAGTGAAAGGAAAATCCGAACTCCTACAGGCCCGTCATGGTGGGGAAGAGCGGCCCAGCGAAGGGCTTTGCTCTGCTTTGCTCTTTACCCTGAGAGCAGTGGGATGCCGTGGAAAGATGTCGGTGGAGTGCAACACCATCAGAGAAGCTCATTATAAAAATGTTCTCCTGGCTGCCCTGGGGCAGTGTTCTCATTGAAGGTGGGGGATAGGGACAGGGACACACAGCTGGTTCATGGGACAAATGGACTCTGGGTCGTACTGGATGTTTAACATCCTTGGCTCCTGCCAACTCAATGCCAGGAATGCCCACGAGCACACCCACATACCCCCACACCCCCACCCACACATCTCCAAACACTCCAGCCCCCACCCCCTGCCCCCACTGGGGATCAGAGTACATGTTGGAGGCTAGTTTGAAAACTGCTGCAGTCGCTAGGGGCAGAGGAGATGATGTCGTGGCCTAAGGCAGTGGCAATGGAAATGTGAATAGTGGTCAAGTTTAAGGGCATCCAAACCAAAACTTAACGTCCTGTCTTTCTCCCAAGGAGCCGCTGGTGGTTTTGAACTGCTCACCTTGTGGTTTTCAGACCTACAAGTAACCACTGTGCCACCAGGGCTCCCTTAAGGGGAGCAGCACTTGGTAAATCCTTAGGTTTAGTGAAGAAGGGGGTTCCACGGAAGTGCCGCTCCCAGATCTCTGGCTCGAGTAATAGCATCTTAAGAGAAAAAGTCCAGCTCTGGACAAAGTGCTTGAATACCTCGAGCTCAGTTTACTTATCTGTGAAATGAGCGCTTTGGGTGGGTGATCCCTCAGGTCCTTACACCTCCGGGGTTCAGTGTTGCCTTCAGTGTACCAGCCCCATCAAATTCATGTCGGTGGATCTTAGACAGGCGTTGCTGATAGATGGGGAGTCGGTTTTTGTTTTGGGATTCTGCAATGGTGTGCCTTAAATGTTAGCTTTGGAAAGAGGCAAATTGCTGCCCGTGCCAAACACGGGTGACAGCCTGTTCCAATTCAAGACTATGGCCATTGCAGATCAGGAAACTGAGGCTCAGAGACAAAAGAATTGCGCCAAATCATTCACACCCCTAAGTATATATCAGCCTTGGTCAGAAATAAAGAGATACGCTCTCTCCCTCCCCCTCCTCCCGCTCTCTGCGCGGACCTGGCTGCTGAGATGGCCATCCCAGAGGTGAGCACGCTCCATACGATGTGTCTGATTCTCTCCCCCATCTCTTCTGTCTTCCATGACTTTACGATGATCTCCCTCTATTATAACCGCACAGTTGCTCCTGTGGACCCCGTGGGTGTAAGAGGCTGGTCTACTCTAACCCTGCAGATCCTGTGAGTCCTGACCCTTCCTTTAATCTCTGCTAACATGAAGACACCCTCTGCCTCCCCAGCCCACCCAGTCCCAGGGAGTGGACACTGGTGAAGGAGAGAGAGAGGGAAGGCAAACCGGCTCTGGCTCTGACTCTGGCTCCGGCTCCTTCCCCCAATTCTCATTTCCAACCCTGATGGGAGGCGCTGCTTCCTCTTTTTAAGTAGAGTGATTGTTGCTAATGTCAGGAAGAGCTCGTTAACATTAAGCAAGGTTGATAAAAAGGTCTAGTCACTTGAATTAACAGAGGGGCGCTTAGATTTTTAAGAAAAGTGGGCTGTCATTTGGTCATCGTTCATCGCGTCCATGAATCTGATGGGTGGACTCCGTGTGATGAGCCTGGTCAGATCATGACCCTCTAGTCTTGGCTTGGAGATCGTGTGTGGACAGTCAGTGACTAGAAGATACGAAATTACCATTACAACAGCATACATCCCCAGGTCTGGAAGACTTCCATTGAGCTTGGATGTGAACCTCAGTCGGTTGCCAGCAGGTTTGGCTTCACATTGCATAGTCTGTTCTCATGTTTGCTTGGGCTCCATTGTCAGCACTAAGCAAACACCTGTCGGTTTTCCCTACCGAGGTTTTCGCACTGTTCCAGTGCTGTACACAAAACCGCCCTGCCAATGCATTCTGCCGCGTGGTTTTCTAGAGAGCCACGACCTGGAGGCTGGTGGAGAGGTGCTCCCTTTTGTCCCAGGGACAGCACATCCTGAGGCATTCTGTTTCTTTGAGCGTCTGAGTTGCCGTGTGTCTGTCTGCCTGTAGGTGTTAGATCCTGCAGGCCAAGGGGAAAGCACTCTGCTGCTAAGCGGAAGGTCAGCAGTTGGAGCCCACCAGCCGCTCCATGGGAGAAAGATGAGGCTTCCATAAAGCTTGAGCCTGGAGAACCCCGTGGGGTAGTTTCTGCCTGTCCTGTAGGGAACTGACCCTCCTGAAATGGCACTGGGTAGGGGAGGGCCGTGTGAGCCGAGATTGGCTTCAGTAGAAGCCCCATCTTCATTCAGTGAGTAGTGAGTGCCGCTGGCGTGTGTGGTACTCTGCCAGGCGGTGAGGGAACGAATGCAAAAAGACCTGTCCCGGCCAGTGCTTTCTAGAAGAGGAAAGTCTAGTTGGCACCGGGGCTCCCTTGGGTGAGGATGCCGTGTCTTGTCCTCCTTCCCGTTTTTGCCTTCAGTGTATGCGCGTTACTTTTGTAACCTACAGACCTTAAAAGCGAAGTGGAGAAGCAAGATGTAGATGGATAGGTGCAGTCGGCCGCCTTTTACTGTAAAGTTCAAACACATTAAAAACTGTACCGTATGTCGTTTGTGGATCCGTGAATATATAGTAAAAGTGTAGCATCAGATGGGAAGGATTCATCCCACCATCAGGATCGCGATGGTCTCTTGCGGAGGGAGGATATGATTTGTATAGTTTGAAAAAGGATATGATTACTTATAGGTTGAAAAATAATCTATGTGCTTTACACAATTGATGTATGTATGGATTGTGATAAGAGTTGTATGAGCCCCTAATAAAATGATTAGGAAAAAAAATAATCTACACCTTGGTTAGTGATACATACAAGAACATACAAAAGCAGAACTGGGGGTGGGAGGAGTGCCAGGTGCAATACAGTATATGTGTGCTGGGGTTTTAATTCCGTACTGTCCTATTTCTTAAACTGGGTGGTGGGCACCTACGTGGGTAGGTCTTCTCCTGTGATCTCAACTATATCTTTAAAATAGTTCCTTGAACAAAAGTCATTTAGGCCCTGATTATGTTGGGGGATCAAAGAAGCTGGGGGGGTTAGTGAATGCTGGGAGTAAGGTCAGGGAAAGTCCCATGTGGATGGAGCGTGGAAGTCGAAGAGAATGTTCCCGAATGGATATGATTTTGAGAAGCGCAATGGAAAAGCCTTCCACGTAGGGAGAAGGGGGCCGACGAGGTACTAGGAAGGGCATATTTGGAAGCCAGTGAGCTTGGGTGGGGTGGGGTGGGGGGAACAGGAAGCTACAGGCTCTCAGATGAGTGCCAGGGAATGGAGTGTGGTGAGCAGTGGGCTCTTGCAGTCCGTCTTCATTCAGTCCCTACGGCCCCCTCCCTTTTTGATGTTCCTGCCTGTCTTTTTTGAAGTGCAGCAAGCTGATTTATTATATAGTGTTCCAGGTACAGATACATTATGGTTTATACCAAGAATATGTTAACAAATTAAATTTGGGCTTTGATATCGCGCTGCTGAAGCCCATTATTTATCCTGGCCTCTCTGGCTGCACCGGCCCACGGGACTGATGCCTGTATGATAGAGCCTATCAGGATGCTAAGAGCCTCTCTTGGATGGTGACTGATGACCTCCGGCTCTTAAGCCTGCACAGTGAGGTTGGCGTTTTTCCTGCCTGGATGATTAGTGGGTAGTGATAATCATTTAAAGAAAGGGTCTGTGGAGCCCTCTCATTTTTCTGTTCAAGTCGCCCAACGAGCCAGTGGAGAACTTCCTACAGATCTTTGCATGTCACTGTAAAGAGGGAGTGGGGACTTAGAAAGCTCAAGTGTACTCATCTTAGACTATTCGCAGACACTGAATATACGCCAACGACCCATTTGTTTTAGTTGTTTATCAATTCATAGATTTTTTAAAAACTTTTTTGTTTTTTAAATCATTTTATTGGGGGCTCATACAACTCTTATCACAATCCATCCATCCATCCATGTGTCAAGCACATTTGTAC
>NW_022107432.1:29820580-29859224 GCF_000313985.2 Echinops telfairi | reverse complement strand
TTGGGTTTCAGTAATTCCTCTCGGTTACATTGCCCTTGATCAAGTCCTACCAGGTCTCCTACACCCTCCTCACCACTGATTTTGGATCACTTGTTCCCTTGTCCCTGAGTTTGTTAACACCACTTCCTTTCCCCCACCACCCCCTCTCCCAAGTCCCCCCAGGTTGGTCCCTTGTTTTCTCCTCCAGGTTCTTTATCCCAGCTAGCTTATCTAGATAGACCTGCAGACATAATAACATGCACAAAAAACAAGAGGGAGCAAAACAAAACAAAACAGCAACAACACAAAAACAAAAACCAATGACAAAAAAAGAGAAAAGCCTGTAAATAGTTCAAGGTCTGTTTGTTGACCTTTAGGAGTATTTTCTGGTCAAGTCTGATGGGGTGCCACTCCCTGGCCCCAAAGTCTATTTTTGGTGTTCCCTGGGGACTACCTTGTTTTGCCCCCCTTGCTGTTCTGTTGCACACCCTTAGTGTTTTGCCTCAGTGTGGTGGGGTCAGATTGGGCACAGTTCCCACACTGTATCTCCAGTATTGTCCCCTATAGGGCTGTGGGTCAGTGCATTGGGTGCTCTGAGCAGGGATATCGTCCTCAAGGCTTGGTGGGCCAGGATGTGCTCCACTCTCTCTTCTTCTCCCTTCATTTGCCCCCATGTGCTCTGATCAGATATGTCCGTCTCCCTGAACTGTAGCTTCAGTGCTGTCCTCTGAAGTAAATTCTTCTGAGGGGAGGGGCTCCTGTCCACCTAGTTGGGTTTGGGGCCAGCCCCATCTCTTTCTCTCTCAACCAAACTTTCCCTTTACTTTGTGACCACCCTAATTTTATTTCTCCTTTCTCTTTGCTTAGGAAACCCATGAAATCATTAAAAAAAAAATTGTTAATTTCTAGATATGATATTTTTGTTATAGTATATAATGGCTTAGGGAGTAGGAATTCTTACAGCTAAAAGGGAGCCCTATCCCAAACTAGAGATTGTACATGAGAAGATTCCACCTGAAATCTTATTTGAAATTCATCTGAAAATATTGTATGTGCCAGCAGGCATACCTTACAGCTGCTGCAGCCCTGGTGCCATACTACCACAATAAAGTGAGTTGTGTGAAGTTTTTGGTTTCCCCGCACACATAAAAGTTATGTTGACACTACACTGTTAGCCTATTAAGTGTGCAATAACCTTATGAAAAAGCTTGAAACACTGGGAAAGTCACCAAACTGTGACACAGCGATGTGACGTGAACACCTGCTGTGGAAGGATGGTGGCAGTAGACTTGCTTGATGCAGGGTTGGCCACAAACCCGTAATTTGCAGACGCTTAACATCTGCTGAGCACAATAAAACGAAGTGTGCATGCACATTTTAGTTGGAAAAATTTTAAGATCACATTTATTCGGTACTTTGTAAATGCATGCCTTTTTAACTATTTAGTCAGGATTAAATTATAAGAATGAGAAAGAAGAAAGCCAACATTTCTTGAACACTTAACACGTGAGCATTATTGGACTGTTCACCACATGTTCAGTGGTTCAAACCCACCAGCCACTCCGAAGGAGAAAGATGAGGCTGTCTGTTTCCATGAAGATGTATATCCTTAGAAACCCTGTGTAGGGTTGCTGTGAGTCAGAATCCACTAGATCGCAGTCGGTTTGGTTTTAGTTTGGGTCTTAACATGTGTCAGGTAGCATTCTGCTTCCGTTCCGATCTCACTACCTGTTTGAGTCTTGCCTGTTGCCAGAAATTGTGCTAAAGGGTGTTTTACACGATTCAATGTAACTCTCCCAAACTTCTTCGAAATACCAAATTCAATGCCACCGAGTCAACTTTGACTCATAGAGACCCTACAGGACAGGGTAGAACTGCCCCTGTGGGTTTCAGAGACTAACTCTTTATGGGAGTAGAAAGCCTCATCTTTCTTCCGTGGAGCTGCTGGTGGTTTCAAACTGCTGACCTTATGGTGAGCAGCCCAATGCACAACCCATTACTCCATCAGGGCTCCCCAGCCTTCTTAAGCCTGCTTAATTAATTTGTCAAAGGTGATTCATGTACTTGATGCTGAATCAGAAAGGTACAAAAAGGTTTGTAGTGAATGCTATATTTCTCCGCACCGCCCTCTAGTGTCCATTCCTTACAAACCACTACTGTTGCGTCTTGTGTACTCTTTCAGAGATGCTCTGTGAACATACAGACCTGATCACATGTTCAAATGCGCATGCATTTAAAGCTTTTTTTTTAAATGATGAATTTTTATATATACAGTTCTGCGCCTTTTTCAGTTACTGTCTTTGGAGCTCATTACATGTCAGTGATGTAGAACAGCTTCTTCTTTTTAACAGATGTCTTTAACCTGTCTCCTATTGGTAATAATCCGTTGTCATTTAATAATGAAACTTAGCCCATTAATATTTATTGAAATGACTGACACAATTGGTCTTGGTTCTAGTTTTAATATTTTGTTTGAAAAAAAAGTGCCCTAAAAGGAAAATGAGCTGATTCCGGGAACCCAAGAGGAAAGCGAATTTTGGGACTAATGAGGGCAACAAATGTATACAGGTGCTTTACACAATTGATTTATGTATTGTGATGAATTGAATGAACCCCAATAAATTGATTAAAAAAAAGAAAAAGCATTCTGTATATGGACTGTGTTTGCCCTTTTTTTGGTGGGGGATATGCATGCATATGGTCTGATAATTTGGGAAGTTTATCATTTTATTCTAGTGATTTTATTTATAAGTACAACTTTATACTTTATTTTGTCAAAAATATCTATTGACTCCGTACCAGGAGTAATGATAAAGTTAGTAGCTATGTGTTCCATCCTTTCCCCTCCCTGCTTGCTTTTAGCCGATTCTATTGTTTTTCTTAATTTTACTTTCTATCTTTAAATAATCTTATTCCTTTATTACTTAAACTGTGAACGTTAAATATCTTTTGACTCTTGTCGGTAAAAAATAAAGAAGTGAGTGTGCCTATTTGCCCACTTTTCCCTTCTTCTCGTTTCAATTGTATTATGTTTACATTCTCTTCTGCCACCTGATAGCCTCAAAGGTTGGAGGGGAGGAGTCACTCAGGCAGGTGCTGTTCACCACTCTTTCCTCTCCTGGTGCCTAGTTTGCCCTGTCGTGCTTTCTTCAGGAGGAGCTGTGGAAACCCTCTCCCCTGAGTTCTGGCATGTTAAACACAAACAATCAACAAAACGTTTTCCTGCTGCCTGTACACTTGAATAGTTTGAATTGATACCAGTTGTGTTGGGGTTGCTCTTTATTATTATGGTTATTAGGACGGACTAACTGCAGAGAAGTACGTGAAACAAATGTGTACATTGACCACTTACTGAAGAACTGTAAAGAGCGCCGTGTCACCACCACGGGAGTCGAAGTCTCGGGCAGTCCGCGTGCTGCTCCCAGTCCTACCTGTCTCCTCTCCAGCGATAACCACAGCCTCCATAGCTGACCACGTGCTGGTTTTCCTCAGACCACCACTCCTATGTGTGCATCCCGACACAGTGCAAACCCGCTCTGCCCGTTTTGAAGTGTATATGAATAAAATCCCACTGTAACTGTTCCTTCATGTTGACCTCTTTCCTCAACATGACCTTTGCCAGGCTCGTCCCTGTTCGCACTTGCAGGCCCGGTTCAGTTATTTACGTTGCTGCGTAGCAGTCTATTGTCGGAGCAGTTCATTTTCTATTCACTGTGCATGGGTTATTTGTAGTGTGGGCTGCCGGGCAGTGAATTATTTAATCTGGCACTTCTAGCTAACGTCTCTAACTCCCACTAAAGGACCATTTCCGGCGTGGGTCTGGTAAGAAGGTGGGGGAAAGTCCCGATAGGATTCACCTGTCAGCAGTTGTGAGCAGGATTCCTGGAATGCTGTCCTGCGGTGTATAAGATGAGAAGCAGGAGGAGGACTCACTACCAGCAAGAGCCTTTTCCGGAGATTCCCGCGCAGTGAACCTCCCGGATCCAGAGATGGCTATGACACCAGAGGAGCAGCAGCAGCAGGGTCAGGAGCCCCAATGAGGAAACCTAATGGTGAACCTCCAACCCACGGAGCAAGGAGAGCAGTGTGTGGGGCAGGAGCACCTCTGGCCACTGAGCTGGGGAAGCTGGGCTTGCTGGCCCACAGAAGTGGAGCTGAGTGCCTCCAGGCTGAGGCTTCCTGGGGCAGGGAGCCTCTGGGCACTTAGATCGGGGAGCTGGGTTTGTTGCCCCCCTGGAGCTTGAGCTGAGTGCCTTCTAGGTGAGACTCACAGCTGAATGGTAGGCCTCTTGGGGCATTTATTAGCATACCTGAAAGAACTTTGTGACAAGTCCTGATGAACAACGGTATCCTGAGCATTTCTCATTCGGATTATAACCTGTCAACTTCCTTAATGAACCCTTTAATCACAGAATTTGCCTGTGAGTTCTATGTAGCTATTGCTGTGGATATTACAACCTAGAAATAAAGTGGAGAATGCACTTAAAACAACCAAGGGGCTAACAGGAATCATAAGACAATGAGTACCTTTAGAAATGGTTTCTGATACACATATGTACATATTTCTCTTCAAAAATATATACCCCAGAGTCAAAAGATTGGCTCTTGGGTATGCATGAGGGGGGTACAAAAAAAAAACAAACAAACCCAGAAAAAGGCTCCACTGAGCAGAGCTTTCGTAGTACACATTTTTCCATGCTAGGTGAGCATCAAGCAACTTGCTCTGAGTTAGTGCACCCAGTGGCATCGCCTGGGAAAGTTCTCTGGTCACAGTGAATTTTTTCGTACAAGTAATTTCACTCCAACCTCGTTTTTTGTGATGACCGATTTAAGAGAGCAGAGTGTGGCTGTGAATTTTGCTTCCTGCTTGGGAAAAATGCCGCAAAAAATGTTGTGATGTTGAACACAGCTTACAAGGACAGTGCTATGGGGGGAAACTCAAGTGTAGGAGTGAGTGGTTTTCTCATTTCAAAAAAGGTGAAATATTGATTGATGACAAACCTCGTTCTGGAAGTCTGTCAACTTCCTGAATGGATGAAAATATCAACTCATTTGGAGTTCAGTCCAACAGGTCAGACTGTTAATCAAGCCTTCTATTTGGAGGTTCTGAAAAGATTGTGTAATGGTGCTACAAAAAGGCCTGATTTGTAGCAGTTTGGGGACTGGTTTTGCCACCACGCCAATGTACCTACTCACACAGCCATCCCAGTGTGCCAGTTTTTGGCAAAAAACAGCATGCCTCTCTTGCCCCATGGTCCTTACTCACCTGACCTTGCTCCATGGGACTTCTTTTTGTTTCCAAAAATGAAGAGGGACATGAAAGGACAGAGATTTACTGATATAGAAGAAGTGAAGAAAAAAATCAAAGGTGCTATTAGTCAACCAAACAGATGAGTTTGAAAAATGTTTCCAGGAATGTAATCATAGATTTGACAAATGTATTAAGTGTAATGAAGAGTACTTTGAAGGTGATAAGGTGGTTTTGTTAAAAAAAAAATTTCAATATGTAGCTTGGGGTGGAGTGGAGGAGATTACGGGTTTTGGGGGGCTGTGGAAAACAAAGATGTCGCCCAAGTTGTCTCCCCTAAATGTATGCCACATTTAGCTGCTTTCTACACGTGGTGAATGACTATACGATTGGAGGTTAACAGAAGTAGGTCAGGGGTTATTCTCCCTAAGGGTTATCAGCCATCCAGAGCAAGCAGTCACCACTGTTTATTCCCACAATAAGTAGGACCCACTCCCTTCTAATAAGGATAGTAGTTGACTGTTTCCTTGTAGGTCCCCAGAGAGGTCATGCCCACTCAAGTGTGGCCAAGGTTAGGCCACCATCATGAATCTAGGGTCCGCCCACCTTGTCACATATATACCCCTAGTCCCTCCCCTTCCTATCATGTGTACATCCCCAGTTCATCCTCTTTCTGTTACACCTATGCCCATTGTATATCCCCCTCCTATTGCTTGTATGCCTATTGTACTGCCCCTTCCTGTGATGTGTGGTTACTTGTAATCATGCCCCACTAAGTAGATCTAATCCTTGGTTAGCAATAAACGGGGTGTTCAGCCAGCTGGCTCTCTCCAGGGGTCTCCTCCCGACCTCACCTCGGCTCACGCTGTGCCGGACCTGGCTGGTAAGATCATGGCCATCCAGGAGGTGAGCATGCTACCATGAAATGTGTCTGACTTATTTATTCGACTCTCTTCTATCTCTCATGCTCTCTATGACTTTATTATAATATTTATATATCTTAACCGTACAATTGCACTTGCTGGACCCGTGATTAGTTGTGGGGGGCTGGCCTTTCCCCCCACGGGGTGGGGGGTACCCCCTCGTATTTCTTTTTTTCTTGGGTATGACCAAACCTGTGTGTGAGAGTGGTTGTAGTAATTGAGATCTGAACCAGCAATGTGGGAGCATTCCGTGGATCACTCTTCTCTTGTTCCATAGCATGACTTTCATTCTCTGTGCTCCATCAGTCCTTTGAGGTAACACTTCCACTTTACATATGAGAAAATAGGTTCCAAGTGGCCCAGTACCTTGGCCAAGGTTCCAGTTGTATTGGATGCCATACTAGCATTTGAACCCTGTTCTCCCCAACCCTAAGGCCCCCATTATCTTTCTATTCTGCCGCCTTTTCACATAGGACCTCCCGGTAATACAGGTAAGGCTCTGAAACTTCACCTGGGAAGATAAACATTCTCAAAGGCTTGTTTGTGAAGAGTCGGTTGTTATTTTTGGGGGATGACATGGAGGATAGGCCTTCTTGGACGTAACCTATTTTGCAAAGTCCTTTCTAGTTTTGTAAGGGACTACCCATTGGGCTCAAGCTTTGGAACAATCATGAGGCTGACTCTGGTCGGGACCAGGCAGTGTTTCTTTCTGTTGGGCATAAGGTCACTATGGGGTGGAATAAACTTGATGGCACCTAATGCCACCACCACAACTCAATTTTTTTCAGTTTAACTAACAGCTGCTTCATTTTCCCCTGCTTTTAGCATCCAACCTGTATATGGAGCACAGCACCCTCCCCTGGACCCTCGGCTCACTAAACAGTAAGTCAAGACTTCATTAAACCTGGTCTGTATGCGTGTTCTTCCAGCCTCCTCTCCCCCCAGCACCTGCTTCTGATTTGTGGAAATAACCTTTCCAAATATGTTCTTTGCTCTAATTAAGCTTTTTAAAAAAAATCCTCTAAATGATATATTACTAAACAAGTAATTGGCATGTACCAGAGATTTTATGTTTTCTTGCATTGGCAACTAATAGAGAGAGAGAGCTTGACATTGGATTCTGTGTTCTGGTCAAAAAAAATCTTCACTGATTAACTATTGTCCCCAAGCCGGATGATTGGTGACCTTCTTCTAGCAAGGGATCTAGTTCCTGGGGCTTTTGCTTCTGAGTAGAGCTAGGTCTGCCACCTTTTCCTCACTTAGGAGACAAGGGCAAATCGAACATACCGTCAGGCTGGCATTTCTCTTTGACACACTCAGGGGAACCCAGGCGCACAGTAGAGTAAAAAGTCCCTGGGGGCTATTTGTCTAGTAAAACTCTAGTAAATTGTGTTCCAACACAGCAGAGGCTCCCGTTACAGCTCAGATGTGTGGGTACGTCTCCAGACCCCCAGTTTTCCCTTTTAGCACACCATGCCCTCTGGAGCCATCCACAGTG
Organism: Echinops telfairi; assembly: GCF_000313985.2. Lineage (NCBI taxonomy): Eukaryota > Metazoa > Chordata > Mammalia > Afrosoricida > Tenrecidae > Echinops > Echinops telfairi. Next base: position 29,851,576 of record NW_022107432.1, on the reverse strand, counting down.
AACGTCAGTGAGCCTGGAGATGAGTCTCCTTCTCAGATGGTCTAAAGACTGTGGCCGATATCTTTGTGCTTGCTTAATTGTTTTTCGGGAAGCTGCAGTTCTGAGTGAAACCAGGATGATTTGGGAGATATGGGAGACCTAGCTTCTTGTCCTCTTGGGAGCTAAGTAGTCTTCCTGTACAGTCAATGATGAAAAGATAATGGGCATAGAAGTATTTTGAGTGGTTGGGGGGGAGGGAGGAATGCTACATAAATATGCATTACCAATATTTTAATATTAAAAAAAACAGCCAATAATTCTACCAACTCATTCTTGTAATTTAATCAGCATGTAGGTACTATTCTGAATTACTCTGGAAGCACGACTATTGTTCTGTTTCTGTTAGATCTGTGCAGTTGGTGTTTCTGAAACCGCTAGAGGATGCACTCCTGGAGGACAGTTTGTGTGGCTCACCACTAGACCAGGTGGGCTACATGCCGAGCTGCTAGCCGCAAGATCTGTAGTTCAAAACCAACTGCTGCTCCCTGGAAGAAAGATGAGGCTTTCTACTCCCGAAAAGTGGTAGAGTCCCCGAGACCCACAGGGGCAGGTCTTCCCTGTGAGTCAGAATCGAATCGATGGCAGTGAAAGAGCGGTATTTTGAATGAGCAATCCGGAGTACCTAGAACAGTGTCTGTCTGGCACACTTTAACTTAAGAGTAAGCAGTTATGGAATGAAGGACTGAAACGATTTCATTTACTTAGACAATAGGCTTTTCGTATTTAATATTTATTTAGGATTAGTTTTCACTTTGTATCAACTCTTCTTAAGAGGGAACAGGCATTCTGTGATATTTCTATTAAATAGAATGAGTTCTACCATTTCCTTGGTTTTATCAAGAATAGGCAATCTCACCCTCTTGAAGCTGTGTGAAATGCTTTTCTGTTTTTCGGCATATGAAACCCAGGATCAATAAATCTAGAAGGACAACAAGTAGAATAAGGGGTTTGGGAGGAGGGGAGTATAGACGTAGAGGGGGGGTGGGGTCCAAGGGAGATGATGTCAAAGAGTTCATGTAGAAAAAGAATGTTTGGAAACTGATTGTGGTAGCATGTGTGCATCTACATGGTTGAAATTTGGAATGATAGGATACATGTATTAAATCTCAACCAATAACAATAGTAAAGAATAGGCAATCTGGTCATTGGTCTCTATTGATTACTCACCCAGTAGACTTCTCTGCTTCTGCTGCTGCTTTGCTCAGGAAGCATGATTTTACTCAGCGACTGGACAGGTGTCCGGATGGGCTGGGGCCTTTTATACCAATTCCATGCCGACAGCAGAGCGGGTATGGTCTGGTTTTGGCCAATGAGACATTAAAAAGAAGTGGGGGAAAGGGTCTGTGAAGCTTTCCTTTTTTGATAAGAGAGAGATCATTTTGTGGAGGACGCTTCTTTTTGATCCATTCACCTGTTCTCTGCTTTTGAATGTGGGGGTATGAAAATAAGATGCCCAAAGCCATGTCGTGGTCACCCGAGAGCGAGCACTGGCACCATGGTCTTTTTTTTTTTTTTGCACCATGGTCTTTACTATTGAAGCAGCTTCTGGAATATTCTGTTAGCCAGAATGCATGCCTAACAGCCAGGATTTGTTGCCTGGAGGTAAATCCGTTCCAACACATTTTATAAATGTATCCAATAAATCTGTCCATCAACTATACTTAAAACAGGGTGTCCTGTCTCCTTGTATACTTGGGTCACGGTCACCAAGCCTTGTGTCCATCTGTCTTCCACTGAGTCTCTCCTCAGTCTGTCTTCAGGGCCGGCTGGAAGACTATTACTATATCCCAAGCAACCCTCAGATGCCCTTGTTTTCTCACCTATTACTGATGGAAACGCGTGGATATTTGTCACCGGCCATTGAGCAGCATGTCATTGTATTTGAATAGAAGCAATCACTTACCTTTTCAGTGGGAGGCGTGTACTTGTCACTGAATTAGTCGCTACCCTTTCTCATGCACATGACGATTTAGTCTTAGTACTGGGCAGCATGGCATAGTATCTAGGCTACCCTGGACCATTTTACAATTCCAGATTGTTGCTGTGAAACATTTATCGCCCTTATTTTAGTATCTTCGTTGAGACGTTTTCACTGCTTTCTCTACTCCATGATTATCATCCCGCTTCATTGCTGTGTGGCTAATTCCCACCATAGCAGAAGCCTTACATTGGCTCTTCAATCATCTGAACTGCAGGAGCACAGTACACCATTGCTTGTCCATATGTATGGGCTTCGGTTTGCCAAATCATCGCCATTAGTGATACTATTCCCTGCAATCATTTTTTAGAGCTCAGATAAAACAAGTCTTACTACAGAGCGGCCCCATCGGCCACTTGATGTTATGACGAGCTTCTAAATTTATCGTTTCCTAAATTGATGCTAAAGTATGATAGCTCTTAATTCTGAGTTGTAGAATCCACACTAGTTACTGAGCTAACTGAAATAAATGAGGGTTTCTTTGAATGTTATTAAATTTTCTCACTTGCTTCACGTTCACGACCAAACAGGATTTTTCTAAGTAAAGTCGTGGCATGTTTCTGTTAAGCAGAATAGCCGTATCTGTAAAACCGTGTAGTATTATCAGATTACTAGGGCCCCTGGTGCTGCAGTACTTACAGGCTTGGCTGCTAACTGAAAGGTTGGTAGTTTGAACCCGGCAGGGGTTCTGTGGGAGAAAAGACCTGGGCATCTATCTGCCTCTAGAGAGCTTGCAGGTTGGCAACCCTCTGGGCAGTTCCCCTTTTACCCCAGGACTTCTATGAGTCAGAAACTCTTCACCTGCCTGCCAACATGATCAAAAAGATGGATCTTTTCTGTACCTAACTTGTATAACCTTTGACTGCTTTTGATTAAGAAACCCATCAGTGTTTGTGTTGTTAAGAAATTACTCCTCTCCAAACAACGAAGTCACTCCATATACCGTTTGTGCTGTTGAGAGTTTTCAGTGTCACTTAAGCTTCCTGGCTTACCTTCCTTTGTGCCACTTCCTAGCTCCGTGACCTTGGGCAAATGACATGACCTCTTCAAGCCTTAGTGCCATCACCCTACGATACAGAAAAGACTGGCCTCTCCAAGCGATATTTGGGCTTTCAATGAGCAGGAGGGTGGTGAACTTGCTTGTCTGAAGCCAGAGTGGCTGTCACTTTGATCGGTGAGTTTGCTTCACTGGTCAGGTTAACGTTCCAGCCAGACCGCAGCCTCCTGGTACCTGGAACTAAGTATAAAGCCATTGGGACCATGCCCACAAGAGGCAGTCTACAAGCCAAAGAGACGCAGCTAGAATGCTGAGCTTCGTTGTATGTTTTTGTTTTCAGCTGCTGTTGAGTGGCTCTACCTCTTGGTGATTCCGTGTGTGTCTGAGTAGCACTGTCCTCCAAAGGTGTTCAGTGTGGAGCTTTCAGAAGTAGACTTCCATGCAGCCCTTTTGAGACACCTCTGGGTAGATTTGAACCCCCGACCTTTCGAAGTACAGTCAGACATTCCACTGTTTGCACCACTGAGGTCAGAAGGGAGGAGGGATGCTGCGCCTCCAAGGTTCACAGCACTGATGGGGCACGCAGCCCATCCTGAGTAGACAAGAAGTTCTTCCAACAAGGTGAGAATGTTGGGACTCTCGTCAGCCTTGTTCACTTTGAGAAAGTGGCTCGGTTGGCTTGGCAGTTTCCCCTCCCAAACTGCAGATACTTCTGGGCAGCAACCTCCTCGTTTTCTGCTGTTTCTAGGTAGCGTAGTTACAGAGTACGTGCAGCTGCTGGGATCAGATAGATGTGGATTTCAGCCCACACTGTGCTGCTCTTTGCGACCCAACCTCAGTAAACCTCCATTTCCTCATCCGTAGATGGGAAGAATGATAGTACCTGCTCGTAGGCTTATGAATGAGCACTACAGGAACAATGATATGTATATATGTATATATATATATATGTGTGTGTGTATATGTATATATATATGTGTGTGTGTATATGTATATATATATATGTGTGTGTGTATATGTATATATATATATGTGTGTGTGTATATGTATATATATATATATATATAGCTTGCACAGGGCCTGGCACCTCACAGATGGCCAGTGAACAGTAACCATGACTTATGCATGAACTTACACATCTCCTCTAGAGAGAGCAGCATTCTCGTAAGCAAGGGAAAGCTTCAGAACTGTCCCTCTTTCCATCACGGTCCCTGGGCTGTAAACGGTTTCGCCTTCTCTCAGTGGAGACCCAAAGCACCTTCTCACTCCGCACTCGCTGCCTTTGTTCTTTGTTGTTAGTTTAAAAGGAAGACGTACTTACTCACTTTTCTGAATACCCTCTCAGTCTTGCTGAAGATCTTCTGGGCACCCCACCTTGCTGGAATGGCCCTTCTTTCTTCTCTTTTGCGGGGGTGGGGGCGGGGTAGCATTTTATTGTCCTTTAGGGGAAATTTGACACAACAGATAAATGTTTCATTCAGTATTACAGTATGACATTGTTGCAATGGCCACACGGTGTCAGTGCCCCCCTGGGCTCCCCATTTCCAGTTGTCTGAATCTTCACCTCCCTGCCTCTCTCATCTTTGGTTTGGGGCAGATGCACCCAGGTTTCACCAGAGGGGCCCGGGAGAATGAACTGAGCCCTGCCTCAAAGGTGCTGCACCCTTGGACTGAGGGCGGGGGTAGTCAGAAACACAGAGTGGCTGTTCCGGATCTGCGGAAGTAAGTGGTGGTCATTGGACCTTGGGGGCGGGATGGAGGGGGACGACCCTGGTTTAGTAGGAAACCAATCGACAAGAGACCCAGAGTCACCATATATTTAGTACCTCGATGCCCCCCTCGCAGCAACATGCCAGGTTTTGATCTGTTAGGCAGGGATTAGAACTTAGAAGAATTGATTCAGGAAGTTTCCCCCGGCACCATCCTCCATGCTTAGGGTACACAGAGCTCAGTCGATTGAACTGTGGGGGGCAACAGCTCCTGGGATGCGGCTCCCGGTGGAGCTCTCCTGGCTTGGACTCAATACCCACAGTGTCCAGAGTGATGTGTCATTGGAAAGCTGATGATGTCCCCAGTGCAATCGCCTCATACTCGGGGGGATGATTGACAGCGTTTTACTTTTCTGTTTCTATGGGTGTTTGTGTTCCTGCCTTCAGGTTGCTTGTTTTTGTGTGCGGGCTCGTCTTTTGTTGTCAGTAAGTTAATGTGTTGCTGTTGATGGGGCAGTTGGTCTGATGGGGTTTTGATGTTGTCATCCTATGACCGCCAATGTAAACCTGAGTCGTGTATATCCCAGGGGCAAACGGGTGGATTCTGGGGCCCCACTGAACTCTAGCCCCAGTACAAGAACAGGTAGTTCTAATAAAAGGGCACGCTTCACACTCACCCTCACGTAATGATCACTGAAGATCAGGGTGCTACAGCAAAGTGTGTGAAGAAAGCAGATGGTGCCCAGCTACCTCTCAGAATAGTGTCTGGGACCTTAAAGGCTTGTTTCCAAATAAGCAGCCATCTAAGCAAGGAGTCAACTAATTCCACACAGGAAGCACACTGACTGAAGTTGTTCTAGGTGCAGGTATTTCTTGCTTGTTCCATGATAAGACTTTCCTCCCTGGCCTTTTAAATATTGATGATGGTCTTTTCTTTCTGACTCATTATTTGTATTTTTATCTCTGTGTTATTATTATTTTATTCTTACCACTTTATTCTGTTTTTTATTGTTTCTATTGGGTTTGGGGCAGATGCTGCCTTTTTGGTCTCCTTAGGCAGGCGTACCTCGAAGATATCGTGAGTTCAGTTCCAGGCCACCACGTTAAAGAGAACGTGTCGATAGAGCCAGGCTAGGCATTGTACGTTTGCTCAATGATGCGAAAGTGAGGTTTATACCATACTGTAGTCTCTTAAGGAGGCCTGACGATGCAGAGGGCTAAGTGTTGGGCTGCTAGTGGAAAGGTTGGTGGTTCAAACCCAATGGCAGTTCGGGAGGAGGGAGATAAAGCAGTCAGCTCTGTAAAGATCTATAGCCCAGAAACCCCAGAGAGCAGTCGCGTCTTGCTCTGCCCAATAGCGTTAGAATCACTGTCAGCTAAGTGTGGAATGAAAAATTTGAAATATTGTGAGAATCACCAAATTGAGATATGAAGTGAACACATGGAAAATGGCGCCCATAAACTTAATGCAGGGCTACCGCAAATCCTCCAGTTGTGAAAAAATGCAATACTGCAGAGTGCAACAAAACGAGATCTGCCCGAGTATTTAATTATCTTAAGGAGCACATTCCTCACAGGTGATGTTGTTTCTTCCTTGGGGGGGGTGGGGGGGTGGGCGGTCCAGTCCCAGGTGGGAAGCGGGAGGAAGGCACAGTGACAGAGGCTCCTCCTCTCTTCTCAGACAGCTCTGCTCTTTGGTCTGGATGTGGATTTCGTGGTGCACTTGTCCCCCTCTCTGTTGGATTCCCAGGCAGAGCAGTAGGCTGGATAACGGCACCGGCTGGTTCCTCGGGTCTCAGGCTGTGGTTCCTGCGGGCTTTTCTACCTCTGGACTGATTGCTTCTCTGAGTCTCTGGGGGGACAATAGTTAGATCCTAGAGGGCTCCTCACGCTTTTAAGCCCTCAGCCTGTACTCACCAAACTTAATGAACATCATGCCAATCGGTCCAAATGTCTCCTCCATTCTTGGGGTTCTTACCAACTTTGTTTTGTCCTCAGACTCCTACCATTTGGGGGGGATACCAACCCCTTCCATGCAAACCATCATTCCTTAGGACAGTCACCTTGTTTCACAGTGGGATGAGTTTTAAGGTTTTTTGGAATAAGTATCTTTAAAATAATATCTGGCAGCCTCAAACGGTTTTGCCTGAATCAGTTATCTTTGTCATATGGAGTCATAGCTTTCCCCCGCTTTTATCTGCACTGTGATAGAATGTGCCTTTTTCCAGTTTCTACCTGGTGAACGTCTTCATTTGAGTACATTCTTCCCCTTAGCCTACTTAATTAGATTGCGACTCTTAAACTGCTTTAAGAATAGAATAAAACCTTTCAAACGCATCAAAAGTATAAAGAAATATGTAGCAGATACCCATGGGCCCACCGCGCTGCTGGTTTGTCTCTTTCGTCTGGAACCTGACACTCGGCCAGCCCCGACTCTTGCTGTGACCTTTCATTCAGTCCAGGGCCGGCACATGTTTCCCTGGCTGTTAGACCATCAGCAGCCGTCAGCCGTTTGCCCAAGTTAAACTTCAGCTTCTCCGTTTGAAGGCTTAAAGAGTTCTCGAAGCAACACGAGTCTTTTTAGGAAACATCAGCTAGAAAGAAGTCACAGCTGACCTGGGGGGTCCGAAGTCCCTCTGTTGGACTCATCATTTACAGTCCTGGGGTACGTGTGGCCCCCAGGGCGGGAAAACAAAGCTAAAGGACTTACTCCTGTGCGGTTGTTAATCCATGGCAGGCTTCTGTTTGTTCTTGACAGCCACCCCCGAGGGTCGTACTGCCTGTAGTGGGCCCCACTTCCCCTTCTAGGGGAGAAATGGTCACAGTGGGTAAGTCCAAAGCCCACAGCCTCAGTGTGGCTGCAGAAGAGTCATCTACCTTTCATGCTCTGAGTGGATTTTCCACATCAGTAGGCATTGGCGCTGTGTTGCCGGTTTTCCCCCTTTGGTTTGAGCACTTGTTCATTTCTGAGGGTTTGTTCAGTAGCTTTATGGGACTTTGAATCATTGAAAGTCAATAAAATGCTTTAAAAACAATACTTTCCACTGATGAATATAAGTAATTTACCCATTATAGAAAACCGGAAGAGTGTAGAGAAGTATAAAAGTGGAATAAAACAAAAAGGAATGAACTGCCGCCTGCAGCAACCCTCAGCCCGGAGAGCAGTACTGTGACTACTCTGTGGGGCTTGAGGGTTACCTCCCGAAGGCCACACGCAGCCTCCGAACAAAGTTCAAGCTTGTGTGCACAAATGAGACACCCTCCCAGAACTGCTGATCTGATAGGGATGGGCAGGACCCCTGAGCCTATGGGCCTTAGACACCCCTCAAACCTGAAACAGAACCCACCCTGGGGACCACCTTTCAGCCAAGCAGTAGACAGACCTAAGGTGACCAGTAGCACCTGGGAGGGATCTGGTCCTCAGGACACAGGAAAGGCAGCGTTTGCCCAAAAATGAAGCTTTGAAGGCAGGAGGGAGCGGGAGGAAGGCAAGTGGCAATGGGAGGAAATGGGATCACAACTGATGTCCTCCAAGGCGTGAGAATTGTTGAATGGCAAAATAATTTGCTTGGTAAACTTTCACTCATATTAAAATGTTCAGAAAAGAACGAGAGGAAAAACAGCCCCAGGCTCAAAACCCGATGGAACAGTTCTGTTCTGCACACACGGGCTTACTTGCCATTCGTGGGAGTCGTACCCATGACAGCTGATGGCAGTGACGTGTTGATGTATTGCCTTCCAGGTCTTTCCCATGCTACACTTTTGTTTCACTTTGTTTTAAAGACCAGAGGTCATATGAAGTGCATACTTCTGGGTCCGGTTCTCACTTACTTTACTGAGACGATTTCACTTGTTAATCTTTCCAAGACGTGACTTTCAGTACTCCATTTGGTGTTGAGACCACACCCGTATTTAATCATGTCTAATTTCTAGATGGTTGTTGTTTACAATTTTCAAACAAAATAAGTAACCCCAGTGTATACTTAGATCCTCTTTGTCTGCGTCTTTGACTCTTTTCTCATGATCAGAGGTTATGAAACATTTTAAGGCAGTTACATGTGCATTGTCAGATTGTTTTCCAGAACACACACACACACACACACACACACACACACAAACAGACCCGTAGTGTAAGAGCTAGTGTCACCTACTGTGGTACCTCATGTTGTCACATTGCCCCATAGACCACCTCCCGAACCAAACCATACAGAATCCTTACCAATACTTATGATCAATATCATGGAAAATATGTGATATTGTTATAAATGACTTGAATATCATGTTTCTTAGTTTATATGAATACTAAAGAAATTGTCTTGTAAAATATTTCCACATTGGACGACAGTATTACTGATTGCAACATTATTAGTAACCCAGTGGAAGCCTCATTTTGAGTTTTTCCTTTCCCTTTAAGTACCACTGCGGTCTAAAAAAAATACTGCTCTTAGTCAATAAATCCTAGTAACCATAATATTGCAGCTAAATGCCAGAAACATTGACCAAATCCGTGACTGTAAAAACACCAGCAGGAACAGAAGCAGTGTGTGCTTATATTAGGTGCAGACAGAACCTCTGTTCAGGAGCATCGTTGCGATTGGGTGATGACGACAGCTATGACTGAGGGCATTGGAAGGTTCAAAAGCATCGCATTTTGGCCTCGAAAACCAAGCAGACAAACTCAGTGCAGCAGAGTTGAATCCGACTCATAGCGACCCCAACTGTAGGACAGGGTACAACTGCGCCTTTGGGTCTTTGAAACAGTAACTCTTTACAGGTGTAGAAGCCTTCTCTCTCTCCCTCAAGAGTGGCTGGGGGGTTTGAACTGCTATCATTGAGGTCAGTAGTCCAGTGAGGAAACCACTGTGCTGCCAGGTAGTTTTCAATAACAAACTGCAAGAATACTTTTATTAAAAATAACATGTTTTTAAAATTTATATTTCTTAAATATAAATTTATAGACAATGCCATCCTGTTTGATCTGTAATCCCATCTCAGTGACTCCAGTCTTAGGACATTCCTGATCAGTCCATCTTGTAATGGATGAAAATTGGTATCTTGTTTCCAGCATATGTGAACTGTTGCATATTTAATCTAGTATCCTCGTTTGTATTTGGGGTGATTTATCGTCCTTTACTCTGTGTGAGACTAGTGTTTGAAAATAATGCTATGATAACATTCTACCCATATGTTGGTGTTAGTGTTTGGGACATTCTGATGAGCTGAGTTAACAGACTATATTTATTTATGTTAATAAGTACTGTCCTTCAGAGTAAGTATTGGATTTACCTGGGGAGATGGGACAGCTTGGCAGACTAAGCACATCTACCCAAAGCGTACAGGCATCTCTGGAAATGCAGTGGCTTCAGCTGTTTCTTCTGACAAACCTTATTTGCACTGTAGAGTTGCCCTGCCTTGGGTGCAGGGAAGAGGAAGAAGGGGAATTTTAATGAGATTTTTTCCCCATCATGTTGTAGTCCCTGTGAAGCGTGGACTACACCCATTTGCATGTCTGTTTGGGTTGGGAGGGTGCCAGATAAGACTGAGTCAGAAGCAACTCCGAGTTCTTTGGAGCCAGAGTTGGGTCCCTGGGGAGCTGGGGCATGGGATATAAAAGTCTAGGGAATGGGGAATGGTCTGCAGGATTCTTGGGGTTCTTACTTCAGTGTGTTAATTTAGGGTTTCCCAAGCTTCAGTCATATGCCATCTTTATTATTTGGGGGGTCATGTTCTGTGCTATTATTTACTATTTATTTTCAAAATGAAGCGTCCTTTTTATAAGTGGAAAGTCAATATCATTTGCTATAAAAGTAACCGTAAAAATAAACACAGGGAAAAACAAAGCAGTGGTGCTAAATCCTAAGCCGATTCTGCTGCTTGCAAGCATGTCAATCCTGAGACTGCCTGGGTGTGTTAGACAGGGGTCTCTAGAGAGATAAAACCAGATTGCTGATAATTGCATTTATTTATTTATTTATTTATAAAGATAGTTAGGTATATAACACAAGAAATGAACTGTTAAATTATATACAGATCGATAGATATATAATACAAGAAATGAAGAGTTAAATTATAAAGCAGTACAAATGGCTCAGTGCAACTCACTCCCGTGAGAGAGTTGTGAGACACTAGCAGTCCTTCAAGTCTTGAGGGCTGCCAGGTCTTCTTCTGTAGAGAGAGCTAGGCTATATAAGCACAGCAGCAAATAGCAAGGCAGGTCACCAACTGTCAGCCACCACACCAACAGACAGAAACCACAACCAGAGATGTAAATTTCAATCGTGTGGTCTTAAAGGGACCTCAACTTACAGCAACACAGTCCACAGGCTAGGTGTCCCACAGGTAGTGTAGGCTCTAAATTGAGGCACAGAACAAGCAAGGCAGCCACACACTGGTCCGATGATCAAAGAGCAAGAGACAAGAAAGGCGAGGCTCACCGAGCCATTTATCTCTCCGCCCTTCAGTTAATCCCACTTGTGTTTATCGGCCAGGCTGGCACAATAAAGTATCTCACTGGGCTTGGTAAAATACAGACTCTTACAAAGTAGCACTATGTTGATACTTTTCCCTTGATAACAGGTTTTTTTTTAAGTTTTTTCTTTTTCTTTTTAGTGTTCAATATTTGATGCTACATTTGGGGACTAAAAATGATCTCCTGTCCCAGGGATTGGCTAAATTCTGTTACCACGACAGATCTACCCTGACATCTCTGGATGAATACAACAAATGTTATGTCTTACTCTTGCTGCTTGTGTAAAATGGGTTGGGGGGAGTGAGGAGGGCAGGCTCCGCTCCATGAAGCCATTCAGTGACCCAGGCTGAGGACTCCACCATTCAAAAGCTCTCCAAGTCAAAAGCTCTCCACAGCAGGAGAGAGCTTAATAGAACAACGCATACCTGCTCTTTGAAACGTTAGCCTGGAAGTGATTGCCTCCCATCTCTTTTAGCCTCCTGGTCCCCACTAGTCTAGGACCCTGCTTGAGCACAGAGGGGCCAGGAGAGGAATATAGCTAAGCGGAAGGATTGCTTGGTGAACCTTGCTGTCCCTGGGCTGGTCTAGAGGAGGAATGGATAGGGCTCATTTTTACTGGAAGAAAATCATGTTGATGTTTGTATGTCTGGTGTAGTTTATAAAGTTACTGATCTCGCAGCGCGCAAACGAAGCAAGTCAGGCGCGCCGGGCTGCGCCTTGGTAATGCTGTCTGCTTTTCTGAAGCTTCCTTAGAGAGCGGTCCCGAGGCGGCGCGGTTCCTCTGAAGAATAAGAAGGCCTCCAGCTTTCATGAGTTTGCCCGCAATACCAGCGATGCTTGGGACATCGGCGATGATGAGGAAGAGGACTTGTCCTCGCCCGCTTTCCAGACTTTGAACTCCAAGGTTGCTCTGGCAACTGCAGCCCAGGTCCTGGAAAACCACAGCAAGCTGAGGGTGAAACCCGAGCGGTCCCAGTCCACCACGGCTGATGTCCCTGCCAACTACAAGGTCATAAAGTCCAGCAGCGATGCCCAGCTCTCCAGAAATTCCAGTAAGTCCATCCTGATCTCCTCCATAAACACGGCCTTCCCACATTTCAAATTAAAAAAAAAATTTGTTTTTGTTTTTTTCTATAGGGCCACACTCAGAGCTTCCCTTGGTTGATAAGTGAGCAAGGTCAAGCACATGAGAGAGCCTAGCTGCTCCTCATCTGCCCCGGCTCCCTCCCATCTTGAATGGCCACTTAGCTTTGTGATCCAGAACCTCGCTGATATTCAAGTATGGCTTGCCAGGCTTGTCCTCTGTCCCTTCTGTAGGGTGACGGCCCAGACGTTGGTGGTTTAATTAATTGCTTCCTGCGTATGAACCAAGGGGCTTTCGCCAACACTTAGCACTCGTTGTTCATGGGCCTCCTCAGCCGTCTCCCTCCTCCTTCTGAGGGCCTGGGCCGAGCTTCCTGACTGCCGAGCATGCCCATCTGGTTGGCTAGGGTGGGAGGAGATGCTCGTCCTGGTCCTTCTGGGGAATCGGGCCTCAGTAACCACTCGGGGTGACGGCGGTTTCCAAAGTCCTCTGGAGACTCTCCAGGGCTCTCTTTAACACCCACTGCTGGGTTTCGTTGTTGCCTTAGGAGCTTGGTGGAGGCGGGTTCTTCCGAGCCAGAGGAGGAAGGACTGTCATTCTAGCGACAGTTAAAAAACAAAACAAAACAGTAAAAGGTGAAGAGGAAGTAGAAAATGGTAGAGCCCTGGAGCGTGCCCTGGCTCATGTTCTAAGAGAATTTCTTCTTTCGTCATTTCAGACTAAGCATGAAGTCTTGCCGTTAGCGGTGCGGCCTTTCAAACCCCTCAGCAGTCACTTCCCTGCGTGAACCCTCATGCTCTGCCTGCGTGGTCGACCAGGTGGTCATGGCCACGGGTTGTGGCCGGTGTCTGTGCACTGTCACTGTGCGACTCCAGAGACTTCCAGGGTGAGGGCAGCCCCCTCACGATTCCTTGTGCAGCCAGGGCCTTCCAGAACATTCCTTTCGGAGGGTTCGGCCCTGTGAGCATATTACCTATGATTCATGGATATGGAGATGCTTTGCCACGTGTGGCCTGCATTTTGTAGCCCCTTGTTACACTGTTTCTGTGAGCCTGGTGGTGCTGGTGGCGGGTATTCCGTGTGTCATTCTTGCTGTGCCGATTGCCCTTCAAAAAGCCCCTGGTACGGACAGACAATGAAAGTCATGGATGAAAAATTGCATTCGGTTTGAGGGGGTGTCCTAGTGATCTAGTGGTGCCGTAACAGAGATGCGGCACGCAGGTGGCTTTAACAAACAGAATGTAGCTTCTCACAGTTTGGACAGCTGGTAGGGAGCCGGATCCGGGGGTGTGGGGTGTGTGTGTGGGGGTGGGGGGGGTGCAGCCGCTAAGCGCTTGGCCGCTAACAGAGAAGTGGACAGTTGAACCCCACGTTGCTCTGCCGAAGAGAGACCACAGTCTGCCCCGGGTGGGACGACCTCCTCGAAACCCCGAGGGACGGTTCTGATCTGTCGTGGCGAGTCAGCGCTGACTTGATGCCCCGCACTGAAAGAAAGGCTCCCTGCCGGCTCTGGGGGACAGCCCTTTCCTCTTGCCAGCCTCCGTGGCACCGCCTTGCTTGCTTGATCTGCCCTGTGGCATCGCAGAAGAGAGGGATTTAGGATTTTATGTTTTAATCACTACCCCAAGTCCATTCTGATTCATTGCAAGCCTGTAGCACAGGGTAGAACTGCCCCGGTGGAATTCTCAGACTCTAACTCTTTATGCAAGTAGAAGGCCTCGTTTGTCTCCTCTGGAGGGGCTGCTGGTTTAGAACTGCTGGCCTTGAGGTTAGCAGCCTAATGTAGAACCCACTACACCATCAGGCTCAAGTTTTAGGACAAGTAAGTTTAAGATTTAAGACACACACACACACACACCCCACACACCCACACATATCCTCAATGGTTCCGTGGCCTGTGGGTTTCCAAGGTGGTACATCTTCACGGGAGCAGAAAGTTACATCTTTCTCCCTTGGAGTGGCCATTGGGTTATAACCGCTGACCTTGCAGTTAGAAGCCCAGTGCATAACCACTGTGCTACGATGGCTCCTCAGTCCATCACAAAACCAAACCAAACTCACTGCCATCGAGTCGATGCCGACTCATGGGGACGCTGTAGGACAAGGCAGAACTTCCCCTGAGGGTGTCTGAGACTGCGACACTGTACAGGAGTAGGAAGCCGCGTCTTTCTCCCATAATCCATAACAGAGCCAGACATCTGCCGACGGTGGCTTCTTAGCGCTCACTTGCAAGTTACTCAGCCAGTTTTCTTGTCGTCGTATAACAGTACTCAATTCCCATCATGTGTGGTAAAGATCAAACGAGAGACCCGACATAAATGTCACCAGTACAGTGTCTTGTACATTCTAAGCACCCAGCGAAGGTTGGTGCTATGCTGCCCATTTCTCCTACCCACCCTCTAGTTTGGACATGTCCGGAAGCAGGCAAGTTGGGGCTGTGAAGTCCTGGCAGATTGGAGAGCTGGTATGTTCTGCTGGGAAATACAGGCACCCAGGGGAACCGCCATCACCACAAAGCAGGGTTGATTACCTTGGGTCAGAGCAGCTTCCCTGGGTTCGTGGTACACTGGAGGGTCAAGAGCAGATTTGAATTGGCCTGAGATATTGAGCCTCAGCCCTAGTGGCATAGTGTGTGGCTAGCTGCAAGGTCAGTAGTTCGAAACCTCCAGCCGTCGCTCAGGAGAACGAGGAGGCCTTTTTACTAATGTATAGATTTACAGTCTTGGAAACCCACAAGGGCAGTTCTACACTGTCCACCGGGATCACTGAGTCAGAACCATCGCAGTGGCAGTGAGCTTCCCGGGGGCCCAAGGCTGCGGGAGGAAGGAAGGTGACCTTTCCTTGGCCGTCGTTTGTGATGTGCTCTGTGCCCTGTCCAGGAAGGAAAGCCCTGCTTCAGAGGACAGGGCCATGGCCCTCACTGTTAGGCTGGGCGAAGAGTTTCCAATTCGAGAGAAAGAAAATGCTGGATTCTTTTCTTGAGGCCCCCCCAGGAGTTAGAGTTCTCGGGGGCTGCAGCGCCTGGAATCCGTGAGCACACAGATGCCTCGGTGTGTGTGCCAGAGGACGCAGCCCTGTCTCTGGGCAGAAAGATGGAGTACAAGCTGCCCCAGCTCTTGCCCCCACAGCCGGGCCCCTTCTGAGGGCATGCTCGCTGCGCAGGCACCGCTCTGGGAGAGGAGATGCAATGCTGAACAGTGATGGTTTTGGTCTCTGGGAACCTGTGCTCTTCAAACCGCCTGTCCTGTTTCGCTTCCAAATTGTCTCAGGTGGCACGTGCCTGAGGAACCCGCTGCACAAACAGCAGTCCCTCCCTCTCCGGCCCATCATCCCACTCGTGGCCCGGATCTCGGACCAGAATGCCTCTGGGGCTCCCCCGATGACTGTGCGGGAGAAAACCCGCCTCGAAAAATTCCGACAGCTTCTCTCCAGCCACAACACCGACCTAGGTGAGTTCCCCGGCACCCCAGCCAGGCAGGACGGCCTCTCGGTGCCTGGAGTTTTGAGAGTCCCGGACACGGTCACTCTGTATTCTGCCGCCTTCTGCTTTCCCAGCACCTCCTGATCTGGTGGCCCTTGCGGTGGCATGTGTGTGTAGGGATTAGAGCCCCACCGAGGCGGGCCGTGGTTTCCGTGGCCTGTAGCCCATCGGGCAACTATTCTGGCTTTGGTCTCCTTGACCTGCAGGCGACTCTGACTGAAAGCCACCCCCACTGGTCTCTACTGCAGAGCTGTGTCCCTGGCACTCCGTTGCGCAGGGCTGCTGTGGAGGGCTTGTCAGGCGGTGGTAATGGGGTGGTGATGGTCTTGTTTTAAAGATGGGAGGCATCTGGTAGCGCTGGTTAGGTTTGTCTTGGGGCCTGGGTGGGAAGGGCTAATCCAATCCACCTGAATTTTGTTTGCAGACGAACTGAGGAAGTGCAGCTGGCCAGGCGTTCCCAGGGAGGTTCGACCTGTTACCTGGAGACTGCTGTCGGTGAGTTGCCCTGCCCTGTCCCCCATGGCCCTCCTTGCCTTCCTCTAGCGTTCCCTAGTCCTGCTGGGGACCAACAGAACTGCAGCCACGACCGTGGACCTGCAACGCTCTGGAGGTGCGGGGGTGTGTGTGTGGGGTGTGTGTGTGTGTGTCTCTAATCTCTACTCCTGCTTGCCACCGCAAGGGCCACCAGATCAGGAGGTGCTGGGAAAAGAAGGTACTTCTCAGTGGCCCAGCAGAGACGATTGTAGCCAGCACTAACTAACTTGGCACGCCACAACGCACGCTGCAGAGGTTGCCGGTCCTGTGCATCTCAGAAGTTTGGCCCTGCACACACTTAGCCGTCAGAGGCCATGACACGGGCCCAGGTCCTGCCCACTGACCTACATTCTCTGCTCTACTGTGCCAGCTTGGAGAGGCCTGGAAGCTCACCAGCAGTACAAACGCTGGGCACAGCACAGGCCCAAGGAGCAAACAGCCGTGGGAATATTGGCCACACTCAGCCTGCCCACATGTGGATTTCATTGAATGAGGAGAGGACAAACACTGGGTGGCCCGAACCAGAAGGCAGTTTTCCTTCCGGTCCTTTGATCGTTGCCAAGCCACTGCTGAAGTGTAACTAAAAATTCGGATGTATCCGCCCCATCTCTGTCCCCATCTGACTGTCTTACAGGGCTATCTTCCAGCAAACACCGAGAGGAGGGCGTTGACCCTGCAGCGGAAGCGGGAGGAATATTTTGGTTTCATTGAGCAGTATTATGACTCTCGAAATGAGGAACATCATCAGGATACCTACAGACAGGTACAGTCATCACCCACTGCCACTTCTGCCTCTCCTTCGTTGTCAGAACCTGCAGGGATGTCTCCTGGGGTAAAGGTTGTCCAGGACTTCAGACAAAGGCAAGCTGGTTAGAATTCCCCCTCCCCCCCTTGGAGCTTTCCATTCACTAGCTCTGATTTGATGCTGTGTGTGTGTGTGTTCGCATGTTTGTGGGGGTAGGGCATGCCATTGCCATTGGCAATGCTTCTCAAAACTCAACGCGCATGTCCATCACATGGGAGCTTGCTGAAACCCCACCTAGGGATTATGGCAACGCAGATCCTCCTTCAGTCGCCCTGAGCACGTTTAACAAGCTCCTCGGTGCTGCCGCCGCCGCTGCTGGTACACAGACCGCACTGGAAGGAGTAAGGGTCACAGGGCACACGCACAGGGTACACTCAGCTCAGCAGTGGTGCAGTATCTCTGGACGGTGGCACCTATATGTCCTTGGCAGCTGCAGTGCCTGCTCAGCACCCATGCCTGCCGGTCTGCAGGAGTTTACATCAGCAGCCTTGATATGGGGAGTTTTCTGTCATCACTCCTAGTGGCTCTCACAGCCTGGGGGAGGATGGCGGAAGTATGTTGGGGAGAGTAGTCCGTCTATTGGTTACGGAAGTGGTCACAGATGGGCAGCTGTCCACAAGGGGGGTGTACTGCTGACATGGTTTTAGGACCGCTAGACAAGGCCTTGAACAATCTTAACATGCCTTAAAAGGCCTCTCCCCTGAGTCCCAAAATGACTGTAGTAACCTCTTTGGTAACAGAACAAAGGCTTTGGCCTCCAGTTACTGAAGGCCAAGACCCCTGGGCCTGCCCCCACTGGAGACGTCATGATGTCACGAGCCAGTCCTTCACACCATCTTTACACGCCACTGTGGCTCCCTGGGCCTTTCCGTTCTTGGGGACTATTGATGAGTAAGATTCTGAAAGAGGGGTACACATCTGGATCGTACTTGTTACGTAAGTGCCAGCCCAGAGTGAAACGGGTACTCCGGAGTTGTGTCTCCCAAAGTGGGTGACACAGATGCCTACACCTATTCCTGGATTGTGGGCTGGAGTACAAAGCATTTCATTGCCGGGGGAGTGCCGGGTGTTTTGTTCTTGTTTTGGGAACCTGTGTTGTAGATGGGGATGGAGAGCACCGGCCCACAACATCATTCATACCAGCGAACTTCCCATACCTCACCAAAGGGACCACACCAGCCACCACACCAGGGAGGGGTTCATGACATGTTTGACCCTATGTAACGGGCTACTTTTATGTGGATAATTTTGTATGGCCTGTGAATGCTGTGATAAGTATCCAAGTGGCTGGCCCTTGGCATTGTTCTAGAACAATAGGGAAAAGCCAGTGATTCTCTCAGGTTGCAAAGGACTGTTGCTTTTAGACACAGATTGTTTGCTTTGGGGGAGTTGACTCAATAGGCTATTATAGTCATGGAAACATGTTCCTGATGGACAGGTAGGACACCTAAACTTTTTTTTTTTTTCATTCTACAGATAAATGTGTGCTCTAACTCTTACTTTCGTGATTCTCGGCTCTTAAGAAAATAACTTCTCAAAATTAACTGGTCACAGAAACAAACTAGCATTTGTGTTTTTGCACGTGGCTTGTCTCTTTCAGATTCACATCGACATTCCAAGGACCAATCCTCTGATCCCACTGTTCCAGCAGCCACTTGTACAGGAGGTGAGGAAAGCACTTGACATCGGCCGGCCTGTCTCCCCGATTCCTCCCTGGCCCTTTTTCTGTGTGGCCTAATACAGTCGCCTTCCCTCCAGCGGGTTTACTTTGCAGCCAACCGTGGCAGTACCTTCTGTTCATCATGTTCAGACAGGGATAGGACATTATGTTCAGATTCGGTCCTGTCAGGACACTTTCTCATGGGTTCTTGGTCGTCAGCAAGCGTGCGAGGTGCGCATAGAGAGAGGTTAAGGCTGGCCCCACGCCTTGTGAATAGCTGGGGGCAAGTGAGGGCTCCTGCCAGCATATTGGCACAGTTCCTCTGCAGACCTCACTTTATCTAACGGAAGGTAGTGGCATCTTGAGACCTCAGGTATTAGAAAGCACATGAGCGTCTCGGGGAGAGTGGTCAGGTGCCGAGGCGCTGGGAGGGCACTCCGGGAAGAGCAGTAAACTATAGAGGCATGTCTTCCCCTCCCTCACGCAAAAGCTGAGCGCCATGTTATCTGGCACCTCCTTTCTGGCACGGAAAGCCCTGCCCACCCATGTGGGCATGCACTAGGCATTTTGATTCTGTTTGGTATTGTTTTCAGATTGTTTCTGTTGCCAAAATCTTCTGACCCAAACAGGGACTTAGCAACCCTTCGAGATTCGGGATTTTCTCTGCAGCTCTCCAGAAGCTAGGGGCTGGATTCAGAGTGCCGTCTGCATCGAGCTTGCAGCTCTCCTCATCATAGAGAAGCGTGGTGGTAACCAGGACCCAAGCTCATGTCTGTTTGACTTTGCACTAGATACATCATTCTGCCCAGTTGATTTCTCCAATAGAAGATGTTTAGGGTCACACTCTTTTTTCACCTGTAAGATTCAGCCCAGAAGAAGCTGAAAACCCACCCAGGGTTCCTTCTGCTTCTATTCCACTTCCCAGGGCTCCGCGTGCTCCTGCGTGCTCCTTATTTTAACACGAAGATATTCAAACACTTACCTTTTAGTTGTGCACGCTGATTCTCAACTTGGGATTGTAGAAATTAGTTTACTTAAAAAGGTTGTGCTACTGGTGGAAGCTGCATGCAAAGAAGGATATTCCTTTCAGTTTTCTGGAATCATTCTGTCAGCTGCAGGCTACAGCCCTCTTAAACATAGCAGAAGTCACAACCCAGGAGCAGAGAATGGAGTGGCATTGGGTAGTGAAAGGTACCCCAAAGATCCTTGAGAGTTAGAAACCGCAAGTCTGCACTGCCATCGCTCGTGCAGGAGACACGAGCGGGGCCTCTTCACTCCGCTCTGCAAAGATGGAGCATCCCGTGCTTTCATGGTGGAGACTCGTGGGTCTCCCCTGGCAACCAGACTTAGAGCTCGTCAGTGTCCATCCATGTCTTTGGCCTTTTCCTTTGAACCGGGCGACTTCAGCCGTCTTCATTGTCCGGGCATACTAGAGAGGATCAGAGCTCTTGATTCTGAACAGCCGGATTCCATGCACTTGACCACGTTGAAGTGAGCCTCAAGGACTTGTGCGTTCACAGAGATCAAGAGCATGGAGTAGAAGCCCTTGTGAGGGCTCAGAAAGACGAGCCTGAGGAGCTTACTGTTAGCAGCACCCATCACCGGGCGTGGTGCCCTGTGCAGCGGCACGCAGGTAGTGAGGCAAACGCACGCTACAGAGACTAGAAACCAAATGGGTGACCACAGGTGTACACACAGGTGTGAGGAAACAGTCTTGGGGTAGGGAGCTCAGGGGGACAAGAGTCATTACAATTTTCCTGCACAAGATGGGTCCAGCTCCGGGTGGGGGGGAAGGGGTCATTTATCAGCAGAGAAGGTGGCCTGGTTTAATGGAAACAGCTTGTTCTCACTGCCGGTAAGAGCAGGCGTGTTGACAGTGGAAGTGTTTGCTCAGCTGTTACCATCAGCTGGGAAGCCAACAGGACGCTCTGTGACTCGGGAGCTGGGAAGCATCCAGCATTGTGTCTCTAGATTTTTCTGCTCTCTCCTATACCACTTCACCAACTCCCAGACGATTTTTTTTTTGTATTGGTCCTCCTAGGAAGTTATCATCTCTTTTACCTGCCCTCTGAGTGAACCTCAAACTCTGTGGTCTGGTCTGAGACTAGCTAGACCTCTGCTGAGGCCACGCCCACTGCCGAGCCCCTCTGAAATCCCCTCCCACCTGCGTGAGTCACCATCCCTCTGCCATCTGTCTGGTGTAGTTCACAAAGTTCCCGCCCAAGTCAGCCCTCAGGCTCACGAGTTGTGCTCACCCCATCATCAAGCCGGGGTTATCAGATGGCGAGAAGATGGGGGGACTCTCAGGGCCTTATGAAGCCAGAGGGGTGCAGTTCAGTGAGACTGGGCGGGGCTCTGTAAGGGGACACAAAGGCCCTCCGTTTTACCGCGACCCAGGCCACAGGCTTTCCTGTGGGCACGCAGGCTCATCTCCCCTTCGCAGAATCCGGCCTGTGGTAGTCTGGAGACTTGGTTTGTTTGACTTCCACCCCCCAGGAAACATTTGGGTTGCATCATGGCATATGAAGGGACTCCCTGTTTGGACAGCTTGACTAGCAACCGCGTGGAGCTGCGCCCCTCTCTGGGTGTAGGTCTCCTTCCTTGTCCTCAGCACAGATGAACAGACGGGGGTGGAGAAAGGATTTCCTTTCCAAATCCCACAATGACCCAAAATCCAGAAAAAGGAACCAGAAGGAAGACGTGCCACCATCTTGTTCCTGGGATTAGAACAAGTGATCTACGATGCGAGCCCCTGGCATCCAGTACCAACCTTTCCTGAGTCACTTGTGTAGCTGCCCTGGTCTTTTTCCAGCACTGGGTCAGTCAGTGGGACCAGGCAGAGGGCACCAATCCTCTCTCCCGGCTTGAAAACACCAGGCGGGTCAGAAACCTGCACTTACATCCTTCGTTCGCCCCGTAGTATTGTTACATTTTCCCTAAAAATGCTGCCCCAACCCTTAGAGAAATGATGGCACACCAGTGGAAGGTGGGGGGTGTTTCCCCACAGTTTAACCTCATGTCTCCTTTCTTGTTTTTCTAGATCTTTGAAAGAATTCTATTTATTTGGGCCATCCGGCACCCGGCCAGTGGGTATGTCCAGGGAATTAATGA
The DNA here is from genome assembly GCF_000313985.2 of Echinops telfairi. Classification (NCBI taxonomy): domain Eukaryota; kingdom Metazoa; phylum Chordata; class Mammalia; order Afrosoricida; family Tenrecidae; genus Echinops; species Echinops telfairi. Next base: position 29,829,709 of record NW_022107432.1, on the reverse strand, counting down.
CCTGGTCACTCCGTTTTTTGTCGTCTTCCTCTCAGAATATGTGGGTAAGAAGCATGGGCACCAAGTTGAACAAGCTAATGATGCTCTTTGCTCTCTGTGACCTGTTTGTCTTTCCAAGGAGCGCAGCCAGGGGAGTATCTTGCTAAAGAGGGGACGTGGCTTGGGGACACACTGACTCCGTTTTAAAAGCAGCCGCAGCTGCGTGGCATTTAGCTCCTGAATTAGTCACAGATCTCACCCGGAAAGACCTGCCGTGTCATAAGAAGGACCAAATTGGTGTATTTATAACCAGGCATTTTGACGGTTATTTTCGGGTGATTTTACACTTGTCCCAAATCCCGGCCCTCCTGCATGCCGGCTGGTCCGGCCTTCAGTGCGCTTGTTGTGTCTTAAAATCAGAATGTGGGCCGGCAAGGAAGGAAGGATTGAGGCCTCGGCTTCCATCTCGAGTTGTTGCTCATGGAAGAGGCCAGCGGTTCTCAACCTGTGGGTCACGACCCCTTTGGGGGTCGAACGACCCTTTCCCAGGGGTCGCCCGAGTCTTAACAGTAGCAAAATGACAGTGATGAAGTAGCAACGAAAATCATTTTATGGTGTTAGGACGGGCGGGAAGGCCCATCTGACATGGTCTCGCTCCCCACAGGATAGAGAAGCTCATGGAGCAATCAGGCCTGGGAAGGATCATGGACATGTTCTCATCCAGGCCCTCACTCATCCGACCCTCCTTGTTAGGGGCAGGGGGAGTGTGGAGCCCTTTCCTGAGGCTCTGGAGGCGGCGGTGCCTGCGGCCTTTGGAGGAAGCCGCCGCAAGGCGGGTGGGTCATGAGCCGGAGAAGAGGGTGGAGGCCCACGGAGAAGAAGGCATAAGAAACGCCGCATGCGGGTCCTTCCGCTCCGGGGCTTCTGCTAAGGCTCAAAGAGATGCCAGTCTTAAAAAGCGAAATCAAGTACCTGCAAGGAAGGCCCTAGCCCCTCTGTGGCTGGGAGGGTCTCTTAAGAAGAGGAATTCTAGCTCAGGACTGCAATGCAGTGCTGAGATGTTCAAGGGAAGACTGAGAAAGGGAAGATAAATGTCTTATCAAGTTGGAGCTAGAATTCTGTACTCATTTAAAGGTATTGATCATAGTTTAACGTGAAAAGGCTGAATAGCAGTAAACTCAGAAGTATGAGTAAATCTGAGGACAGGAGACCTTTGCTAAATGGGTATGTCCGACCGTGAAGCCGCTTGCTCCCCCTGCCTCCCCCCCATCCCTCCTCCCAGTTCTGTGCTCTTCTGAAGGCAGGCTCTCCATCTCTGGAGCTCTCGCAGCGCCTGGCTTTACTCCACGTCAACATGCGTGCGGACGGCCTCGGGGCACTCACCTCGTGTGCTTTCTAAATGTTCTGTGAGCTCCGGGAACGAAAGCAGTCTGGCGGGGCAAGATGAGCGCAGTTGGGTGGATGGGGCAAAGCCTCCCCGAGAGCCTCACAGGACAGACCGGCCCTGCTCCCGTGCAGAACGAGCCTTGTCACGATGCAACGCATTCTCCAGGGCCGTGTTCCTGGCCTTTTCCCCAGCAACGCGGCTTTGTTTTCTTCCAACTTCTCCTGAAGAGAAGTCCCTGGGATTGTCCTGTGCGTGCCCTCGGCATTCCCTCAGAAGAGCCCCCACCACCCTCTGGCCTCACCTCTCGGCTCTGAGCGGAACTGGCTCAGCACATGCCTCGGAAGCCGCCCTTTTCTTGGACCTCTGTTTGGAGGACACTGGACTGCGACTCGGGGAAGCATGCCCCTGCCGTGGCTCATCACAGTGACGTGTTTAACAGCCTGTGTTTGAAACAACCCGTGGGGGCATGAACTGGAACCCAGGGAGCGAGACTTTGTCATCGCTACTGGGGTACATTAACATCGATAACGTGAAAACACAATCCCCGGCACAAAGGGCAAGGGAACTAATGAGGGGCACCATCCTTGGTGCCCCCGAAGTAGCAGGAACCAGGGCAGCACGGGACACAAGGGTGAAAGATCCCGCTGGCCCACTCTCGGGCCCGCCAGCGCAGCAGGCAAGAGCAGGTACGCTGCCGCCCTCCGTGAGTAGGCCCCTTTTGGAGGCAGCTGACTTCTTCTGCCTTCCTTGGCTTTCTTAAGGGACTTGGGGGTTGGTGTTGTACGAGCGGCTCCCTGGTCGCCCAGCGGTGAAAGCACTCTGCTGCTAGGCAGACGGCCCCTGGTTTGAACCCAGCAGCCACTCTGTGGCAGAAATATGTAGCCTTCTGTTTCCCTAAAGACGACAGCCGTAGGAACCCTATGGGATGTTTCTGCTCTGCCCTCTAGGGTCGCCGTGGATTGGAATCCGCTCGGAGGCGGTGGGCTTGGGTTAGGAAAGCAGCCTGGTGGTGCCGGGATGAAGTGCTCGGCGGCTGGCCAGAAGGTCAGGGCTTGGAACTCACGCGTGGTTCTGCCGGAGGGAGATGTTGTGGCTCTCGGCTCCTGTCAAGAGTGTAGCCCTGCGAGTCAGACAAGGCCGCTCTGCTTTGTGCTGTGGGGTAGCAAAGAGTCATCGTCAACTCGGTGGCAGCAGGTTTTCACAAGTGCAGTTTTCTAAAGTTGTACCAAAGATAAGACTCGCAAAGGGTGAATCCACTTAGTAATCTACACTTGAAGCCAACCGTTGGCATGAAATCCCCGTAACAGTGTTACGAGCGGGCCAAGTGATCCTCACGGCTGCAGTTCTGCTGAGACAGGCAGTGGTCTTGTTAGCTGTGATGTATATTGTAAGACCGGGCTTTACCCACGTCTTGCTGGCACCCATCTCATGACTACCTCCAACCCCACTCCAGCCCCAACACACGCGGCCTTTGCAGCGAGGACGGCCCCCAGGCTTGGCAGATGGCTGATCTGCCACACCTGCTGACCGGGGTGCTGCGGCTGCCCCCAGCATCTATGTAGTGAGGGGCGGGCTTGCCTGCCCTTCCTAGGGGTCAGTCTTGGCAGTACTCAATGTCTCTTCCGAAACAGACTTCTGAAGAGTCTTTGGTACCTGCACCTCCTTCTAGACCTAGGGAGGTGGGGCCCATTGTTAGTATTATTGTAAAACACCCTTAACAAAAAATGTTGCCATTTTAACTCTTTAAGTACTGTATTGTGCACCTGCCACCTGGAGCCACTTCCAAAAGTTCTTAATCACTCCAGATATCCGTCCCTCATGGAAGAGGCCAGGCCCTTGGCTGCATCCTCCTCCTCCTGGACTGGTCTCACCACCCGAGCTCACTGTACCACAATGGGAAGACTGCAGATCCCTGGGATCCGTGTGCTCCTGGGGCATGGTTTGTTTATAGTGTATCTCCTCCTTACCTACTATCCCTCACCACTATCACTTTTATAAGTTAGTACCTGAACTTGCTTCATGTGCCGTGTCATGTTCATGGTAAGAGAGCTGAAAAGGGGAGACCCAGCGACTCCCTTCTGAGTTGATGGAGAAGTTGGCTCTAGCTAGTCCAGTGCGGGCCCTGAGCCAGCTGCTTTCTCTGCAAGAGCCCAGCTGCTCCTCTCGAAGTTGGTTCTTTGTAGGTCAGCCAGCTGTGCCTGCTAGTGGTGACCGTGCTGGAGTCCCTATGGAGAGCGTCCGTCTCTGATACTCTGGTCCCTCTGTAGACCTCTAAGACTCACTTCTAAGACCTTTTGTTGGCTTAGGGAAGTACCATTGATCTAGTTCTGAGCACACTGAGATTCATGATAATTGACAGTGTGGTCATGATCAGAGTAAACTGACGAGCAGCACGGTTGAAGTGGCGCATGTAAAGAAATCATGTCGGGAAGCTGGGCTCATCACGCATGTCACATGAGGTGTCGTTCCCATTTTCAAAGAAGAATGATGCCTGGCGGTTTCTTTCAGTGCAAAACGAACACCAACTATCAAAGAGCTCTCCCCTCTTCATAAAACAGTGCTGTGGGGTTTGTTTCCGCTTTTACTCAGGAGCGTGATGGCAGTGGTGGAACTTTCAGGAGAAGACCTTCCCAGACCTGACTGTGTCCAGTTACCAATGGGACATTCCTGCTTATTCCGTTAGGATTGGCTAGACCGCACATGCTAGGGAGCCCCAAGTAACAGTGCCCCAGGCAACTTCCTCTCGATTGGAGAAGAGCTAAAGCAAGCGGAATAATGAAGCAAAGGAGTTGAACACAAGATTTCAAGAGGTAACTTGTGGAGACAAAGTAGAGTGTTCAAATGAAATGTGCAAAGACCCAGAGTTAGGAAAGCAAAAGGGAAACGGAGAGAACGAGTGAAAGCGCCAAGCCTCCAGTAGCAATCGTGCAGAACAAATGCAGAACAGTGTAGGGAGAATGGAGGGAATACACAGAGTCATTGCCCCGAAAGAATCAGTACCGTTTCAGGAGGTACTGAAGGAGAAAGTCCAAGCGGCACCGAAGTATTAGCGAACAAAAGCTCCAGGACTTGATAAAATACCAGTTGAGATGTTTCAACAAATGAAAGCAGTGTTGAAAGTGTTCCCTTGGCAATGCCAAGAAATGTGGAAGACAGCTACCTGCGGCCATCTAGCTGAGAAGCAACAAAGCCCACATGGAGTAAGCACACCTGCCTGTGTGATCATGAGGTGTCAATGGGATCAGGTATCAGGCATCTAAGACCCAGAACAAAATCATACCCAATGTGAATGGAATGGAGTCCCAATACCCATCTGTAGACAATTGGACATCCCCTCACAGAGGGGTCACAGGGAAGAGATGAGCCAGTCAGGGTGCAGTGTAACACCAATGAAGCACACACTTTCCTCTAGCTCTTTGGTGCTTCCTTCCCCCCACTATCATGACCTCAGTTCTACCTTACAAATCAGATTAGACCAGAGCATGGACACTGCTACAGATAAGCGCCTGCAACACGGGGAATTCAGAGTAGATAACCCCCTCAGGGCCAACAAGGGAGTAGAGATACCAGGAGGATTAGGGGAGGGTGGGGGGAGAAAGGGGAAATTGATCATAAGGATCAATCTAGAACCCCCTCCCAGGGGGACGAATAACAGGAAAGTGGATAAGGGGCGATGGAGGACAATGTAAGACATGGAAAAAATAATCTATAACTTATCAAGGGTTCGTGAGGGATAGGGGAGGGGGAAGAAATGGGGAGCTGATATCAGGGGCTCAAGTGGGAAGAGAATGCTTTGAAAATGATGATGTTGGCATATGTGCAAAGGTGCTTGACACACTGGATGAATGTATGGATTGTGATAAGAGTTGTAAGAGCCCCCAATAAAAGTTTTTTTTTTTTTAAAGAAGACAGCTACCTGGCTATCAACTGGAAGAGATCCACATTTGTGCCCTTTCTAAAGAAAGGCAGTTCACCAGGGTGCAGAAATAATCCAACAGTATCCTTAATACCACATATAGTCAAGTTTTGCTGAAGATAATTTTAAAATGGATGCAACCGTATATCAAGGAACGGAAAGCCTCATCTTTCTCCCGCAGAGCAGCTGCTAGGTTCAAACCACCGATTTTGTGGTTAGCCGCCCAATGTGGAATTCAAGCTGGGTATAGAATAACGGGTATCATTATTCATGCCAAATAGATCTTGACTGAAAGCAGAGCATACGTGTGCCTTATGGACTACATGAAGCGGTTCCACCATGTGGATTATAACGAACGGTGGGAATGTCAGAAGACTTCCTCGTTCTCGTATGCCTATACCCAGACCGTGAGGCAGTTGTTGAAGCAGAGCGGCTTAGCCTCAGGAAAGTGTGCGTCCTTTCAACTTACTCAGTCTGTTTGCAGAGCAAGTGATTCAAAGTTGGGCACCATGGAGAAGCCTGTGTTGGAGGGAGCGGAAGAGTCGGTAACCACCTGCATCATGCAGATGACACACGTGGCACAAAGGAAAGAGGCTTGAAGCGTTTGCTGATGAGTGACGACTAGACTACAGCGTTAGTGTGCGGTGTGCCTCAGCGTAAAGAGCAGACACCTTACGGCTGAGCCAAGAAGCAACATCAGGATACACGGAAACAAAGTGCAGCTGTGCATTGCCTTTGATCCACCGATCCATAACCGTTCCCTTAGAAGCAGCCGTCGCAGTGTCAAGTGACCGATTACCTCGGTGCGTACAAGCAAAGTAGTCACCCTGAAGATTAAGGCACTCCTGACGCAAGCACCGTCTTTTCTTTTTCAGTTCTTTTTTATTTATTAAAGAATAATTTTATTAGGGGCTCATACAACTCATCACAATCCGTACATACGTCATTTGTGTCCAGCACATTAGTGCATGTGTTGACTTCATCATTCTCACAACACATGGTTTCCACTTGAGCCCTTGGTGTCAGCTCATTTTCCCCCCTCCCTCCCTGCTCCCCTCTCCCCCCGAACCCCTGATCATTTATAAATTATTTTATCATATCTTACCCCATCCGACATCTCCCTCACCCACTTCTCCACTGTCCGTCCTCCAGGGAGGAGACCATATGCAGATCTTGTCCTCTGTTCCCCCTTTCTCCCTCACCCTCCCTCCACCCTCCCGCCATTGCCACCCTCTCCACTGGTCCTGGGGGGTTCAATCTATCCTGGGTTCACCATATTTCCACTTCCTATCTGTGCCAGTGCACATCCTCCGGTCCAGCTGGATATGCAAGGCAGAATTGGGATCATGGTAGTGGGGTGGAGGACGCATTTAAGAACTAGAGGAAAGTTGCACATTTCATCGTTACTACACTGCGCTCTGATTTGCTCCTCTCCTCCCTGCAGCCCTTCTGCAAGGGGATGTCCAATTTCCCCCGGATGGGCCCTGGGTCCCTACTCTACACTCCCCCTCATTCACAATGTTCTGGTTTTTTTTAAACACGGTCTTTTCTGTCACCTCACCTGCATCTGAAAACCAGCCCGTGAGTCAAGAAGACGGCACTGGAAAAGAATCCTCAATATGCTGTGTTGGAAGAGTGGACACAATCTGTATTGGAAGAAGGATAGCCAGGGTGGTCCTTAGAAATGAAGATGGCAAAAGTCTGGTCCATGTACTTTGGCCACGGCCTCGGGAGGGACCAGTTCCTGGAGAAGGACTTTGTGCAGTAGAAGGTCAGAGACAGAGGAAGCCCTCCAGCGAGAGCGATTGCCATGTTGGCTGGTAACCGTGGGCTCAGAGGTAGAAAAACGTACTCACTGCTCATGACAAGTTCAGACAAAGAGCCTTTGGCTCTTTGTTACGGATGTTACAGAGCCAGGCTTCAGCTGAATCTGGACAGTAAGGACAAGAAAAGAAAGAAATGTCCTTTCCATTTAGGGACACTTTGCAAAGCTGTCTATCATGTTTGGGCGTGGATCCCCTTTGTCCGCACTTGGTCTTACAGTAAGGTGACCAGACGTTCTGCGGCATTTTTAAAAGTCCCAATTTTTGGAAAGAATTCACGACAAGCTAGGGTATACGGTTTTCGGCTGTCATGTGGCTATTTCACCAGGATATGAGTTTTATCAAGGGTGTCCTGCTTTACCAATGTTAAAATCTGGTCACCTTATCTTACAGCCATGACAAGTGAGGCTGGAAAGCATCATTCTTTACTCCAGGTGGCTAGTACCCTCATAAGGGCCCTTGGTAGTGCAGTGGTTACATGTTGGACTGCTGGCAACGTGGTCAGTAGTTCTAAACCACCAGCTGCTCTGAGGGAGAAAGGAGGGGCCCTCTACTCTCAGCTGTGCCCCATCCAGTGAGTTCTTCCGTGGCAGCATCTCCTGCCACGTCTCAGAAATGCTAAGAATGGTTCGTGGCCCCTCCGTATCTAGTCAGCGACAAAGCCCTGGTGGTTTTCATGTCCTAAAGCTTTCTTAAGGTGGTGGCCTCCCACCTCTGACTACCACCGGTCAGGCCTGATGACTGCAGTGGCCAAACATGTTGTCCCTTCTCTGGTGTCCCTTTCAGGAGTGTCCTGCCATCGGCAGGACAAAATGCCCAGCAGGTTCTTTCGATTGGTAGGCAAGGCCCCATGTGAGGTGCTCCCTGCCTCATCCCTTCAACTCAACCCTCTGAAATGGACATTCATCATCCAAAGCCTTGTCCAGCACCGTCCTTTCCTCCCCTGAGCTAATCATCCTGGTCCATCGTTCATCCTGGAACTCTGCCCTGAGACTTCCCCAGCCCCGCCACTCAGAGCACTTTCCCACGTCTGTGTTGTTCCTCTCTGTCCCTCGGCCACAGGCCATGTGACTCTTTAAGGCCAAGGCCACCGTCCTGTTTGTGTGTATGTGTGTCCAAAATAGGCGTTCTGCACAAGTCTAGATGAATGTGAAAGGAACAATTTCAAGACGATGTTAGCCTTTCTGGGGTTGACCACGAGAGGGCAGTGAACTGCAGCGTGGTGATTGGCCTCTGAGCTCGCCGAGAGCACTCTGTGATAAGGGATGGGGATGGAGTAGCACCGTTCTTCCATTCTGTCAATCTGTTCTGAGCAACTGTGCTGTCCCAGGCATTCCTCCAGGCACTGAGAATATGGCCATAAGCAGAGTTAGACAACTTTGCGCCTAGGTATCTAAGAAAAATGAAAACAAATAAGCCTCCGAAACATTTGTACAAGAATATTTGTAGCCACTTTCTTCATACAATCAAAAACTGGAAATAATCCAGATGTCCTCTAGAGGTAGCATAGATATGTTTACTGGGGAGTAGTACTCAGTAATGAACAAACTACTCATAAATGCAGTAACATGAAAGAATCTCAAAGCATACTATGTTGAATAAAAGAAACCAGCTACACCCCAAAAGAGTGCACATTGTAAGATTTCAGTTATGCGCAGTAGAGAAAATGGGAAAACTCAGGGCACTGGAAACCAGAACGGCGGCTGCCTCTAGGGGGAGCCGGCTGGACGAGGCCCAAGGAAGCTTTCTTCAGGTGATAGAAATGGTTTCTACTTAGACGGGGTGTTGTCTGTGTTTGTTTAACTCTCAGTGTTGCAAGTATGCAGCAGCAAACGATATGCCCGTTTAACAGCTTCTCCACATACAATCGAGTGACGTTTATTCCATTCTTTCAGTTCTGCACTCGTTCCCCTCTGCGGCTCTGAGCCCTTCTCCCCATTGACTTCTCCCCGTTCTCCCCATTGACTTCTCCCCGTTCTCCCCATTACCTTCTCCCCGTTCTCCCCATTGACTTCTCCCCGTTC
>NW_022107432.1:29819082-29819902 GCF_000313985.2 Echinops telfairi | reverse complement strand
CTTCTCCCCGTTCTCCCCATTGACTTCTCCCCGTTCTCCCCATTGACTTCTCACCGTTCACGGGTTCCTGTGAATCTTTTGAGCTGCTGTTGCCGGTTTGAGCTCATAGAGACAGTTCTTATAAGAGCATGATGCTTAATTTAGGGCAGACATTTTTACTAGTTAAGCTGAAGGGGGGGTTGGTTTTAAGAAGAGCTAAGGGGTTGTTTTTGGTTTAAGGTTTGGAGATGATCCCAGAGCAGTAAATCTCAAGTATCAGTGGTTCATCATGCCTCCCTGGCTCCCGAGATCCCACGAGAATTTGAAAGTCTGTTCACATATTTCCCATTTTAATCAGGATCCTTCCAGAGAATCTTTGACCAGAATCTTCAGTTCTAGTAACTGAGTCCCAACCATCCAGTTCTGGTTATGTGGGATTTGTCTTGTTTTGTTTTTTAATTAACCACTTTATTGGGAGCTCTTACAGATATTACAACACTTATCATTGTTAGATCAAGTATAATTTTACAATTGCTACCACCTCATTTTTTTTGACACAGACGTATACATTTGTCAAAACTTAGGGAACTATGCACTTATGTGCATGTAGTTTTACTGTGCATAAATTATATATTTTATTTTTAAAAATCTGTTAGAGCTTATATATGAAATCCAGATAGGTGAGTCTCTAGAGAGAGTAACTGGATTAATAGCTTCTTGGGGGCATGGCAGGGTACGTTTTGAGAAATAGGAGCTAAGAACAAGGAGTACAAGAAAGAAGAAAATGTTCTAAAATTGTGGTAATGATTGTACAACTCTTCTTGATATGATTAAACTATTA
>NW_022107432.1:29803830-29818982 GCF_000313985.2 Echinops telfairi | reverse complement strand
AATCCATACACACATCAATTGTGTAAAGCGCATTTGTACATCGTTTCTCAAAACATTTTCTCTCCATTTAAACCCCCGACATTAGGTCCTCATTTAAAATAAATTTTTTAAAAATAAAATCTTTTAAGAGCTTAAATTCTGGTTGGCAGAAACAGGTAAACTACTGCCTTCCAGGCAGGGCTGGGAAGGGGGACAGGCTGGCATGATATACAGGGTGGTCAGCCAGGAACTGGAAGAGGTCAGACGGGGAGCCCTGCTATTATTCTTGATAGCAACGCTCAAGTTGACAGAGAAAGAGGGTTCCTGGTAAGTAGTCTCCCCACAGACTGTACCCCGAGTCCATGCTTGCAGTCTTGGTGGGCATCTGTCTCTACCCAGTGCCCGGCCCGTCGCATGTGGTGGCTGCGCTTCCACTGCTGGTCTTCCCTTCCGGGGAGGTGGGCAGTTGAAGAAGAAACTAAACTAATGTCCAGAACCACAGTAGATTGTCATTATTGTCCCAAGAAGATATATATTTTTTAATTGTGGTAAAATATGAAGATCCTTTCAAAAGTTCCTGGGAAATTACATTATCTTTCAGTTTAGCTTTTCTACACACTTTTTGAAGACCCTTAGATGTACAACATACATATGCCATTTTCTCACATGTAATTCTAACCCCGATCCAAGAACAACTAGTTCTTTGACAGGGACCTACTGGCTACTTGCTCTCATGAAGAGATCACTGAAGATATGGGTGCTTTAGCAAGGTGTTGTGAAGAAACCAGATGGTGCCTGGCTGTCCCAAAGAATAGCATCTACACTTGTCTCACAGTGAGCAGCCATCCAAGTGAGGTGTCGACCAAATCCACATAGAAGAAGCACACCTGCCTGTGTGATCCAAGAGTAATAAATCATGAAATCCAAATCGAGACAAGGAAACAATATCAGGGCTTAAATTCCTAACACCTGGTTTCCAGGAGGCTCTGGGTGACAGTGGAAGCCCAAATCCACTGGCAGGGTCCCCACATGCACAAGTCTCCTGTGAGTCCCTGCTGACAGTAGCTGAAGGGTGTGACCAGCCTTGCGGTCAGACGGGGGCATTGTAAAGTCGATTATGGTAGACAGGTTAAAATCACCACCCTTGTGACCCGTGTTAAAGTTGTTTCCATCTTTAATATTTTCTTTTTCAGTTGCGAGTTTTCTGTTTGTCCTTGTTGGGTTTGTTTGCATGCGTTTCGTATGATTTTCTGTATATGGAGTCCAGGATGGCTAAATCTGCATACAGTCCATATAACTAGCCAGGGGCCTTGCCAAGGAGACTGGGGGGAAATGGGGAGCTACAAGCAATGAGTATGAAAGACATGTTCTTAAATGGATTGTGGTGGCGATTGCACAGCTCCTCTGAGTGTGATGGAACTGTTGCATGGTATGTGGATTATATACCAGTAAAGCTCATTAAACAGCTTGCCATGTTAACCATACAATTTGGTGACATGGATTGTATTCACCATGTTTTGTAATTATCACCACTCCCCATTTCATCACCGTTTTTCATCACCTCAAACAGAAACCCAGCACCCCTTAAAAGATAGCTCCCCATTCTGCCCCTTCCCACCGCCCAGCTCCTGGTAGCCCCTCATAAACTCGGTCTCTACATTTGCCTGTTCTAGACATTTCACATAAGTAGGAGTGTACAGTATTTGTCCTTTGGTGCCGGCCCGATTTCACTCCGCGCAATGGTTAAGGGTCATCCATGTTGTAGTATGATCAGGACCCCGTTTTTAATGTTTGATAATATTTTGTGTGTCCCTTCATCTGTGGATGGCCTCTTAGCTCTTCTGAATAGTCCTGCCTTGACCTTTGGTGACCCGTGTCTGTTTTGTGCCTGAGGGGTGGGTCCCTGGGAGGGGATGACGGCTCTGTGGCAAGTGGCTTTCACTTTCTGATGGGTGGCCAGGCTGGCTTCCCTGCGACTCACCATCTTCCCTCGACCACCCTTTTTGTCTCGTTTTATTTTAATGGTCAGCTTTATAGTGAAGGGGGGTAGACATTAGGAAAGCGCATTTCCCCCAAAGAAGCAGGCCGGTCTGCACAGCACCCATACCAAGACCTGGGACCTTTCCACCCTCCAAAGGCTCGCTGTGTCCCGTCAGCTGGCAGCCCGAGACCCCCGCCCGCCCACAGCAAGGGTATCTACTTTCCTGGCTTCCAGCAAACACTCAGATTCGTTTTACCTGTTTCTAAACCTTATATAATTAAATCACCCGGTTAGGGTGTTTCACTTTCCACGGCAATGCTGTTGGTTTGCCAGGAATTAAGGAGCGGTGGGTGGGGAGTTCTTGAGCGCCCAGCCCTTTGGGAAGCCCGTCCTTGTCCTCACACTGCCCTCCAGACGGAGCGCGTGGGACAGCTGGGGAGCAGGCGGGGGCTCTGCCCGCAGCAGCAGCAGCCTCTCTGAGGCGGCACGCCCGGAGCCGTGTCCCACTGCCGCTTGGGAGCCGCAGCGGTTTAAGAGTTCAACTTGACGCAACTGTTTAATTGTGTGGCATGTGAATGAGATGCCAGTGAATCTTTTGATTTATTGTTTTTAACTTGCCATTTTGAGCATATAATCCTGTGGCATTGATTGCATTCACCAGGTTGTGTATTTCTCGGTGGGGTGTCCAATGTTGGGTGCCCTGTATCATGAGAGGAGACCGTTGTCCCAGGGCAAGTTGTGGCTTGTCATCTCAGGGACCGCAAGACCTAGCTGCTCTCTCGCCAGCAGTGAGCCGGGGAGCTGTCCTCATTGGACGGTAACAGAGTGGAAGTCGAGGTCGCCGACACACTCCACGTGCTTGGGCCTCGGTGAGGAGCCTCTCTGCGAGGGACAGTGGCATAACCGATGGACATGGTCTCCGTGGGTGGCCTTTGGGCGGGGGCCTAGAATATAAGTGTGCTGGGCCTTGCTTTCCTGCTGCCCCCGTAGCCTGAACGCTCACAGAACCTGGGGTCCTGCATCCAGGCCCAAAAGGCTGAGTCAGCCACCCCCGCCGTTTTAGCTGTTTATAAGAGAAAACAGTAGTACAGGAACCTGAGTGAAGTCAGTGGTTGTCTGGTTAGTAAGTTCATTTTAACCAGGGCCTCGTACCACACGGATCCACTCGGGCTACCCCCTGGCTGAGTAGTGTACAGCCAGACTTCTCTTCGAAGTCCAGCTGAATGTGTGCCTCGTGGTCCCTCCCCTGGTTGACAGGCACAGGGTCAGGAAGGGCTCTAGAGCTAACGGCTTGCCTGCGTCTTCAGCCCAGCACGCCTTTCCTGATGCAGTTCTGAGACATGGTCCGCCAGAAACAGAACCGCCTCCCTCCGGGTCTCTCCCCTGCAGCCACTGGAGAATTAGTGTTCGCTCCGGCCTTCTCCCTGGATCAGCAGCCTCTCCTCAGAGCCGCCCGCGCTCCTCACCCTCCTGTCTTGTCAGGCAGCTGGCTTGGCCTCTCCATCCTCTTCCAGATTGTGGTGGGGGTCTTGCCACAGCTGCTCCCACCGAAGACTCATCTGCAAGTGCCAGACAGCTCGCCCCCAGCAACCGATTGATACACCGCAGGAGCCACTGAATGCTCACCCGGACCACCAGGCACTACCTCGATGCCTTTCCTAAACCGCCTTTCCCAGATGAAATGGTTACCCTTCTGCGCTTTGAAGTTCTTTAGCCATATGGCTGAAAAGATTGATCCTATTTTACTTTTGTGGTCACAAGATGTTGTTTATGCTAGGTATTCTAGTGAGTCCGGCTTGGGAGAAAGAGGAAAAAGAAAGGCAGAGTCAGAGAAAGCGGAGGCATTGGAAAGAGAAACAATCTAAGGTTTGAGCACGCCTGCTCCAGCCAGTCGGACGATAAAGCCTAGACGTCTCCCCGGGGTCACAGATGGGTGCCCCGGGAAGCTGTTAGCGCAGTCAGCGGTCAAGCTCCTCATCAGTTTAAGCAAAACCAGTGTCACCAAACTGCCCGTGAGCTTGCAGGCACTGCAGGCCGATTCTGGCCCCGACTCGGAGTCTCAAGAAAACATGGTTGGCCTGGCCCGCCACTCCACGTCCATCTGTCAGCGAACAGACGGGCATGTTCTTGTCAAACCCAAAGTGGGCAGTTAGGCTCTTATGAGGAGCTTCGCCTCTCTTCTTTCTGGATGCTTTGCTACTTAAAGAGGGTCGTAAAGTGTCCCTTGAAGCTCCATCGCCCCAGCTGCCCAGTAAGGACCACCGAAGACTTGGCCCTTGTTGGAGGTGGCACCACTGCCCTCAGTGACATGCTGGACGCCTTCCAGTGGGCCGTCCTATGATCCTTCTGAAGATGGTGTGTGCTGCTGGAAGCCCTCCCGAGGGCCTTTCTCTGCAGCTTGGGGCTGTGGACTCCGCACGAGGTGCTTTGACTGGCTGGCTGTGTGAATTCCTGCCTCCCAGTAGGCAGAAAAGTAGAGTTCAGCCCTCCTCCGGCTCTGAAATGCTGGGAAGGCCCAGCGGGACCAGCTGAGTTAGAGCCACCTAAGTTTGTGACCCACAGCAGTTTTGGTGGCACTGTTGTGGTGCTAAGAGTCGGCGGGACCTTGGGTCTCCATCCTGGGGGGCGGACGAAGCAGTGGACTGGGTGCAGGCACAGCACTGAAGGGTCTCAGAACTAGCCCACGAAACACAAAGGACACCGGAGCTGCTTGTGGCAGCTCAGTATCAGTAGCTGCATTCACAGTGCCGTGTGTGGCCGCCCCAAAACACCGTCTAGTAAGGGTTTCCCTTAGGAAAACGCGAAAGGATATCGCTAAGGTGCGTACATAGATGACCTGGATTCTGAGTTCCTGCGAGCCTCCTGTCGAAATCTGCTGCTCCTGGTGGGTGCTAAAAGGCAGGCACGGACACATGACTTTTCTTTTTTTTAACCCCAAAGTAGCGTGCCCCCCCTTTTTTTTAATCTCATTGTAAAAATTATGGTTCTAGAATTTTTGAAGTCTTAAAGGAAAAAATTGCTTACCCCACCTAGGAATAAGCAACCTAAGCCTGTGGTGCATTTCATCTTTTTTTTTTTTTAATGTTCTTTTTCATATAGTTTCTTTTTTTTAAAAAATCATTTTATTAGGGGCTCATACACCTCTTGTCACAGTCCATACACACATCAATTGTGTAAAGCACATTTGTACGTTCATTGCCCTCATCACTCTCAAAACATTTCCTCTCCTCTTAAGCCCCCGGCATTAGGTCCTCATTTTTCCCCTCCCTCCCCGTTCTCCACTCCCTCATGAGCCCTTGGTAATTTATAAATTATTATTTTGTCATATCTTGCCCTGTCCGACGTCTCCCCTCACCCACTTTTCCGTTGTCCGTCCCCCAGAGAGAAGGTCACATATAGTTGCATTTCATCTTTCCTCTGTGCTTACATAAATACTGTATGTGTACTGGGCATGTGGGTCTAAGGAGGAAAGCTGCCCTTGCTGCCAAACTCAAGGTCTGAACGTGTCTGTGCGTGACCTCTGGCAGGTGTGCAGTGACCTGTGGGTTGCAGAAGCCTACCCCAGGAACAAGGAGATCCTTTCTTCCTGGGTCCTCTTTCCTCCGGTAGGAAGAACAGGGAGGAACATCTCTCTCTTGTTGAATGTGGGAGTTTCCATGGAAAAGGATAGGCTGTTCATTCTGTTTAAGAGAGGAGCCATGGCTGAGCAGGCGTGGACTATGCCAGATACACAGAATCCGTGGATAGGTGTGCCAAGTGCGGGCGCAACGCTAGGCAACATTGCAGACACTGTGCCCTGTGCTCTCAGTGGCTCTCCGAGCTGGGGCCATGGGCTGCAGCATTCCTCAGCCACGCCTGTCTCGGGAAGCTCTCGCTCTTGGGCATCCACTGTGGTTGGTGGTCTGCAGAGCCCAACCCAGGGATGTCCATCCTGGTGGAGTTCAGTCCGAGACACAGCCACAGGCTTGGGCCTTCTTCATTTCCTCCTCCTCACTCGGGAGCGGTGAGACAGCGAGGCGGCCTTCTCAGGATTGGAGGACCGCTTCCTTCAAATGAACCATTGAGGGCTGCCTGATCCCAGCTCGCCCCACTACATGTAGCGGCACTAGACGGTTCGCTGAACGTCTGAAATCAGGATTTGTGCAGACCGTCTTGCGGGGATTGAGCAGGGGGCCTGGCTGATCTTGTTCTAAAATGGGAGGAAGACGTGCCGAGGCAGGAAAGAGATGTTGGGGCCAGCACATTGGTGTGCGAGTGGCCCGTTCCGTGTTGAGTTGAAATCCTTCTTCATGAACTTCCAGGGACACGCCTTACCCGCCTGACACGGGGAGGAGAGGGGCAGCCCATCGTCCCTTGGCACCTGGGTAGCGTGGTTCTCCCCGGCCCTTAACGGACTCCTTTGAAGACACTAGACTCTATCTTTCTCTCTCCGTTTTTTAGATAAGACCTCTGGACTTTCTTCACCTTTTGTTTTACAGAAGAGGATGTGGAGAACTTTGATGTGACCAACTTGTCTCAGGACATTCTGCGAAGCATTGAAGCCGACAGCTTTTGGTGCATGAGCAAGTTGCTAGATGGAATCCAGGTGAGCCGGTCCCACCCACCTGCGTGGACCTCCCAGGAGGCCTTTGCTTTCCGTATCATGCTTGTTCACCAGATGGGCACATGCTTCGCGTGGCCCTCCTCCTCCTTTCTGGTCTGCCCATCTCTCTCCCTTGTCCTGGCTTGGCAAGCTCTCCCAAGGTGATGGTCTAGCAGCCCTGGCATTTACGGAGCTCCCCACTGTTGCCCTGGCTGCGATGTCTTCAGAGGATGCCCTCCTCTCTGCTGCGCAGTGAGCCACACGGACCCACCTCCACCAGGTGTAGCTCTGCCAGGCTTGCCCCCAGGCTCTCATGCTGGGTTGATTACTTTATGCTGGGTTGATTCCTTTGTTCCCCAAATCCCGGTCAGCAGCTATTGGCACCAGCTGTGGTGTGTGCTTTCGTGTGCAATTCGGTGAACCCGAGGGGTAGAAGCACAACTGCCCGGTGCCCCCGCTTACCCTGGACATTGTGTCATTTTCAGGATAACTACACCTTTGCACAGCCGGGGATCCAGAAGAAGGTCAGGGCCCTGGAAGAGCTTGTCAGTCGAATAGATGGTAAGTTCGGAGGAAGAGGCATTCCCATATAGTTACACAGTACGATTCTGACGTGAAGCAGTTAGGCTTGTGGGGGGCTTTCCTTAGCTACCCTCCTACATATCACCCTTCCTCGTCTACTCCCTGCTCTAGGCAGCACGCCCATCCTTGCACATCTCCACAGGAAGGTGAGATGAGAACTCAGCTAATGTCTCCAACTCCCCTCGCTCTGGGGTCTTCAGTCACTGCTCCGTCACTCTTCCTTCAGCACCTCTCTGCCACTTCCCCCAGCTTCCCCATTTCCCTAGCCACGGCTCTGCCCCGTCATCCCTGGGCTTCTCCAACTTCCCCTTGAAGAACCCGCCTGCTCCACACTCCTTCCTCTCCCAGACCATCCCTTTCGCTCCCCCGGCTCCTCTTTCTGAAGCCCCGCTCCGTCACGGCCCTCTTCTGTGGCTCTGGGGTTGCTCTGAGCGCCACACCCCACCTTGTTCTCCAGCTGGTGATGGAACTCGGGGCTCCCAGGCTTGATCCAGGCAGGACCCTCCAGTCCGCCTGTGGGGTGCTAGCAGCGCCCTCTGACCTCGTGGGAATGCGGGGATCAGAGGCGACACTTCTGAAGCACAAGGTCTTTGCGGATCAGGAGGCATTGTCGGCATTTTCCCTTGGCTCTGGCCTGGAGTCACAGCCATTAGAACTCACGGGACTCTGGGAGAGAAGCCCACGGAGAGAAGTCGGAATAAGTTGCCTCTTCTGCTAAGTGGTCGCTCCTGCCCCAGTTCTCTGATTCTCCCAGCCACGCACCGGCTGGTCCCCCTCACCACCTTCTGCTTTTCCCACTCAGGGGGTTTGCTCCCTCTAGTCAGGTTTTCTGAATTCCCATACAAGGTGCATCTTTTTTCTGTTTTCCCCCAGGTTCGCTTGTCCTGAAAATCTTTCTTGATTTGTCACGCTCACGCTAGCAGCCTTTGACCACTAAGGAGTTCAAGTCCCCAGCTAATTTGCTCACTCCCAGTCTCTTTGCATCTACGCTGCCCACGCGATGTCTCTTGTCTCCAGTATTCTCTCCCCCTGGCCCAGCTGTGACGCTCCCCGCCCGTCCCCCATGTCTGGGCCTCTCAAGACGCTGTCCTGCAGATTGATCCAGGCAGCAGGCAGGCAAGGACAAGCCCAGCACTCAGACGGTTCCAGACAGCAGGGGCTGTGCTTGCTGCCATGTCTGCCCTGTCATTGCTTTTTTTTTTTCTTTCTTCCCCCCAAACCATTTTATTGAGAGCAAATGTCCATATCGTACCATCCCATAGTTCAATCACCTCAAGCAGGGTTCTGTAATTACTACAACAGCCCATTTCAAAACATTCTCTCCCTTCTTGAACTCCCTGCTATATCAGCTCCCATTTACCCTCTCCTCTCCCACCGGACCCCCGGGGACCCTTATTCCACTGGCTGTCTCTCTAGGTTCATCAATCCTAGGTTTCATGTGCCGGAAAACGTGTTTCTTATGCCCTTACAAAGGCCTGAAAACTAACGATTTGGTGCTGTAAAATAGCGGGCTTGCCAACGTACAGTTCTCTATTCATTTTTAGTAACAAGTAAAAATTCCCCCTCCATGAAATCCTACTCCCTGGAAGTAATTACGGTTAATAGTTCTTCTCCCAAAAAGGTGTATTGAGGGTTTACTGCCGGCCAGGTGCTATTCTAACGGCAATACGTGTATTTTCTTATTGGATTGTCCTCAGACCCCCTGAGGAAAGAATGATTGTCCTCATTTTATAGACGGGAATGCCGGGGAGGATAGCGATCCAGAAACAAGCAGACAAACACACACAAGGCTGCTAAGCTCTTTGAAGCGCTGAGCTGACAAGTAGACGGGGACTGGGTAGTGTGCGGTTGGAAGGTAGTAGCGGCGAGCTGGTGGTCACTGGCAGCACCAGTGGAGGACGGACTTGCCTGGGGCGGCTGAGCCTCTCCACTAGCAGTGTTTAAGAACCTGCTGGCCGGCCGTCTGCCGAGGAAGCCGAAGAGGAATTCCTCACCAGTGGGAGAGTGGCCAAGGTGCCCTCCAAGGCGCTGTGGCTCTTTCTCTGATGAGGAGTAAGGGTAGGCAGCCAAGTGAGCCATAGGGTTCCTGCTTTGGGGCCAGAAGAGCCCTGGGAAGGGGCGGGTCACCTCGCACGCAGAGATGGGAGGGTGGCATCGTTCCGGGATGGGGAATGTGCCCATCTACCCACCAGGCAGGGTTGCTCTGCAGTATGGAAACCAAACGCAAAGGACAGTCAGGTGCTTATTTGCCCCCACCCTCCCCCCGTGCCCCAGTCACCATCACCCCCACCTGAACCCCGCGGGTGGCGGGGAGATAAGAAACGAAGTGAAACGGCCAGTGTGTGGCGCCTGTGCCCTGGGACCACTCGCACTTCCTGTTTCAGAGCAGGTGCACAGGCACTTCAGGAAGTACGAGGTGGAATACCTGCAGTTTGCCTTTCGCTGGATGAACAACCTGCTCATGCGGGAGCTCCCCCTGCGCTGCACCATCCGCCTGTGGGACACATACCAGGTACGGGGCGGCCCCAGACCACTCTGCGCCAGGCTGCCCGTGGTGTCCGGCACCCTGCCTCGGCATCACGGGCAGGGACTGACGTCACGGGCATGGGTGGCCCAGGCACCCTCGGCAAGCTGTCCTGCTTTCCCGCCCCCGGGAGGACGGGAACTTCTAGGAAGGCCGGCGCCAGCTCCTTGTCAGAACCTGAGAGCCTCTAACTTGTGTTTTCCCTTCCCAGTCGGAACCAGAAGGATTCTCCCACTTCCATCTCTACGTGTGTGCAGCCTTCTTGATCAAATGGAGGAAAGAGATCTTGGACGAGGAGGACTTCCAGGTGAGTGGCCAGGCCCTCAGAACAAGCATCGGAGCGAGCATTCGCCCACTTGAGGGGCTGCCCCTCAGGTAGCTGGCTGGGAGGTGCAGAGGGGAACGGGTGCTTCAATGAAGATGAAGATGTGGCCCCGCCCCCGCTGGCAAGATGTCAGGAGTCAGGGTTCTTGCCGTAGGAAAGGGGCCTCGGTGGGGCAGCACCAGGCCAGCCAGTCACCGGTGGCAGGTGTTCATGTCCTGCCTGCCCGTGCACTGCGGAAGGCACTGGGCAGGCCAGGAAATGAAGCAGCAAGGCGTCTTCTCAGAGCTGACGCTCTAGGTCAGCAATGACCCTTTCACAGGGGTCGCCCGATTCATAAGTAGCAAAATGACAGTGATGAAGTAGCAAAGAACATCATGTTGTGGTTGGGGGTCACCACCACATGAAGACCTGTCTGAAAGGGTCTCGGCATGGGGAAGGTTGAGAGCCACTGCTCTGGCCATGTCATAAACCAGGGAGCTTACACGAGCACGAGAAGGTGGGAAGAGGCACAGAATGAAGCCGTGGATCGGGTAAAGGAGATTCATCACTAGAAGGTAGGGAAGGAGCAGGCGCAACTTTACGTCAGGCCAGGTAGGCTCACCAAGAAGGTGACCTGTGAGGAAAGGCTTGGGGATGGGGAAGGAGCCTGCCCGGCGGCCGCCTGGGGAGAAGAGTGTCCGGTGTGCTTGGTGGTTGAAGGTACTCTGATGGAGGCCACTGTGGCCAGGACAGAACCATGCAGAAGGAAGAGGTGAGCTCAGAGGTGACAAGGGACCCACCACTGCCTTCGTGCCAGTGCAGGCACCTTGGCTTCTACACCGAGGGAGAAGACGTGCGCAGGTCTTGAGCAAAGGAGGGCCGGGATCTGCTCGGGCCTCCCTGGAGGTGTGGGCGAGGGTAGAAGCAGGGAGCCCCCCAGGGAAGACGACTGAAGTCTTCCAGGCGAGCGACAGGTGTGGCGTGGACCAGGGTGGTGGCAGTGGGAAGTGTGACAGGTGATTTTGAGTCTATCTTGAAAGCAGAGCTGCCCGGCTTCCTGACAAATTGGGTGCAGGGAAAGAAAGGACGGGTCGGGATGAGGAGGCCCTGGGAGGCTCAGGTGCACCCGAGACAACCCAGAGCGCAGTTGGGGGCAGAGTGGATTTGAAAGGCAGTTCGCCATGCAGAGAGAGATCCCTCGGGTCTGGAGGTCAGCAGCCAGGCATAGCCTGGACACAGAACACGCGAGGCTTGGGCTGCTGAGAGCCATTCCAGGAATCCCCTCCACCTTCCTGAGCTCATCTGAGCTGGGTGGTACGTAAAGTCGGGGGTACCGGAGGAGACAGCCCAAGGCAGTGAGTGTGCAGAGGAAGCGGGGCCTGTCCTTGGCTCACACCTCCAGGAGGGAGGCCACAGAGGAGAGGTGGATGGAGCAGAAGAGACCGAGTGGACTGGCCAGTGAGGGCCCGGTGACCTGGAATCCTGGCTGCGATGCTGCAGCCAACCCTGCCCGGTGAGCGGACTGTGAAGGACGGATGTAAATGCCCTCTTCCCCCGCCCCCCCCCCCCACTCCAAACTGGGGCAAATGGGCGTTGAAGAGAGGTTGCTAGACCTGCAGCCTGCTCATGCCCTCGGCGCGCGAGGAGGAAGCGCGGGTCTCCGGATTGGTATGTTTCTGAACTGTTGGAAGGTTAGTGGTGGTGGCTGGATGGACACACGCTTCTTTTTTCAAGGCTGGGCGGGGTGGGGTAGGGGGCAGCCAGAGAAGATGGAGTGTCTGTCTCCGTTCCAGTGAACGGCCGGGCCGTTTTCTCTGCGGGCTTCCCGAGCAGGCCCTCTCTGTAATTGGTGGTAGGTGGCCATAGAACAGAGGCCCTTGCAGCAGGGAGATGGGCGGGTAGGCCCCGACTTGCCCAAGTCAGAGCTTTGGAAGAAGTAGGAGCGGGAAGGAGCAGTGTCTACGTGCCGACACTGGTGACGGTTGCGTGGCTGCAGGCCGCTTATGCAGGGCCCCGGTTTCTGCCCGCCAGCAGCGTGTGTGACATGCTGGGATCAATGAGGGTGAGGGGCTGCGATGGCCAGGTGCCGGGGGAGCTGCCAATTTTGATCACGTGGTTCAGGTGGAGCGTGTAATTCATTTACCATGAGCTGGGCCCAGACATTCGTGTGTTATCATAGTGTTTCCCAGATTAGCTCCGGAAGGTGGAGGGGATTCCCGGAACAGCTCTTAGCAATTCACAGAAGCAACCGAGCCGAGGGTGTGCTGGGCTCTGAGCCCACGGCTGCGTCAGGCCAGGAGATGCTCGTCTCTGCTGGGCAGCACATTCGGTTACCTGATGGATGGGGTCTTTCCAAAAGGACCCAGGGAAGAGCCTCGGGCTGTGGTCTGCTGCTGTGTCCACATCTCAGTCATCCTACCTGTGGGGGTCCCTTCCCCTACTTCAGACGAAACAGAATGAATGGGCAGCCAGACTGGATAGCCCCCCAAGTTGCTCCCACAATTCTGTGACCAGGAAAAGCAGCAGCAGGCCTGGCAGGGTTGGGATGGACAGAGCTAGAAGCTCGGCGCAGGTGTGAGGAACAAGGCCAAAGAGCATCATGTCGCAGCGAGTCACACTGTGAGATCTTAGGCCCGATTCTCCAGAGAAGAGAGGCACACCCATCCTAGCAGCCGAAGGGCCGTTTGTCATTCGGTAAATGGCTAGGATCGGGAAACACCATGGAGCCCCGTCCCGGGAGACAGGTGGGGGTACTGAAAGCTGCCATTGAGTGGCGTGAAGACAGACCAGCCGAAGTAGCTGCAGAGATAAAAGTGGGTGTTGTGGCCATTCAGCAGGCCCGGGAAGAAGAGCGAGGCTTGAGGGGCGTCATCACCCTCCCTCCCCCTTCAGTCAGGGGCTACACTGCATGAGGGAGGGGCTACGCCAGAGTGTCTTCACTTCACTGCCAGTGCCTCAGACCCATCCTGCCCCTCGAGCTGTCCACCCAGAGCAAGCAGCTCGGCCCTCTGAACTGGAGACAATAGTGCCTCCCCCTACGACAGCTGTTCTGAGGATTACACAGATTGATACATGGGATATAGCGCCTCACCCTCCACACCGTGAGCTCCTTATCCTGACTAATGTGCTCCCGGGTCTGGGAAGCAGGAAAAGCAAGTGAGAGCCCACGGAGCCCGCCTCTCAGGTCCATCTTCACCTCCCTGTGTGAACCGCGCCAGGCTGCTGTGCGGGCTGAAAAGGAAGCGTCAGGGGACGCAGGGCGAAGGGAAGGGACCTGCTGCTTGCTCCCTGGCCAAGCAGCCATCTGGGTCACTGCCTGGAAGAGGGGACTGAGAACTGACCATGGAGGAGCCGTGATGAGGGTCCCCTCCTGAGACCCGAGCAGGGAACGCGAGGCGTGTCTGTGCGCAAGGACTTTGTGACAGTGGCGGGCTGCTCCCGTGACAGCGGGACCCTCAGCAATTCTGTCCCTCAGTCTGGGCCGATAGGAGGCCCCGTGGCGGTGATGGTGATGTTAGGTTGCTGAAATGACTGTTTGGGGACATCAGAATGGTCGAATGTTAGCAGTTTCATAAGGATTGATGGAATAATAGCTAGCTGGTAGCGCTTATAATAATCCGAGGCGCTATTCAGAATGCTTGTCCGGGTTAATTCATCTCATTCTTAAAGCAATCCTATGAGGTGATTGGGATTAGTAGCCTCCTTTAAAGATGGGGAAACTGAGTCTCAGAAACTCTAGTTAGGCCAAGGTCACTACTCATCTGTCCATTGGAGCTACTCTGGTGGCTTTTGTGTTGCCCCAAGGCTAGAAGCTAAGACTCCAGGATCTCAAATACCAGCAGGGTCCCCTGTGGGAGACAGGTTTTAGCAGCGGTTCCAGGCTACAGCAGACTGTTCATGAGGGAGAGGCAGACCACTTCCGAAGGACAAGCCACTGACCCCCTATGGGTAGCAGCAGGCCACCGCCCAGCTCAGTGCTGGTGAGCCCACTCCCAGTTCTGCAGCCTTCCGAATGGATCCAACGTCAGTAAACAGAGAACAAGAAAATCTCCACAACTAGACCGGGAACGCCCATCATGCTCAATGGAGAAGAGATGGACATTGTCCGGAATTCCCTCTTACTTGGATCCTTCATGAACACCACCACGGACGCAGCGATGCGGCGGTCAAAATCGTGGGTTGCACTGGCCAGCGTGTGGCAGAAGCCCTCTGACCACTGCTAAAGAGCAGGGGCGCCACGTGGGAGACTGAGGTGATCCTGACTCTTGCCGTGGCCCGTTCAGTCATCTCACGTGCACGTGGAAGCTGGCGGAGAATCAGGAAGACCAGGGAAGAATATGGACGCAGTTGGATTATGGTATCAATGAAGATGTTTTCTGCACCATGGACCACACTTTGGAATGCTAGCCGTCAGCTCGGCAGTTTGCAACCACCAGCCGCTCCTCGGGAGAAAGAGGAGGCTTCCCTCTCCCATAAAGAGTTACATCTCATGTAATGCCAAGGAACATGCTGTGCTAGATGAAAACACCCTCTCGCGGATGGGCTTTTCCAGCGTCCTGCCTGCAGAGCGTTTAGTTCTCAGAGGATCTCTCGATCTTCCGGTCAGTCCGTTAGCCATGGTCCTCACAGCGCCAGGGTCTCGAGAAACCAGTCTAAGGGGTTGGTGTTCCCACTAGGTATTCGTTTTGCCCCAAGTTCCAGATTGCAGTGGAAGATGGGAGCTCATTCGTCTAGAAACTGAATGTTCTGGTAAATAATAGCTAAAACATTCGGAAAGCCTCTACAGAAATTGAGTCAGACAGTCGAGGAGAAACAGTATTGAACTTTGTAAAGGTGAGAAGCCCAGTTGTATCAGGATGGTGTAAGACAGGGGTTCTCAACCTTCCTAATGCCGCGACCCTTTAATACAGTTCCTCATGTGGTGGTGACCACCAACCGTAAAATTATTTTTGTTGCTCCTTCATAGCTGTCATTTTGCTACTGTTATGAATTGTCATGTAAATATCTGATATGCAGGATGTATTTTTCATTGTTACAAATTGAACATTATTAAAGCGTAGTGATCAATCACAAAAACACTATGTCTTTATATATTGTGAAATATTTATTTCTAATGACAAATAAATGAAATGCCTGGAAGCATGGTGTAGTGCGGGTAACAGTCTTCACATCAGGTACTCATCTGTGGGCGTGTCTGCAC
>NW_022107432.1:29796293-29803366 GCF_000313985.2 Echinops telfairi | reverse complement strand
AGCAGCGAGCTCTTGGGGTGCACGTCAGAAGAGCAAATCTGTCTCAGACGAATGCTCCTATGGGGTGAGGCTGGCTGGGCTGGATCTCACATACATAGGCCATGTCACCCGGAGAAGGACGTCCATGCTTGGTAAGAGAGGCCCGGGGAAATAAGACACCCAATCAGCGGGATTGCCGGGCCGGGGGTAAGTGGCAGAGGCCTGGAGTCTGAATGTCGAGCCTGTCTTTCCTCCTCCAGCTCCCCAGGCACTTCCTGCCGCGCAGGGCCAGGCTCACAGCATGGCTGCTTCCGGCCTGGGGTCTGCCTGGTGCTCCTGTGGCGTGTGCGTGCGTGTGCGTGCGTGCGTGCGTGCGTGCGCGCTCCCCCACCCCTCTTCCTGATGAGTGCTGGCGGGTTTTCTTCTCACCAAGTGAGCAAGGAAGAGAAAAGGTGAATCTTGTAAACCGAAGGGGGGAAGCATTGCTCCAAGGCCTTCCTTCCAATCTCCCCCGATTCTGGCTCTTGGGGTTTTCTCCCTCCGCTTCAGAAGGACCCCGCTAGTAGCGTGAACCCAGACCACAGTCTCTGCGGGCAGCGGAGGCTCTCCTGCTCCCAGGGTGTTCCTGGGCACGGAGCCCGGCGCCCTTCCACAGAGTCTGAACACTGCCCGGTGACAGCGCTCACGTCCCCCACAGCGCGCCAGCAGGCTCAGTAGTCCCAGGTCTGTGGTTCTGTTCCCACCATCGAGCTACCCTGCCCCTGTGTCAGGTCATTGATGACGTACTTGGGTCTCACGTCGGTGGCTTTGTGGGGGGGTGTCACACTCAGGCCACCCCGCTCCCAGACCTGCCTTGTTTCCCTTGCCCCAGCCTTGGGACCCTGAGGCCCTGGGTCCCAATCACGAAGATGTCTATGAAGGTGTTGTAGCTTTCAAGATAAGACTGGAAAAGCAGTCAGCTGGTGTCACAGGGCAGGGCGTGTTGTCTGGGGCGTGGGGGAGCAGCTTTCTGGGGGCGCAGGACACCCTCTCTGTCTTGGTGGGGGTTACATAGTGGGTGCATTGGTGAGAAGTAGGTAATCTGAGGCCCTTACATGAAAAGAAGGTGAGCCCTGTCACTGGACGTACACGCAGCAAAATAAGACCGAAGTCTGTGGAGAAGGGAGGAAGTCACCCGCAGGACGCCGGACAACGAGGTTAAGTCAGCCAGACCCAAAAGGCCAAATGGCTTGGAAACATCGGGGCCAGGCAAATGCCTAGAGACTGAAGCAGGTCAGCGGTCCCCAGAGGGGGCGGGGGCGCAGGGGCCACACTGCGGTTTTGTTGCTGGAAAGAACGGAAGGATGAGCCCTTACTCATTTCTTCATTCTCTGTAAACCGCCTAATGACAGCACAAGGTGCTCTGGAGGAGCGTGGGCCCCAGAGAGGGGGAGCATGGACGAAGCAGGTGCCTGGTCATCCTTCGGTCCCAAAAGTCCTCTCGGAAAAGGCGACATCTGTGAGAGAGGGCAGAACAGGGGACCCATAAAGATGCCAAGGCAGTGCCCACAAGACCTTTGGTGGCTCGGCACTGATTACGTAAAACTCAAGTCAAGGGACCGCAAAGGCTCATCCTCACTTCCTTTAAGTGGCACGGGAGTCGGGTCCCCCTGAAGACTCCAAACCCAGGCCAATGGCGGCTGCTCTCTGAGAAGAGTTTGCTCCTCTCTCTACGGAAGAAAACCTTGGAGCGCTTCCCACTCGGAAGGTGCCTTTCGTAGGAGACAGGTCGGAGTCATTAAATGAAATAGTGCGAAGCCCGTGGGATGTTGGAGGCCTAAATACCGAACTAGCTGTAAATAAATCTCCTGAGCCAGATGGCATCCACCCACCACTCCTGCAGCATCTCGGGGCTGGGATCATGGCACGCTGCCCAAATGCCTTTACAGACAGCTGGTGGAGTGCCCGTTAAAGTGCTGCCCGTCAGAAGGGTGCAGACAGAACCTGGGAACTAAAGGGCTTCTCCCTGAAGCAAGCTGGTGAGATAAAAGGCACAATTCCTACCTGAGCACAGATGCAAGCCATTGAAGGCGGCCCTGCGTGGCTTTCTCTGAGGGGAAAGCTTGCCCAGTGCGCCGGCGTGCTTTTAAGCAGGGGAAAACAAGGAGCACACGCTGGCCTTTCAAAGACCGTGTCAAAGAACACGCGTGGCTTTCATTGTGGGAAGTGAAATATATATACACGGAACAGAACCTTTGCCAGGGTGGCCCTCCTCACTGGGCACAGCTCAGTGATGTTAGCATCCAGAGCCTTTCCATCATCGTACGGGACCCAACCCCCAAACCAGCCATCAAGTCCGTTCCAACTGGTAGTGACCCTCTAGGACAGGACTGCACTGCCCCGAGGGTTTGCCAGACACTAACTCTTTGGGGGTTTCTCCCCGGGAGCAGCTGGTGGCTTCAAACGGCTTGCTGTGGTCAGCAGCCAGAGCGTGACCGCCCGCCAGGACTCCTGTTTCATCAGGGGTTCCCCACCTTCTTCACGCCGCCGCCCTCCCCTACAGGTCCTCACGTGGGAGTGACCCCCAACCACAACATGATTGTCGTTGCTACTTCATCACTGTCATTTTGCTGCTGTTAGGAATCAGGTGACCCCCGTGCAAGGGTCGTTTGACCCCCCTAAGGGGTTGCCACCCACAGTTGAGAACTACTGTGTTACAGGAACAAGGACGTGGTTTTGAAACGTTCTTTCGGGAGCAGGGCAGGGCAAGTGTTTCCTGCCTCCCTAGTTCTCAAAGCAGGACAGGGGTTTTCATTGTGTGTGTGTTTTTTTAAGTTCTTATTTGACTGGGAAACTACTTTTATATGCAGAATATAACTTAACATTTTCCAAGGATGTTCCAATATTGCAAGTTGATCTAAACAGTCTCTTAATTGTATATATTGTATAGGACCATCTAAGTTCTTTTGCTGTGAATTATTACACGTCCTATTTTTTATTTTATTTGGCCCATATTGCCAGGTAAAAGTAATCAGTGTTTGGTTTGTGGAAGGCTCTCCTTTTTTTTTCTTTGTCTCCCCCGTGCCCCACTGTTGCTCTGACTTGGGCTGGCAGTACAGAGGAGAGTGGGTGTGAGCACTCTCTTCAATCAGAATGTCTGGGTTCAAATCTCGGTGTAATCCTACTGTGGCCTTAGACATACCCTTTAACTTCTGCCTCAGTTTCCACACCTATAAACTGGAGGCAATAATACTCTCCTTGGACAATTGATAGGAGTATTAAATGGCTTTGTGCTGTGTATGCATAAAGCATTTAGAGCGTTATCGGGTATGTAATAAGTGCTCAATAAATGATAGTTGCCACTCTAATTATTATTATCAGCCTTGATCTTCTCTCCCTCCGCACATCTGTTATAAATTCTCTAGTGGATTTTCCATCAACCTTTCCCTTCTCGGTCTCTTTGCCTACTGCCTACTGTTGCTGTACCAGAAATACCACAAGTGGATGAGTAGAGCAACACATTTATTCCCTCATAATTTGGGAAAGTGGAAGTCTGCATTCAGGGTGCGGCTCTAGAAGGTGTTATTTCTCTGCCGCTCTGGGGGGAAATCCTGGTGTCTTTCCAACATCTGTAGTGCAGGCTCTCCTTGAGGTCTCCGTGCGTCCTGGCCTTGATTTTCCCGCGGGCCTAGGAGGTTCTCAGCACAGGGACCCCAGAGGTTTCCTTCTCCCTGCTCTCTTTTCTCACCTTTCCTCTTGTGAGATAGGGGTGCAACCCACCCTAATCCTGCCTCATTAGCAACAAACTTAAGCGAGTCCTGCCTCAGTAGTACAGAGGTCTGGGTTTGCACTTCAGCACAAATGGAGGATAACTTGATCAGTTCATTACAGATCTACCAAACCACTGAGAAGTGTGCCCCAGCCAAGTCGGTGCGTTTCGAGGGGATACAATTCAATCCGTGATATCGTCTACCCCATCTCCTTTGCCCTCTCCCCAGCCCCCATACTCAAGCAGCTCAAACCTCTTCTCTGTTCAGTTCCGTGTTCCTTTGGGTTCGAGGGGAAAATCCTTGGGCCACGCTCTTCTCTGCTGACGTCAGCCATTCCCAGCCTTTCTCCTGCGGGAAACCAGTGCCTTCATTCCGCAATGGGAGTCCTTCGCTGGCCTGCCCTTCCCAGGCTCTGCTGCCTGCCCTCCGCGCTACCTGTCCCCCCAGCTGCAGCAGCCCCCAATGCACGTCCTGCTGAGTGCTTCAGGAGCTGCCTTTGTAACAAGTCTTTCGTCAGCCTCTGCCCCTAGAGAAAAAGCTCCGGGTTTGTGACTAATGCCTTCCTCCCTTCGCCATGATTTTGGTTTCTTCTTCATTACCCATATCCCCAATTATCAACTCACGGGACAGTTCCCCGTGGTTGCAGCAGGAGGCTGGAAGGAAGGTGCTGCTCACAGGAACAGCCACCAGGTGGCAGAATGGTTCCTCACAACTGCTAAGCCTCCGAGCCCTTTGCGGGAGGTGTAGAGGATGACTTACCTGCGTGCAGACGTATTTGGAAGGGTTCGGAGAATTTCTAGAAAGGCTATCGTTGGAAACTTTATGTAGGACCTTACCCAGCAAAAGGATGTTGTCTTTTAGAGACACCACCCCTGGTTGCTTGTTTTTGTTCCTTTTCAGTTGAACCAGTATGGACAAAGTCCAGGACTTTGAGACAGAAAGCTAATGAAGGTTTTTGCTCAAGCTGAAAGCCCTTTTTGAAAGCCCTCCTCATATATGTTACATTCTAGGAAAGAAAGAGGAAATACCAATAAGCTAAAAGATGAGGTTCCTGAAATATTACCCCAGAGCAGTAAACACCGCGTTCTCTTTATTTCCTCCCAGACCTCTCCCCAGCCTCGTCTACTGAACAGACACATGGCTTCTCTAAACCTCAGTGCTGAAGGGATCACGTGTGCATCTCCTTCTATAGCTGCGTCTTATCACCTTACAGAATGTAGGGAATGTTCCATACGCTGCATCATATCAGAAAGTACAGATTTACGCTATTTCCCCCATTTCAAAACGTTTTACATAAGACACAAGTCTATGTTCAACGTAAATAAAAATTATGAAAACATTAAAATAATACATGGGCTACAGGGCATTCCATTTTATACACGTACCTTCATTTCTCTAAATGAACAGCCACCCTTTGTGTGAATGGAGTCTGGAAGGTTACTTCCTTGGGAACTTGTTTGTAGGCCTACATCCCTGTTAACTTTTTTTACCAATTATTTTATTGCCAACGGTGGCCCGAAATCTGGCTGCCTATCAAGGCCACTGGATGGATTTTTGGAAGGGTTGGATTGTTAAGTCCCCTAGCTCATCTTCAGAATCCATAACTCCAGGGTTGAGATGTGGGCCCCTGTGTTTCCTCGCAAGAGCTGTTGCCGCCAGTCCAGCTCAGCAGCCTGGTGAGAAACCACCTGCTGTGGTGACAGGGAGAGCCCAAGGGTGTCATCTTTATAGACCTCTAGCTCAGGAACCTTGCTCCAGCTGAGCCCACATTCAGACACCGCTCCCTTCTTCCGAAGGCAGGGAACGTCACAATACGGGGTCGTTTCCAAGGGAAATGGTTGCCTCAGACTTCATGAGCTATGTCCTGGAAAAATTAAGATAGCGATTTTGACCTCACTTAGCAAGTTGATCCAAGGTAGAAATGAAACTTTGTACTGTGAGATAAACAGTTTATATAAAAACAGAAAGTAGGTTTTCCAATTGATACAAGAGTAACAAAAAAAGAAAAAGGTATTGCTGCTCGGATTCCAGTTATTCCTCGCATGGGTTTATTCCCAGCGACTTGTCTCTACACATCTCTGATCAGTGGGTGGCTGCAGACAAGCTCTCTGCCCAGCGTAATCACTTGCCATAGTCTTGTTAGGGTGCCTTTGAAAAAAACCGGTCCAGTCAAAACAATGGCCTACAACCCAGGGATCTGCTGGGTTCTTAAGCCCAAGGCAGAGGGTCAGCTCAGAAGGAGAGAGTGACAGTCCTGAGGGGTTCCAGAGGGAACATCCTGATAGATTTTCTCACAGCACAAGTTGATCGTCAGGAAGAAGGTGTATGAGAATTGAAGACGGCATCGGTGAGAACAAAGCCCAGAGAATGACAGCAGGATCGTGTCCCTCGTCGTGACAGTGCACCCGCTCCTTCTTGGCGAGCCAACTCAGTGTGGCGAGAGCCCCGTTGGGGAAGCTTACCCCACCCACCCGACAGTCCTGATCCTGCCGCTGCAGGCCTCCTGGGGTCCCCAGACCTCAAAGGACATCGAAAAGGAACACCATCAAGCCCCTTCTGACAAAGAGAACTGCCATTCTGACATTATAAACGAACGACCCAGCCCTCTTCAGGGAAGGGTCAGAGATGGAAGTGCCACCTTGAAAGATGCCCAGAAGCAGTAGCTTCACATTCTGATGGTTTGCTTGGTATAGGTTTCAGGGACTTTGTGCCCCCTTGGCATGAAAAACTTCTGTACTATCATCCAGGATAGAGTGTCGGTGTCTGTGCTTGCAGCACCCCTACGTCACCCCAGCTGCCCCCATTTTGGGAAATGCTGATCTAGTGGGATGGCAAAACGGACCCTAAGGTACCTGCCCCACCCCTGCTCACCTCCCATTGGCCAGAACACAGGATGCGGCAGAAGGCACAGCCCAGGCAGCGTTGTGCTCGGTTGAACTTTTATTATAAAAGGAAGAAATGTCAGATCAGCTAAAAGTAGAGTTGGGTTTTTTAAGGAACCCTTGCCTCTGGGTGAGCCAGTGGTAGTCTGCCTAGTAGCCCTTCCCACCCCTCGCCTGTGTCCTTGCTGGTTGGTAGGCACTCCTGATTATGAATATAAGGGGGCTTCGAAATGTTCTTGGAGAAGTCTTAGAATTCCATTTTCCCACCGGCTTTCAGAAACAAACTCCGCCCCCACCCCTTAACCTTTTGTCTTTGTTGGGCATAAAAACTCTTGTCTCACATTCCCTTTCTTTTCTTCCAACTTTGTTTTTACACACACACACACACACAAGGCCTCGAAATCATATGTAATCACTCCTGTCCGTCTCTGAATGGCTTCTTTTTGTAATCCAGCGGAAATCC
>NW_022107432.1:29787133-29796193 GCF_000313985.2 Echinops telfairi | reverse complement strand
TAAAAACTCTTGTCTCACATTCCCTTTCTTTTCTTTTTTACACACACACACACACACACACACACACACCAGCCCGAGGCCTCGAAATCATATGTAATCACTCCTGTCCGTCTCTGAATGGCTTCTTTTTGTAATCCAGCGGAAATCCAGTTTAGAGGGAGAAGAGGAAGCAGCAGAACGAGTGGCTCCGTGACAGAGATCGTCTCAGATCTCACATTCGCTTCCATCTCCAGCAGCCGCTCAGGAACTGTCTGAGGGAACAGACCCCGAGTCCGGGGACTTGGGCATGGGGAGCTGAGTAGACCTTAGATAGATGGAGTGGGAAAGAGAAGGTATTTTAGGCAAAAGGGAACAGCCCACTCTAAACCCTGGAGGCATAGGTCAACAGGTGACAAGGGGCCTGCCTGGATAGGCCAGGTGTGTTGGGAACAGTGGGAAGAAGCCCAGATAAAAGGACAGAGGCTACCAGAGAAGATCAGGATCAGAGGGAAGAAATTCAAAGGCAAAAACGATAATTAGTGCTGTCTTACCAATAAAGGTTTAAAAAAAAAAAAACAGCAGCAGAAAATTAGTCTCTAACCCAAGGGAAATAGGTAAATTGGAGCATCAACACATGATGGAATATTAACATTGAGAATTACCATTTCTGAAGGCTATGTGGGAAAAATGTGAAAATTAGAGTAAAGGGGGAAAAAGATAATTAAAAAGCATAGAAAATCCTAATGATGACAACTTTTTAAAGAAATATGCATGTGGGGGAGGGGAGAGTGAAACGGAATATTTTAAATTAGCGATGCATTTGGATGATGAGTGATTATTTTTCTCTTTTAAAGAGCTGTATTTATTGTTGCTGCTCTGTTTGCAATACTGTTTAAGAGGCAGGTGTTAGAGGATGGGAGAAAGGGAAGGGGCATTTCAAGGCTTCCCGAAGGTGACGGGGCCGAGGGCTGTGTGCCGAGGGGGAGGCGGGAGGCCTTTGGGATGTGTGGTTCGGGAGGAAGGCCCCATCCTAGGCCGAGGTCTCTGAGAACAGGCCCGCTGGCCCCACAGCCCGTAGTTTGGGGACGATCAAAGTCTGGATTGTGTCTAATAAAATGGTTTGAAAACATACTCATATATGTTTATGTGGTTACTCCCTGTCTAAAAGCCTACTAATTAGGATGATGTGTGACCAATGTTTACAATTTAAGACCGCCTAGGCAAGACTGTGTGTGAGATATAACGCTGTTGAATAGACAAATGCAATGCGGGGCCACTACTGGTGCTGTAAGAATCCATAATAAATTACTGTTAATGTGGGGAGGAAAAAAAATAAAACGAGACCTTCCTTGTTTTTTAGGGCCTCCTCATGCTGCTCCAGAACCTACCCACGATACACTGGGGCAACGAGGAGATCGGGCTGCTGCTCGCCGAGGCCTACAGACTCAAGTACATGTTCGCCGACGCACCCAATCACTACCGCCGATAGGTGCTGGCCCCCTCTCGGACCCAGACTGCCCCCATCTCTGATGGCAGATCCAATCACTGTGGCCACTGGGCGAGCCGTGGACCCGGCCAGGAAGCACACTCCCGCTGTACAGAGCTGCCCCGCCGCCCAGGTCTCACCTTCTGGATATGTCTCTCGGACCGCTGTCAGTATTCCATGCCACGTGGATGGCCCAGCTCTGGGAGAGGACGGAAATGGAGGGACAGGGCCGTCTGCCCCTCTAAAAGCAACTGGACAAAAGAAGGGGGAGGCTCCGGATCTCAACAGGCTCTCCCCCCTCCGCCCCAACCGGTACCATTGTTCTCTGTGACATCGTTTGTTTGCTCGCAGGTCAAAAAACGCCTTATGGAAAAGACTCCTGGCCCCTGACCTCTGCCCCTGATTTCCTAGCCAATCCCTTTCTGCCCAGACTGAGCCAGTGAGGGGCAGCTCTTCAAAAGCATGGCTCTCAGATGGAGGAGGTACCAATGCTTATAACTCTGGGAAGAGGCCTACACCCAAGGGCTAGGGGTTATTATTTTATTTTTTTGTTTCTCACCAGATGTCTGTGTGTGTGTGTGTGCTTGCACTCACACGTGTGTCTGTATGCACATACATGCCTGTCAGCATCTCGATAGGTGTCTGAGTTTCTGTGTCCAGACTAGCCCCACCAAAACCATCCGGGAAGCACCCCACAACCAGGTGCCCCAGCACCCCCTGAGAAGGATCAGGGCAGGGGAGGGAGGAGGGCCTTTTTACCTGGCCAAACCCTTCTCCAATGATGACCCACTCCAAGATATTATGTGTCAATTGTGTTATTATGTAGATGAGTAAAGATGTACAGGTATATGTCCTCTTTGTAGCAGATATGATTTTATATTTATAATGTGCATTAACATGTGAAAGCAATCTAGGTCACGAGCACAGATGACGTCGCCAGCCTAGCAGCTGCAGCGACTCCAGGTTGCTTCGGGGCATGGGGCGCCCTCCTGTGAGGGGGTCTGCTGGAGTCGTGCGGCCAAGCAGACGGAGCGACTCTTCAGACCAGTGGCAGCCGTCCAACCATCTGTCTCTCCGAGTCCCCATCTCGCGCCACTCCTCCCTGGGCCTTTCTGAGCATCTGCCCTGCTCCCTTCCCTCTCGAGCGGAAAAGAGTGAGAGGACCAGACTGGCTCTGTACCCTCGGCCCCGGGAGCCTCCCTCCCAGCATGATTTTCCCCTCTGCCCTTTCCTGGAGTCTGGAGGCGGCTTTTGTTTGTAACGGTCACTTAGGGCAGAAGCTGTAACTGGGCAGCCTGTGCCAAGGAAAGCGGGTCTCCTGTGCCTCCCTTGGTTTGGGGGGTCTTCTCAGAGACAGGCCTTCTGTGTCCCCCACGGTCACCATCACACTGCACACTGCAGCTCATGAGACCGGTGACTTCCGTGTGATTCTCGGGGGCTGGCAGTTGGAGGGTGTGGGGGACGGTGGCAAGCAGCTGTCCTCCTCTTGGAAAGCCGAGCAGAGTCCCCAGGGGGTGACCCGTGAGCCTCATGGCCAGCGACGCCCCACCCTACCAGTGTGTGTGGCACCTCTCATCTGGAGCTCTTTCTCAGGCATTCTTCCTCCCTTCCCCCTCGGTGTGCCTCAGCCGTTTCCTTCACTGCGGGAGAGGGCTTGTCACCCTCTCGCGACTGGACTACTTAAAGAAAGACACTTGTGTCCCCAAGTGGTGGTTTTATTTTTTTAGTTTTTACGTTTGTATGGGAAATTGTGGCTAAAGTGAAAGAATTGTAAATAAATAGTGTATTTCCTCCTCAGCTGCTGGTTTCTTTAAGTTTTTCTTTCCCTCCCATGGGTCTCTGTTGTGTGAAACCTCACTCCTTTCCTTGGGTTCTCTTGCTGATACTAGTGTGTCTACGAGACGCCGGGCGAGCGGGGGCTCTCGGGACCAGAAAGCACCCCAAGGGAACTCGGCAAGGGTTGACTGAGCATCCCTCCGGGGCAGGTACCTTGGAAACAGTACCGTTCTCTGTAAGCCCATGTTGCTGGAGCACCTGGTCACATGCCAGGCACTGCAGTAAGCACTGGATACGGATTTTTTGTCTACCCAACAAGGTTTTAAAAAGATGGACAAGAATTTCGGTGTGAGACAGAAACCTAGGGAGTCAACTCCATCGTTCTTCACAGAGGAAGAGCCCAGCTCAAGGCTAAGCAAGGGCCTGTCAGCGAGAGAACGAGAATCCAGGCAGGCCTGCTTGGCGGTCTGTTTCCTATCAAACCCTCTCAAACGAAAATGTATTCAAAGACGGGCCCTGCCTGAGGGTCTTCATGAAGGTTTGTCCTTGTCGCTTAGTGGTAGGTTTCTCTCCCGGCAACTTGTCTTGGTTTCTTCATGCTGTTGAACAGAAAGAACACAAGTGGCCGGCTGGACAAACAGATTTCTCTTCTCGGAGTTTAGGGAGCTGTAAGTCCTCACGGCCAAAGCCGGCTCTACGAGAAGGCTTCCTATTTCTCTCGGTTCTTTCTCAAGGAAGGTCCTTGTCTCTTGGCAGTTTCTATTCCTATTTCCTTGTCCAACTTCACAGCGCAGGTATTTTCCCCTCTTGCCTAATCTACTTTTGAAAATGTTAACAGTTTTAGTGGCATATAATTCCCCTATCCTCTCTGTTAGGCTGTGTTGTCTAGAGGAACAAATCCAGGAACGTTCCTCTAGATGAGAAAGAGCTTTATATTAAGAAGTATTTATATATCAAGAAGGCACCCCAGTCCAGCCCACATCCATAAGTCCTATGCTCGTCCATACATCCCTCACTGGACTCACGTAGCCACATGCTGGTGATGCAGATTGGGGATGGGGAAGCAAGAAGATCACAGGCTGGCGGGTGCGGAGGTTGATGGATCCATGGTCAGCAGGAACTCAGGCGGGCCCTGGCAGCTCTTCAGGGTTGTGCAGCCCACATGGGACCACCCTTTGAGGCAGGCAGGAAGGTGGAGGGGCAGAGAGAGCGTCTCTGTACGTCTTGCTCTGACACAAAAGGCTTCTGACACCAAGGAGGTGTCGGCAGGTTGACCACTGACACGTTTGACTCCCCCAGGCAGGAGTGTCCCGCTGACATAATCCCTAGCTACACCACAGCAGACAATTCAATGAGCGCAGGAAAGAGCCACGCAGTCACCACCACAGTCCATTTTAGAACATTCTCTCCTTTCTTGCCCTCTTTGCTGTTAGCTCCTCATTTCCCCCCAACCTCCCCTGCCAGACCCCCAAGAAACTATTAATCCATTACTGTATGGATTTAATCTGCTCTTTCTATATCTCAAAGGTAATGAATTGGCTTAAAACATACCCCACAATAATATGGCCTCATTCACAACAAAAACAACAAAATCGTATTCCCAATGAGATTACATGCACGGTTGTGAGTCGGGTTTACAACACATTTGGGGGCGACGGGGGCACGCTGACAGCAACCTTACTATGAAATACCTCGAGGAAGGTAGTTGAGTGCCTTTTCCATCTTGAAAGGCCGGCTTGGGATGGTGTCCCCATAGTAGCTCCCTCAGAGGGTTCACGTGAGGGTGCTTGTTGATATCAGTCATGAGACCTGGCCAAGGATGACTTTCAGCTGGGCCTAACAGAGATAGGAAATAACCAGGACTTAGCAACACAGAAGGAGGCCTGGAGGCACTGCGGGGTGAGCATTGGACTGTTAGCTGCAAAGCAAGTATCAAGCCCACAAAGGGCTCCAGGGGACAAAGATGAGGCTCCCTGCACCAGTTAAAATGTATTATAGCTTCACACCCTCCACCAGCCCGGGGAAGACAGTCTTCCTTAGGGATTGAGCTGGATGTGCCCTTGATGGAGCTCAGCCGACAGGGAGTCATGCCTGGAAGCTCCTGGACCAATATTGTAAGCTTCTCTGCCTAGCGCCATGTTTGTGTCCCAATCATGACCCTTAATCCCGCTTTGGGAGTTCAACCGGTAACAAAGATGTATTGATCTGCGGCCAACCATGTTTTTGTGAGTTTCCTTTGATATCCCATGCCCTTTTCAAGGCCCCGTGTCTCATCAAACCCTTGGGCGCCATTGTGACCCAGACTAATAGGCTCCTCCTCCAGATGATCTGTCTCTGCAGTTACCTTGCCTTTGTCACATTGAAGACTTAACAAAGTTCTCTTTAAATTAAAAAAAAATTTTTTTTAAAGGACCGCCTCAGAAACCCATGGAGTCAGAATCGACTCCGTGCCCGTGAGTCTACAACCGAGATGGAGTCTGGTGGCACAGTGGCCGAAGCTGACGGGAAGGTCAGTGGTTTGAACCTACCCGCTGCTCACAGGAGAGACGTGACCGTCTACTTCCATTAAAACGACAGCCTGGGAAAAGAACTGTTTTCCCCTCAAACAGTATTGCGGTTTCATGAAACAATCTGATCACTACCTTTGCAACAAAGGACAGTTTTAAGTGGACATAACTGTCCTAAATGGTTTATTAGTCATGAGTTTCGCAACCATCACTGATATCAGTGATAACGGCAGGTCTGGAGAGGGTGGTACCTTCTCCAAGCGGAGCAGCGAGAACCACTGAGAATGTGGTGGAATTGGTGACCCTTTCTGAGACCTGCAGACATCAGCCCGGGTATCTCCTGTGCTGGTGATCCCCCTGAGCTTCTGATAGCTTTATGGAACCGATCAATGAGAGTAACTTCAAAAAAATTATTTGTGGAATCTTCACCAACCCAGTAAGAATTCAGGACTCTTAGGGCCCCACCGTGGGGTCTAGCTTGCTCCTCCACAACAGGCACAAGTTTCAGCTCTTAACACCATGATGGACAGAGTTGCCATAGGTTGCACCCTTGAGCATTGGGAGTTTGCAGCCACCGTGATGCACATGGCTCCAATAGAGGACATCACCTGGTTTGGTCTTGTATCCCAGTCTGAGCTCCTTGGGTGGGGTGGAGTGGGTTGGGGTGGGCCCGGTGCCTGGTGCAGTGCAGAGAGTCAGTGGTACTGCTGACAGCAGACCTACAGGAGAAAGCACCCCACATCAGACGGCTTCTTCCTTCATAGCTCCTGGATGTACTTGTAGGCACCCTTCTTGGCTTACCTGATGGCTGCTGCCAGACAGAAAGGAAGAAGCCAGCTTGGAAAATCTCATGGGGCAGTTTGACTCTGTCCTGTAGGGTCACTGTGTTAGACAGGGTTCTCTAGAGAGATAAAACCAAATTCCTGATAATATATTTATTTATAAAGATAATTAGATATATAACGAGAAATGAAATGTTAAATCATAAAGATAATTAGATATATAACGAGAAATGAAATGTTAAATCATATACAGATAAATATACAATACAAGAAATAAACAGTTAAATTAGAAGCACTATAAATGGCTTAGTGCAACTCACGTCCGTGAGAGAAAGTTGAGAGACTAGCAGTCCTTCAAGTCTCTATCTGATGCCAGATCTTCCTCTATTTGTAGAGAGAGCTAGGCTATGTCAGCACAGCAGCCAATCACAAGGCAGGTCACCAATCGCCAGTCCCCAGCTCCAGAGAAGTCTTAAAGGGACCTCAACTTACAGCAACACAGTCCACAGGCTAGGCATCCCACAGGCTGTGTAGCCTTTAAATTGAAGCACAGAACAAG
The DNA here is from genome assembly GCF_000313985.2 of Echinops telfairi. Taxonomy (NCBI): domain Eukaryota; kingdom Metazoa; phylum Chordata; class Mammalia; order Afrosoricida; family Tenrecidae; genus Echinops; species Echinops telfairi. The sequence continues at coordinate 29,789,104 of NW_022107432.1, read as the reverse complement.
CAAGGCAGCCGCACACTGGTCCGATGATCACAGAGCGAGAGACAAGAAAGGCAAGGCTCACCAAGCCATCCATCTCTCCACCCCTCAGTCAATCCCACCTGCGTTTATCAGCCAGGCTGGCACAATAAACTATCTCAGTCACTATGAGTCAGAATGACTCAATGACAAGGGATTTTAAAACACAACATGGAAATTTATTTCTCACATAAAACCCAATGGTAGGCAACCCAGGGTTTGGAGGGTGGCGGCTTCCAAAAGTGTTTTGGACCGGGGATGTCGTCCCTCGGCTGTCGCAGCTCAAGGTGGAAGCTAGTACTCTGGTTATTACGTGCACTTCTCGAATAGCAGGATGGATTAAAGAAGGGAAAATCAGAGTGCCAAACTGGCAACGAAGAAATAAAACTAGGTGCAGAGCATATGATTCTACAGAAAGAAACCCCCCAAAACTCAACAAGAAAATTGTTGGAACTAATGAAAAGATTTAACAAAAAGAAAAAAGATTTAACCATGTGGCAAGGTACCAAATTCAATTGGATGCCTGCACACTAATGAAGAGAACGCTACAAAGAACCCCAGAAAATAAGACCAGTTACAACAGCCACACAAAAGATGAATACACAGGGATAAACCTAACCAAAGAAACAAAAGACCTGTACAAAGAAAACTAAACAACTACCAAATTCAAAAGCCACACTCACTGCCATCAAGTTAGTTCTGAGTCACAGTGACCCTATAGGACAGAGTAGACCTACTCATGTAGGGTTCCAGACTGTAACTCTGCATGGGAGGAGAAAGCCTTGTTCTCCCGTGGAGCTGCTGGTGGTTTTGAACTGCTAATCTTGTGATGAGCAGCCTAACATGACACTACAAACAAGAAAACAAATGAGGCCTACATCAATGGAAGATCCCACCATGTTGATGGCTAGGAAGATAACATTGTGAAAATGGCACTCCTACCCCAAATGATCTATAATGAATGCAATTCCCATCTAGATCTCAGCATCTCTTTTAAGAGATGAAGAACTAATCACCGATTTTCTGTGGAAAGAAAAGAGACCCAGAATAAGCACAGCACTAAGAAGAAGAACCAAAAAGAAGAAGAAAATAGGAGTCTTATCACTTCTTGTTCTCAAAACCTTACTACACAAGTACAGTAGTCAAAACAGCCTGTTCGTGGTCCCAGAGATACATGGATCAATGGAGCAAAATAGAGAACCTAGAAATTAATCCATCCACCTACAGACAACTAATTGACAAAGGACAGAAACACATTACATGGGGAAGAGACAATCTCTTCAACAAATGGTGCTACGAAAATTAGACTTCCATTTGCAGGAAAATGCATCAGGACCCATACCTGCCTTACATACTTCACTCCATATATGAGAATGAGCTCAAGATGGATTAAAGACCTAAATGTACACTCTACATCAATAAAGATCGTCGATGAAAAACATAGGGACAAGCCCAGGGGTCCTAATGCATGGTATAAACACGCTATCAAGGATAATGAAAACCATGAAACAGCTGACTGGGACCTTGTAACCAGAAGAAACATGCATCTAAAGATTTCACCAAAAGAGTAACATGGGAACTCACGGGGCGGGGCCGGGGGAGGGGGGGAGAGGTGGTTGACGCGGAATTTGGCAATGACATGTTGGGCAAAGAGCAATCTCTGAAATCCATAGAAAATGTCAGTACCTCAAGAAGAAAAAGTTAAGAGACTCCATTAAACAATTTTTTCTTAATGAGCAGAGGACATGAACCAACAAGTCACCAAAGGACACATTCAGGTGACGCACAAACATTCACACATCACTAGTTGAGTTAGTTAATTGTGCCAACCTGGCCGATAATCACATGTGGGGCTAATTGAAAGGCGGAGGATAAATGGGTGGTGAGCCTCGCCTTTCTAGCTCTCCGGTCTCTTGCTTTGTGATGGTCGCACCAGGGTGCAGCTGCCTTAGCAGT
>NW_022107432.1:29769248-29785095 GCF_000313985.2 Echinops telfairi | reverse complement strand
ATATCTTGCCCTGTCCGACATCTCCCTTCGCCCATTTTTCTGTTGTCTGTCCCCCAGGGAGGAGGTCACATATAGTTCCTTGTCATCGGTTCCCAGAACTTAGTCTTATGGCTCTTTATACCGGGTTGCAAAGGAGGCTGGGGCCCACAGTCTACTCCGGGCAGCCATCCACCTGAGTGAACCTCAGGGTTCTGTTACTGTGGACGATGGGGGGACAGATAGTGACTCTCTCTAACCAGAAGAACTTAGGACCCTCATTTGGAGATAGAGACTAGACCTTCCCATGGGAACTAGCGGGAAATCTGACCTCAGAATCCCAGTGACAGTTCACAATTCACTTTGGAATTGGACCAATGACCCACAACGCGGATAGATTGTATTTCTATTGGATATCATTTGAACTGCAGGCATTAATTGTTACTGAAGCTGATAGAGAAAGTAACCAGCCAGAACTAGTCTTCATTTAAAAAATTCAGCTTTTGCTTCAGGCAGGAAGCCAAGCATTTTCTGAAATATGTTTGATCATGTCTAGAGAATGAATGAGACCTTTCGGACTAACCTTGACATCCTCTGACCAGAGTTTATCCAGTATTTCTGCACCTACATTTCGGCAGTTCTGCTGACACAGGCTCTGCTTTGCTCTCACTCATCTGTGAAAGTGATCGTGGCGAACAGTCCTCAGAGGGAGGCCTGCTTGCTGACAAAGCCGAGCGCCTCTTGTTGACCGCATCCGGCTTGTCGTGGATGGATTTTGCCTGTCAAACAGCCTCGTGAAACTTTAAGGATTGGAGACAGACGCTAACCCTCCAATAACGGGGCCCTTCTTACCACTCCTGGACTCGCAAGCCTCATTTCTTTTATTTTTTATTTATTGAGGGCTCATACAGTGCTTATCACAATCCATCCATCCATCCATTGCATCAAGCACATTTGTACATTTGTTGCCATCATCATTCTCAGAACATTTGCTTTCTACTTGAGCCCTTGGTATCAGCTCCTCATTTTTCCCCTCCCTCCCTACTCCCCCCTCCCTCAGGAACCCTTGATAATTTATAACTGATTATTATTTTGTCATGTCTTACACTGTCCAATGTCTCCCTTCACCCACTTTTCTGTTGGCCGTCCCCCAGAGAGGGGGTTATATATACATCCTTGTGATCAGTTCCCCTTTTCTACCCCATATTCCATCCACCATCCCTGTATCGCCACTCTCACCACTGGTCCTGAGGGGTTCATCTGTCCTGGATTCCCTGTGTTTCCAGTTCCTATCTGTACCAGGGTACATCCTCTGGTCTAGCCAGATTTGTAAGGTAGAATTGGGATCATGATAGTGGGTGAGGAGGAAGCATTTAAGAACTAGAGGAAAGGTATATGTTTCATCGTTGCTACCCTGCACCCTGACTGGCTCGTCTCCTCCCCATGACCCTTCTGTAAGGGGATGTCCAGTTGCCTACAGATGGGCTTTGGGTCTCCACTCTGCACTCCCCCCATCATTCACAATGATATGAGTTTTTGTTCTTTGATGCCTGATTCTTGATCCCTTCGACGCCTCGTGATCACACAGGCTGGTGTGCTTCTTCCATGTGGGCTTTGTTGCTTCTGAGCCAGATGGCCATTTGCTTACCTTCAACACTCATGTCTTAGAGACAGTTTTGGAAGCTTTTGTGGACACCAAGGAAGTGATTTTCTAGAAAACAGAAAAGCTTACTGCCCTGAAACCAGAATTTTCCAGGCCTGTGCCTGTGGCTAGGGTAGCTGCAATGTGCTTCGGTTTTGGCAAATCAAAGTTGCCCTGGAGTAAAAGCTGCCCCTTTATTTCGGCAAAGGCACCCTGGTGATGGTGTGGTTATGATGAGTCGGGCTGAGAGCCACAAGAGCCAGAGTTCGAAACCACCGGCCGCTCTGCTTGAGGAAGACTAGGCTTTCTTTTCCCATCAGCAGTTACAGTCGTGGGAACCCACGGGGGTGGGGGCTCGATGAGTCAGCACTGACTCGATGGCAGTGAGTTAGGCTTTGGTTTTTCCTTTGTCAAGGGCTGAATTCAAGTTCTCGGAGGAGAATCCCTGTTCGGTTTGGTTCTCTTGGTAGTTTGTGCCTGGGGTGATAGTGGGGAGAGCCTGGGGGTCGGCGCTGGGAGTCTCAGCTCTTGCCTATGGCAACAGGGACTTCCTCAAGCCTCCGCCCTCCCAAACTCTCTTCCCATCCTTTAACTTTTAACCGATCTGTGTTTTTAGGTTGAATTTGGATTTCTCGTCAACAAAGATATAATTGAGTCGTTCTTTAATCTGACCATCTGTTTTTGAATGGGCGCATTATGCAATATTACAATGAACGTTGATATGGTTGGATTTGGGTTGTCCATTTTATCTATATGTTTCCTCTTGTGTTTTGTTTTGTATTTTTGTTCATAGCTTTATTGAGCTTGTTAGCGTATGAGGAGGTACCCCCAAAATAACCCAGAATTTTTTTCAAAGCTGAAGCATGTGTACTCTTCAGTGCACTTAATACATCTGTCAAATCTGTGATTCCATTCTTGGAAATATTTTTCAAACTTCTCTGTTTGGATGGCTGCCAGAACCTTCTTCATTCTTTTCTTCACCTCTTCTGCGTCTTCAAATAGCTGTCCTTTCATGTGCCTCTTCATTCTCGGAAACAAAAAGAAGTCCCATTGAGCAAGGTCAGGTGAGCAGGTGCATGGGGCAAGAGAGGCATGCTGTTTTCTGCCAAAAACTGGTGCGCTGAGATGGCTGTGTGAGCAGGTGCATTGCCGTGGTGGCAAAACCAGTCCCCTGTTGGCCACAAATCAGGCATTTTTTTTGTCAAACACGGTTATGCCGTCTCTTCAGAACTTCTAAATAGAAAACTTGATTAACAGTCTGACCTGGTGGAACGAACTCCAAATGCACTATGAGTTGACATTTTCATCCTTTCGGAAGTTGACGGACGTCCAGATGAGGTCTGTCATCAGTTGACATTTCACCTTATTTTGAAACGAGAATACCACTCATACACTTGAGTTTTTCCCATAGTGCTGTCCTTGTAAGCTGTGTTCAACATAACAACAGTTTCTGCGACATTTTTCCCGAGGAGGAAACAAAATTTCACAGCTGCACACTGTTCTCTTAAATCAGCCATAACAAAAAAATGAGGTTTGAGCAAAATTCTTTTATGAAAAAGTTCACTGTGACCAGAGAACCCTCCCAGGTGACACCACTGGGTGCACTAACTCAGGGGGAGTTGCTCAATGCATACTATAAAAGCTCTGCTCTGCCCAACCAATTCTGGTTTGGGGGGTACCCCACATACAGTCAATGTGATGTTCAAGGAGTGCAGCCGTCACCACAAGTTTAGAATATTGTTATCACTTCAAAAAGAAATCCCAACTCCTTTATTATTATTTTGTGTGTGTGTATAAGAAAGAGCTTTATATAAAGAGTACATTAAGAAAACATCCCAGGCCAGGCCAGATCAAGTCCATAAGTCTGATATTAGCCTATGTGTCTGAGGATACAAATCTGTAAAGTCCTCTTCAGACTCAGGAAACACATGCAATGATGCCGAATGCAGGAAGATCAGTGGGTGGGAAGTCTTGTGGATCAGTGGTTTTGTACGCATCTCGGCGCTGGCAGGGGTCTCCACTCCTTCAGCTCCAGGACTCTAGCTTACCTCCTTCTGTCTTGTCCACAGGAATGCCTTGCCGTGAGTCCTATTATTTGTTAAAATATGGATTAGGCAGGGGATGCTTCCACGGTTCGGGTTCCTCTCCCTTTCCTTTCTTGCCTGCCTTTGGAGTATTTGGGTTATTTTTTAATATGTCATTTTACACACCAACTTTTGAATACATCTCTGTGTTTTTTCTACGGCGTGGGTCTGGAGGTTTAATGTCTATTGACACTTACTACTTTATCATCTTGATTAAAATGTAGAAACCTTCTCACCACCAAGATTTTTTTATGTCCCTTTCTCTTGGTGGCAGAGTTGCCTCAAGAATCACACCGATCGCCATTGGAAACCCCAGCAGACACGGTCACCTTTGTGGCTGGGAGCGTCATGTATATTTTAAAGAAGGTAAGAAGAGCCACATCTACCGGTCCTGTTCTTGCTTCTCTCCACAAGTTTCTCCTTTCTCACTGGCATGGCTGCTTCCTGTCAGAACGTTCTTTAGCACTCCTGGTAGAGCGGGTCTGTTGACACTTCTTGTGTTGACCGCAGTCCTGCAATCCTTGGAGTTACTTTTTTCTGAGCACTTTACAGTTCTTCGTCTGCTATCTTCTTGCGCAGTCTCGGATGGGAATCCACAGTCCTTGAAATCCTGTGTGGTTTGCAACCTGCTGCATTTACAGTGTTCGTGCTTTGGCTTTGGCTTTCCCAAGTTTGATTGTGTCTCGGAGTGCGTGGGTTATTTTCATTTATTTTTTTGCTTTGGTTGTTGTACTCATCTTGTTTGGGACTCACCGGGCTTCTTTAATCAGTAGTTTATGTCTTCCACCCAATGCGAGAGACTTTCAGCTCTTATCTCTTCAAAAAAACTTTTTTTTTTCTCCCTGCACCAATCTGTAACTCTTCTCCCGAAATCCCAGCGACAGGAATACCAGGCCCTCAGGCCTGTCCCTGAGGCTCCTTTGTCCATTCTTTATCCAAAATCTGTTTTTCCTTTTCTCTCCTTCAGATTCCATCATTTTCCTTGCCCTATCTCCAAAGTTCTTGTCGTCTTTCTCTCTCGGTTCAGCCCATCAACTCATTGATTTTTATTTCGGATATAACGGGGGTTTAGTTCTAAAATTTGCATTTGATTTTTTTATAGGTTTAACTTTTTTGCTGAGAACTTACATCTTTCCTTATATTTACTTTTACCTCATAGAACGTAGTGATTTTAAAAAACAAAAAAACTTACTGCCATGGAGTCTGTACCGAGTCACAGCGACTCTCTACAACAGGGTAGCACTGGCCCTGGGGGTTTCCAAACTGTCACTCTGTACGGGAGTAGCAAGCCCTGCTTTCTCCCTCAGAGCAGCTGGCGGTTTGGAACTGCTGACCTTGCGGTTAGCAGCCCAAAGCGTAACCACTACATCACCTGTTTTCAAATCCTCATTTGCCCATTCCAGCATCCGGGTATCTTTCAGTTGGCATCTTTTGATCCTATTCCTCCCCGCCCCTCCCGCCCCCCAAATGGTCATATATTTCTAGTTCTTTGCAATTGAGTGATTTTGGATTGTATGCTGTACCTTTAGAACAGTAGTTCTCAACCTGTGGGTTGCAACCCCTTTGGGGGCCGAATGACCCTTTCACAGGGGTCGCCCGATTCGAAACAATAGCAAAATGACAGTGATGAAATAGCAACGAAAATAATTGTATGGTTGGGGGTCATTGCGATGAGGAACTGTGTGAATGGGTCGCAGCCTGAGGAAGGTGGAATATTGTCAGCCTCTGGGATTGGTTAGACTCGAGGCCTGCAAGATCAACCCCAGCCCCCCTGTGTTTACAAACGCGGTTTTCCAGGAACACGGCCACCCATGTCCTGTCTACAAGTCAGAATCCATGCAATGGCAGTGGCTTGGGGGTTTATGGCTCCTTTGGCATTAAAACAGCACGTTTTGATGATTGTGCTAGAGATGGCTCACAAAGCCTTTTTACCATCTGACCCTTTCACGACTCCATCTACCCCCTGGCCCTTCACAGGAAAAGCCTGCCCACTTCTGCTCCGGAAACTGTCGATTGGGTCTGGTTTGGTTTCAGCAAGCAATCCGCCCCGTTAGGTTCGAACTTCCGAGCGCTGGCTCCTTGTGGACCGTGATTCCAAAGGCAGATTCCTTTTCCACAGGCCGGGCCTTGCTCCTTTGGGCCTGCTTGTTCAATCAACAGAACCATGGAATACGGGAATGCCCTTCTGCGGCTCGCTCCTCTCGCGATCCCTCGGTCCACTACCTGGCTGGCAAGGGCTCCTCCAACCAGGCCGTTCCCCCGAATAACAGAGTTCTTGACATCTTGGCTGCCCCTGCTTCTCCACCACTGAGGCCCACCCTTGAGGCAGGGACAGGAGAGAAAAAAGAATCGGGGAGCTTCTTCCCCTCCACATGCACACACACTGCCTGGCCGGGACCCTTGCCTCAACCCTTCGGGAGATGGAGGGCTCTGATGTTTTGCTGTCTGGTGCTGAAGGCGGCTCCATCGCGGGGCCACTTCTGACCACAGCAGGCAGAAAAGAGGGAAGAGCACGGGGCTCTACCCCCGTACGGCTTGCTTCTTCAAGCTCCCTCCCGCCACCAGCCATCCTGCGTGTTTCCTCTCCATCCTCAAGCAGCTGTGGTCCTGTTCAGACTTTGATCAGGGGCAGGAGGAGCGGAGGCAGCGAGCTTGCTTCATCATCTGGCACCAGAACTCCTCCAGAAGTCTTCAGCCACAACCTACAGTACAAAACCACACGTCACACGGAAACTCCACCCACATACATGCACATAAACAGATACGCATTCCACAAAGAGTACTTGTCGCAGGTGTGATGGCCTCTGCTCTACTGTCCTTCCGTGAAAAACAATGCTGGCCCAGTCTCATTGCTGAGTGCTGAGCTGGGTGTGCTGCACGCACTGTGGCCGGAATGGGAGAGGTGAGGCTGGGGAAATGGACCCATGCAGGGACACGTCCCCAGCCATGCGTGCCAGAGCTGATGGCGCGTGTGATAACTGTGTGAACCGCTGCGTTTCCAGGCTGACCCTTGGCTGAGAAAATGCACTTCTGCCCCAGAGGTACTGAATCAGAATCTGCATTTGAACATGATTCTCCGGTGATTCCCAGGCGTACACCTGTGTATGTAAGACTCACCTGGGGATCTACAAGATCAAGGTTCTCCGTGTGAGAAACTCACCCCCCCCCCAAACCGCTCCCTGCAAGCTAGGGCTCTTGTGAATGCTACAGTCCAAAAGAGAGCGACTCAGAGGGAGATGATTCTATTCTATGTCACTCCAAGCATAACTTTTATAGTAGGCATATGATACCATGTATTATTTGCAAAATAAACAACCCAAAGCAAACTGCTGCATCAGTAGGGAGAGGAAATAGGCAGTAATTACTGATGCCTGAGTCCCATTGCTGGCTCTCACTCTCTCCTGCCACACAAGAAAATCAGATGAGTAATAAATATTTGAACTAAATACTGATCCTTGACAACTTAAATGATTCAGATGCTTAAAGAAACTAACCCAAAGAGAATGAGGTGGTTGCCCACAATATTAATTTCAAGTACCTCTAAAACCACTCACCTTGATTACGGATTATAAATACCTCCAGAATAGAATAAACTCGATGGCTCGTTATAGGTGCTTCCAAAATATAATGAACTCGATTAAAGGTCTCAGAAACATCTTCTGACTCTGTACTTGAATCCCTCTGTTGACATGAAATAGCACTTACTACACAAGCTGTCACAGCAGGTGGTCCTGTTTCCCTCCTCACCTAGTTTCCTAAAATATTTCCTTTTCAAAACCAGAAAAGTCATCTTACCCTGATGCCTCCAACATGGAGCGACGTATTTTTGATGGCGGGGGAGAGATGACCAGAGGATGCAGAAAATCAACGACATCCCTTTCCCCTTATCCCTTTTCTGCAAAGGGATACAGGATAAAAGAAAGGGCAGACCCTCCCCACCCACGACCACTACCACCTCCTCCCTCCCTCCCTCCCTCCCTGGCAGTTCACCTCCGCCAAGTCAGCCTGAATTCTTTCAAGTCTCGGGACCTCCTCACTGATCCTTGGCAAGTTAAAGGGTCTATGTGCCCACTGCCCACCCCAAAGATGCCGGAATACAGTAATCTGTCAACAACTTGGCCTGTGTTCTCCAGATTAGAAAGTACACAGGGAGAAACAGGACCCTGTCCTCTCTGCTCCGTCTTTCAAAACCATAATGAAAAAGCCCTGTCTCACCCTACGACCCTCACATGCAGGGGCTGCATTTCCAATCGCCTGGCAGAGCTGAGCCTCCACCCTGCAGCAGCCCAGAGTGAAGAGAGCGAACAAAACCATGTTCGGGGCGTGGAGATACGTCATTCAAGACTAACAACTGGAAGGGGCTCCTATTTTACAACTTCACCAGTAAAGGAGGGCCATGTCATGCGTTCACTCCCTCTTTGACAAGAAGGCACGGCGGGGGGTGGGGGGGTGGGGGGTGGGGGTGTTCCATCTTGCAGGAGGTGGTTTTTGGCAGTGGACACTCTCTTCTTCCACAATAGTAACAGTTCGAGATTGAATTGTGTGCCCCACAGAACTATGTTACTAATCCCAACCCTATGCCTATGGTGGAGTGCTGGTGGCGCTGTCAGGTAAGCCCTGAACTGCTAACAGCAAGGTCAAAGTCAGCCACTATGTAAGGGAAGGTAGGAGGGTGTCTGTTCTCATAAAGATTTACAGCCTCAGAAACTATATAGGGCACTATGAGTCGGAATCGACTGATTGATAGTGGGTTATGCCCTCATTATAATTCCATTTGGGAATAACTTTTCTTTGTTCTATTAATGAGGCAGAATTAGCAAAGGGTGAGTCTTAAATCCATTTCTTCTGAGATATAAAAGAGCAGAGTAAGCAAGTAAGCATGGGGAAGAAGACAGATACCATTTGATCGCCAAATAACTTAAGAATTAAAAAGCAAAAGCTAACCACCACTGCCATTTCCTCGTGGAAACTGAGAAAAGTCAGTAACCTCTCTCTTCCCAAGACAGAGAGAGTAGCTTTTCCTTGAATTTGGACTTCTAACCTGCTTAACTACTGATGTTATTAGCTGTTCAGTTGGTTTCAGTTCACAGGGACTCACACCAGAAGGAAACACCACCCGGCCTGTACCATCCTCTATTGCCATGTTTGAGCTCTCTGTTGCAGCCCCGTGCAAACCCATCTTGTCAAGGCTCTACCTCTTTCACGCTGCCCCTCCAGTTTACCAAGCATGATGTCCTTTTCCAGGGACTGGCTTTTACGACAGGCCAAAGTCTCACCATCTTCACTTCTAAGGAGCATTCTGGCTGTACTTCTTCCAGGACAGATTTCTTTTGGTTCCTTTGGCAGTTCAGAATTCTTCACCAGCACCATAATTCAAAGGCATCAATTCTTCTTCGGACTTCTTACTCAATGTGCAACTTTCACCTGTGGATGAAGCCATTGCAAATGGCACCGCCTGGGTCAGGTGCACCTTAATCCTCAGAGTAACAGTTTTGCTCTTCAACACTTCTGCAGATCTACCCAATGCAATGTGTCCTCTGATCTCTTAACTCCTGCTTCCATGAGCACTGGTTATAGATCCGAGCAAGATAAGATCTTTGACAACTTCCACATTTCCTCTGTTTATTATGATGTTACGGAATGCCTCAATTGTGAGGATTTTGGTTTACTTTCCACTGAACTGTAATCCATATTGAAAGCTCCAAGAGATGATAGAATTTAAGCCAAATTTATTATGAGACAAAGAATGACATTATATGCACCAATTTTGATGATGGATGGAATAATTTTAAAAAATGAATAAACATAAGACCTGAATGTTTTTTAAAAGACCTGAAAATATTAACCATTTGGCCCTAACAGATGGATAAAACACACTTCCCAAGAGTACCACAGTGCACACTCTACTTCATTGGACACCTGTCCAGTACAGACTAGTTTGAACACAAAGCAAATCTCATAAAGTTTAAAAAGACTAAAACCATATAAGGCATCTAACCTGGCTGTAATAGAATGAAGATAGAAATCATAACAAGAGGAAAAAGGAAAGTTAAATAAATGTATGGAAACTAAATAACACTACTAAAAGTTAAAAAAAACCACAATGGGTTATCAAAGTCAACATTGACATTAAAAACGATACTTAGAAACTTAAGAATGTAGCTGAAGAGGCAAAAATAATTAATTTTATAGAGTCCCAATTGTAGACTACACATCTCTTTAGTACACTGTGTGACAAAGTGGGAAGGACCCGTAGGGGCTTGCTGAAGACCCAAATATGACAGCTCAATTGTAGAAAAGCTCTTGCGGGATTTAGTCGTGAGTTGATTTACCCAGTTTTTGCACAAACTAGCTTTATTTGGAAGAATGACTTCACAGACACACGATGGCTGTTTCAACTTCAACATTTGGCAGACATTTTCCCCAAGAAGTTGTGTCTATCACTTCAGATAAACAACACAACAGAGTGTAAGGTATTCTGTAGAAATTAGGATTGTGGTGAATACTTCCTTACCACTAGCTTCTCTTCAGATGTGGTAGGTGGTGATGTTAACGAATGTGAACTTTTTTATCTTGTGCAACGCCATATGCCAACATTGAGAATTAATGCAGTTCTTGGGGAACCAACATCTTCTAAATGATGTTGAAAAATTATGATGGCTAAAAATCCATTATAAGTGCAAAAGAGTCCAGCATATTTTTGTGTACTAGGACAAAAAGTTTATTGATATGGTGTGAGTCTTCGTAATTAATATTGAAGAAACTTACCATTTGTCCAATTTAGATGTAAAATGTTTTTCTCCTTATCCCAAAATTACTCTCTGAAGTTTTCTTAAAATCAAACAGCTTAACTAATAAAGACTGTCTGCCTGAACATAATGCTATTCTTTAAATCGTTTTGTTGGGAGCACTTACAGATATCATAACAATCCATAATTCAAATAGATCAAGCATAATTGTACAATTACTACTATAATTAGTTTCAAAACATTTTCTTAGTTCTTGAACTCTTTGGAATCAGCTCCCTTTTATCCCCTCCCTCCCTCCCTTCCCCCCTTCTTGTTATTGTTATATATCGTTACAATATGATGCTATTTTAAGACTGATCTCTACAAGATCAAATTGACAGTAAGTATCTAAAAGGCTAGATAGAAACCTAAGGAGCACGGAGTTTGTTAATGAGAGAGGGTGAAATGGTTATACAACTCAGAGAATGTAATCAGTATCACTAAATTGTGTATGTAAAAACTACTGGCGTGTAAACTAACAGAGAGGTCTGCGGGGCCAGCCCCAATACCAGCTATGTCGCCTTCTTCCCCAGAAGAATGCACTACAGAGGACAGCGCTGAAGATACAGCTCAGGGAGAGTGGTGGGTCTGTCCAGACCACACGGGAGCAGACTAAGAGGGAGAGAGAAAGTGGACAGCACCCTGGCCCACCAAGCTTTGAGGCACAGAGAAGACCATAGGGCCGGCCCCACCACAAGACATGATGTCCCTCACTGACCACAGTGCTGCAGGGGACGGCACTGGAGACACAGCACAGGAATTGTGTCCAGTCTGTTCCCACCTCCCCACCCCACCCCACCCCACACACCGGGCCAAACAGGAAGGGAATGTAATGGAGCAACAAGGGAAGCAAAGCAACAAATTCCCCAAGGAATCCCGAAAACAGACTTCAGACGTGGAGGGCAGGGCTTGGCACCTCATCAAACTCAATCAGAAAACATTCATAAGGTTCAGCAGACAGATCTAGAACTATTTATAGCTCCCCCTTCCTCTTCTTCTTCTTCTTCTTTTTTTCATGCCTATCTATATAAGATAGGCAAGATCAACAATCCTGAGGAAAAAACAATGGGACCCATGGTTCTGAGCAGCCTGGGAGAGGGGCAGGTGGGGTAAGGGAGTGGGGAGCCAACAAACCCAGGGACAAGGGAACAACAAGATATCTAAAAATCAATGATGAGGAGTGCATAGAATGCCTTGTGGAGTTTGATAAAGTAGCCAAGAGGAATTACTAAGAACTGAATGAAGGTCCAACATGTTAGTGGGACAGGAGGAAAGTGAGAGGTCCACATTGAGACACTGAACGGAGATAGGATTGAGACAAAGAACGTTTTAGGTTAAGAGCAGCTTTATTAGGGTAGGGAAAGCATTCCCAGGAGGGAAGGGAGAGCAGAGAAAGGGACAGGAGCATCTTGAGCTCCTGGGCAGGTTCCGACACCCAGCGAGTAAGGTCAGGGAAATCTCACCCGTGGGTGGGGCGGTGGGATAGTTGTAGGATTTGGGTCAGGGAAATATGCAAGTGAGGTGGAGAGAGCTGCTGGTGCCTGTGCCAATAAGGAGAAGGGAGGCTTCCTGGTGCTGCAGCTGCAGAGTCTGAGTCCCTCACAGACCAGCTTCTTGGAATGTGGAGGAAGAGGCAGCACAGTCCAGCTCTGGCCTGGAGAGGTGGGGCCAAGGGGCTATGTGGACCCTGCCCTGAGAGAGAAGCTCCTTGGAATGCTGGAGGCAGGGGCTGGGAAGTCCAGCAGATCAGCAGTCTTTCTGAGAGGCTGGGGGAAGGGGCTGCGTGGTCCGGACCCAGCCCAAACAGAAAGTAAAAGAAAATAGAGGGAAGAATGAGCAGGCAAAAGACATTTATAGAGGTATAAATTTAGGTGTGTATATATGTAAATATATTAATATCTAATGATAGCAATATAGGTCTATGTACCTATATTTATATGTTAAGTATCAAGGTAGCAGACAAACATTGGGCCTCTATTCAAGTTCTTCCCCAATGAAAGAACACTTTGTTCTAATAACCTGGCATTCGGTGATGCTCACCTTCCCCACATGATCGCTGAAGACAAAATAGGTGCACAGGCAAACGTGGGTAAGAAAGCTGATGGTGCCCGGCTATTAGAAGCTATAGCATCTGGGGTCTTAAAGGCTTGAAGCTAAACAAGCGGCCATCTAGCAGGGAAGATACAAAGGTCACATGGAAGAAGCACACCACCCTGTGTGATTATGGACATTCAGGACAAATAAGCCCCTCAGGAACAATAATGGGAGTAGCAAAACCATGAGGGTAGGGGGAAGATGGGGGGAGATAGAGGGAACCAATCACAATGATGAATGTATCGCACCCCCACCCCCCTGGGGGTGGCGAACAACAGAAGCATGACTGAAGGGAGACAGTGGATGGTATAAGGTATGAATATAATAATAAAAATTATAATTTATCAAGGGGTCATGAGGGTGGAAGAGGGAGGGAGGGAGGGAGGAGGAAAAAAGAAGAGCTGATACCAAGGGCTCAAGTAGAAAGCAAATGTTTTGAAAATGATGATGGCAACATATGTACAAATGTTTTTGATACAATTGATGTATGGATGTAAGAGCCACCAATAAAATGATTTATATATTTAAAAGAAAAAACAAATAAAAGCAACAACTACTGGTGCATGTTTATTATGTATGTTCTCAACAAATAAAATCCAAAGGGAAAAAAATCTTCCTTTCTCAAATATATATAAAGAACATGGTTCTGAAATTGATTCTGGTGATGCATGCACACCTCTTCTATATGATTGAACTGTTAAGCTATTTTAAACTATTTAAAATAGTTTTATTGGCATACGTGAATTGTATGCCAATAAAACTACTAAAAAAAATAACATGGGTAGGAGGGCAAAGGATTAGTGGTAGATCAATACATCGCAGTTATAGGTGGGACTACTGAAGCGGGAACAGACCATGATTGGGACACCTGCATTCTGTTAGACAGAAGAGCTTACAAGATTGATTGAGGGCTTTTAGATGAAGGCAGTCAAGCCGTGACTTATGACTACATGATACCAATACAGCAGTTTTCCTCACGGACACACCAGGAAAGCCCTAAGGCTGGTTAGTGGGGTGGATGTAATCCACTTTCTAATGTGCTCTGCCTGAGGGCACAACGGTTCACATTCCTGGTTAACGGTCCAGAGGAATTTGGTGGAGACTAATCTACTTTGGGTCTCTAGGGATGGATTTTGTGTTTTCACTGATTTCCATGGTGTTGTGGTTGCTGGGTGCCATCCAGTCAGTTCTGACCCAGAGCGCCTTTGTGCACAATAGAGAAAACCGTCACCCTGTGCTGCACCACACTCACAACTGTTCTTATGCCTGAGCCCACTGTTGCAGCCACTGTATCGGTCCATCTCCTTGAGTCTGAAATTGTCGAGGATTTATGTCTTGCTTGGGTCCACAATCAATGCTCTTGGAAGCGGCAGTCACGAGATCAAAAGACACACTGCATTGGGTAAACCTGTTATCCAGAGCCTTCTGTAAACCTGGTGCTTAGAATTAAGCTCTAATACAATCACTATATAACAAAGACAACAACTGAAAATCACTGAGTACTCTGTGTATGTACCAGGCATATCAATTTTAAGAGAATTAACCAAATTATAACAATCCTATAAATTGGGTGATATTACTATCACTTTTCTCATATTACAAATGGGGAAACTGGGTTTGGAGAAGTAAGTAACTTGTGCAAGGTCTCATGTGTAGTAAGTGTTTGGGCCGGGTCCGGACCACGCAGCCCCTTCCCCCAGCCTCTCAGAAAGAAGGCTGATCTGCTGGACTTCCCAGTCCCTGCCTCCACCATTCCAAGGCACTTATCTCTCCAGGCAGGGTCCACACCGCCCCTTGGCCCCGCCTCTCCAGGCCAGAGCTGGACTGTGCTGCCTCTACCCCCACATTCCAAGAAGCTGGTCTGTGAGGGACTCAGACTCTGCAGCTGCAGCACCAGGAAGCCTCCCTTCTCCTTATTGGCACAGGCACCAGCAGCTCTCTCCACCTCATTTGCATATTTCCCTGACTCAAATCCTACAACTATCCCACCGCCCCACCCACGGGTGAGATTTCCCTGACCTTACTCGTTGGGTCTCAGAACCCGCCCAGGATGGTCCTGTGTCTTTCTCTGCTCTCAAGGTCATTAAAAAGAAGGAAAGTCTAAGACACTGTCTCAGCCATAGAAGCTTAAGGATATATAAGCTTAAGGATATATAACAGGTAAACATCAACATGGCCTCAAGGCACACTTCCTGATCCTGGGACAGCCAAATGAACTCACTTGACAATAGTGGCTATAACAATGGGGTCAAACATAGCACTGATTGTGAGAAGGGTGCAGGACCTGGTAAGGTGTCATTTTGTTATCACTATGTGTAGGAATTGACTCAATGACACCTAACAGACACACAACAAAAACATGATGTAGGACTAAGCAGTCCTTAGTCTCATTGTGCCTGCAGTCCCCACAGGATGGCAGCTGACAACAGATGAGTTAGCATCCTACTCCACTTTAGGAAGATTACTTAACTTCTTTGTACATCTTTTCTCATTATCCCTAATGTGAGAGTTACAACAGGAGAGCCATTGTCATCAGACTGTGAACGGCAAAGATACAGTGTGTCAGGTGCTCGGCCTTGTGCCTGGCACGAGGTTCTCAATAAATGCTAGCATTGACTGTTGTGCTCTGTATTATTCATTTCACATGCACATTTCTTTCCCTGACAACATTTAATATAAACATTTCGTTAACTAGGTTATCAGATATCAATAAAGATGAAAGGAAGCGTTATTACAGAGGGAGTCACTACTGGGACCTGGTATTACACAATACTGAAGAATCAAAGGGAAGAATTTGAAATGAGATATATTTAGAAACTAACCTTATTGAAGTTAATTTACATCCCCAACTCCTAGCCCCTAGCCCCTGGCAACAACGGATCTACTTTATGCCTATAGAGATTTGCCTTGTATAATTTTTTGAATTGGGTAATAAAAGGATGTCTAGCAAAAGAAGCTATTTAGGGACATATTCAACAGATTTATTTTTCTTTTTCATCATTTTATTGGGGGCTCTTACAGCCCTTATAACAATCCATTGTATCAAGCACATTTATACATATGTTGCCATCATCATTTTCAAAACACTTTCTACTTGAGCCCATAGTATCAGCTCCTCTTTTTTTCCCTCCCGCACCTCCCACCCTCGTGACCCCTTGGTAAATTATTATTTTCACATCTTACACCGTCCGCTGACTCCCTTCACCCACGTTTCTGTTGTTCGTCCCCCTGGGGGGTGGAGGCTGTTGGATATCGATCATTGC
>NW_022107432.1:29766307-29768699 GCF_000313985.2 Echinops telfairi | reverse complement strand
CCCAAGATTTTTTTTAAAACACAGTTTTTAACACTAACTTTACAGTTGTTGAAAAGTAGGTTATAGTTTTAAAATAATATGGATATCATATCATCATAACGCAGTTATAAATGCAGAGTCATTTTTTAAAAAAAGGTAACGGTAAGGAGACGTTCAAGTGTGGGGCCACAGGACAGAGGGTGGAGAAGGGGAGCCGGGTGCAGACTTACATCTCCCCTGGGCACGCGAGCCAAACTTGAGGCCAGAGGCCCCGCCCCACGGTCGGTTGCGCATGCGCAGTCAGGTGGCTCGCCAGCGCGGGACGCGGCCGAGCTTGGTGCTG
Source organism: Echinops telfairi (assembly GCF_000313985.2). NCBI lineage: Eukaryota > Metazoa > Chordata > Mammalia > Afrosoricida > Tenrecidae > Echinops > Echinops telfairi. The sequence goes on along the minus strand of NW_022107432.1, from coordinate 29,768,377 downwards.
CGGCCCGCGAGAGGGTTCGGATCGATCTCAGCGGGTGGCGATTGCTTCCGCCTGCTGTTTGGGAATGGCGGCCTCGAGGGAGCTGAGGGGCTGCAGGAGTCAGGGAAGGGGTCTCTCTGCGCGCTGACCGCTACCCGGACTGTCCTGGGCTGTGTGCTATGGAGAAGCCTGACTCTCCGGCCACGGAAGACCGCGCTGGCGGTCGCAGTTGGTGCTTACGACGAGTGGGGATGTCCTCCGAGTGGCTGCTGCTGGAGGATGAGAGTGAGGTAAGAGCGGGGCAGGGGCTGGGGCAGAGGATGGGCGTCCCGGCAGGCCGTGGGGGAGGAAAGGCGTGTCCGGCGGGTGGGTGGTGATGGCGGAGAAGCGAAGGGGCCCTGGCGGGAGCGGAGGGGGGCTCTGGGGTGAAAGGCACCGGGGGACGCAGGGGCAGAGCGAGAGGAGGAAAGAAAGAGTTTGGCGGGAGTGGGGGTGGGCACCCGGGAGCGGTGCGCAGCCGAGGGCCGGGCCCGGGAGACCGGCCGCTGCTCCGGGTGGCCGGGGCCTACGCGGGGCCGCGAGGCCAGCTGGCTGGACAGAGCCGAGCCAAGCGCGTGGAGCGAGGTGGGCGCACAACCTGGAGTCTCCTTGGGGAAGCTGCTGGGGCTCGGGGGCCCTGGGACAGCCCCCTGGGGTCTCTCAGCCCCGCCCGGGGCGGCGGCGACTTCCTCCGCGACCCAGGCGGGGCCTGGAGGGACGGCCGGGAGCTGTCCCAGGCCTGAGGCAGTTTCTTCCGAACACGGTGTCCGCTGTCGGGTTACCGTGTTTCTTCCGAAAACGATGGCGGGGGTTGGGTTGTGTCCTCCGACGTACTCACACTGGAGCGTAAAAAAGTGTTTTCTGCGCCCCCACTCGTTGAGAGGGACATGGATGCTTTTGTTGTGACCGAGAACCCCAAGTGGGAAATCGGACTTTTTGAAGAGTTCTCCTTACTGATGCTTGTTAACGCGGTCCAAAAAGAAAGCAAACAAACCCCAAAACAAACGGGGGGGAAAAACCCCAACAGCAGGTAAAGGTGAGACAAGGTGAAGGAGAGGGGAGGGCGAAGCTCGATTGCAATCAGGCTGGGAAGGAGAGCTGGGGTCCGGAGCAGCTTGAGGTCACTGGAACCACTTGGGCTTTGGAAATCATTTGTGTGAAAGGTTCGTGTTGCAGTGAAACTGGGCGGGTCATCGTTCGCGTTGGTGTTGTGTATGTTGGATTCCACTTTTCCGTAACTCATAATCTCAATACAGTCTCCCAGGTATGAGCTAACCACAAAATCAGCGGTTCAAAACTAACTAGCATCCGCTTGGCAAGAGACAACAGAGGCTTTCTTCTGAAAGTTACAGCCTCAGAAACCTACAGGTCGATATGAGTCAGAATCTACTGGATAGCAAGGAATAAGTATGTTGTTTTAATGTACTACCAGAGGGGGGAAAATAAGAACACCTTTTGCACCCAAAGAATTTATCACTTTTATAGAGAAAGAGGGTTTATATAGGGTAGCAGTCAGAGAGCATCCCTGCAGACTGTGTGATTAAGTACCATAAGGTCAACTATTTACTATATACTATTCTAGAAGAATAGGTTCCTCCAGTCAGAAGAGATTCAGGTCCAGTTTTTTTATTTCCAAATAATCATTTTATTGGGGCTCTTAGAGTTCTTATAACAATTCATGTATCAAGCACATTTATACATATGTTGCCATCATCCTTTTCAAAACATTTTCTTTCTACTTGAGCCCTTGGTATCAGCTCCTCCCCCACCCCCAGGACCTTGATAAATAATAAATTTTTGTTATTTTCATGTCTTACACTGTCCGCTGTCTTCTTTCACCTATGTTTCTGTTGTTTGTTACCCTCGGGAGGGGGATTATACTTTGATTATTGCAATCAGTTTCCCCCTTCTCCTCCCACTTTCCCCCTGCCCTCATGGTATGGCTACTCCCATTACTGTTCCTGAGCGGTTTATCTGCCCTGGATTCCCTGTGTCCAGAGCTCTTATCTATACCAGTGTAGAGCTCTGGTCTAGCCGGATTTGTAAGGTAGA
>NW_022107432.1:29760112-29761734 GCF_000313985.2 Echinops telfairi | reverse complement strand
TCTGTATGTATTACTGTATATAAACATGTAGATAGTACTGATGGATGTACTCCCATACATCACCCCACACCTGTTGAACTTGGATATTTACCTGTGCACAAACAAACAAACTCATTACCATTGAGTTAATTCTGGCTAATAGTGACGCAGAACTGACTCTTTGAGCTTCCAAGACTTTTTAAATCTCTGTGGAGCAGACTGTCATGTGTTCCCCTGAAGGAGCGGACTAGTGAATTTGAACTACTGTGTGTTTGGTTAGCAGCTCAATGGATAGCCCACTACACTACTTGTAAACTGGTGTTCGTTATTACTGGTGCTATAGGTTTACATATGTAATAGTACCATTGTTGCCTTTACTCTTATACACCTTCCAGTGTTCCTTTGCTCTGTTCATGTTGTGCAGACCTCTCCCTTATTGTGCATTGCCTTTCCCTTTACCCAAGTTAACACAAGGGGACTCTCTAGTTAGTGGCTACGCCGTCCTCCCTTTCCAACTCTGGAACCACCAAGGAGTATTTCTTCCTGTGTGTAAACCTCTACTTTTAATTGTAGTAGTCTCATACAGTATTTGCCCTATAGTGATTAACTTGTTCCACTCTATAATTGTTCACCAAGTTCATCCATGCTATGAGATGCTTCCTGAAATCACTGTTATTCTTTAGTGTGGCCTAGTATTCAATCGTGAATATGCATCATAGTTTGTTTACCCACTTATCTGTGTATAAGCTAATGTGAATAGTACTTTGATGAACATAGATGTGCTTTAAACGTCTTAAACCAGCCCAGACAGTTTGGTGGAAAAATTAATTAAGATGAACAGATCTAAGGAGGCCTAGTGGTGTCATGGCTATGCATTGAGCTGCTGTGAGATCCAGCCTCACATCGGACAGGTTCTAAGGGACGGTTATATATTTGAAGGGAAGAAATGAAGAGACAGACAAAAGTTTTAGGGTGCTCACCTCTGCCATGGCGTCAGGAATCAGGTCCGAGCAGGAGAGGGCGATTGTATTCTCACATCACCTAATATACTCTGGGTCATGCAAGCCCCTCTAATTACAGGTAATCACATAGGTAACAAAGTAGGCTGTACCCTAATCCTAAAATTTCCTGAGTTCATTGGAGGAGTAACCTAACACCAGTGCTGGGGCAGGTAAGGGGGACTGGCTGTCCCCTGAACAGGGAGAACAATAGCAACATACATGTTTGCTCCTATAGATAAAGCTGCCGGCCAGATAGCAATCAGCCATGTGTGTGTAAGAGGTAACTTTAAGGCAGCCCTATTATAGGATGATATAGTGGGGATTAATAATTATGAGAATGTGATTGGGACTCATTTATAACTTGCAAGTGCGAAGGCCTCCCTCCACGCGTAATCCTGGCCTGCCAGCCTTTTTGAAATATAAAAATAAAGAATTTGCCCGCATACACTCCCTTCTAAAACCTGTTTCCCACAGGCTACTAATCACAAGATCAGTAGTTTGAAACCACTAGCCGCTCCTTGAGAGAAAGCTCTTCCTACTCCTGTAAAGAATTATGGTCTTGGAAGCTCACAGGGGCAGTGTCTACCCTGTCCTATAGGGTCGCTATGAGTTGGCATCGACTCAATGGCAGTGAAGGGTGGG
>NW_022107432.1:29758112-29759551 GCF_000313985.2 Echinops telfairi | reverse complement strand
AAATAATCTTTTTTTGAAGGCACTTGATAGCATTTTGGAAAATAGAAACAAATTGTGTTTTGAGACATTCTGGGTTAAATTCAGCTGCCAGATGAGTTGATTGGTACGTTCACTACACCAATATAGTTAGATGAAAAAGCCCACTTAGTTCTGGGTAGCATGGTAGGCCATGGAGAGTTGGAATGGTGCAAGAACTGTGAGGTCACCTAGAAATGCTTCCCGGGGAACATTTAATGAAGGACATCTTCAAGCAAATGACACCAAGCTTTCCTAATAGGCCCAGTAAATCTGGGAACCTATGCAGACCAATCATGTCAATAAGCTCCAAGGTTTGCAACGTTATTTTACATGGAAACAACCCCAGCATACGGATCCCGAAAACATTGGGACTCATTTTGCATGGGAAATTTAGTTCTATGATATGGATAGTTCTGAGATTTTCAGCTAAGTGCATTGAAGACAATTAACCTTGATGTAAGTAAAATGTCAGTATTGCCAAAGTAAATGTTAGGACCAGATAGTGAAAAGAAGGATCAAAAGGCAAGGGGAAGCCTGCAGGAAGCAATTTCAAAACAAGGTAGTTTCTTTAATACACCTTTTCTGTACGACTTCCCTAGGTTATCCACAATGGCAATCTAACTGTTTCCCCTCAAGTACTGAAGTGGAATATGGAATGGGTGAGCCAGGAAAACATTATGCTAAGTGAAATAAACCAGACACAAAAGGATAAAGTACTCTTCCACTTACATAAAATATCTAGAACAGGCAAATTCATAGCTATAGGAAGTAGCTCAGGTTTTCTGGAGTGGGGTGGGGAAAAGGGATGGGGTGTTAGTGTTTAATAGGTATCACATTTTCCTTAGGGGTAATGAAAACGATTTGGAAATAGTGGTGAAGATCCCACAATTGTGAATGCAATTAAAGTCCTGAATTGTATACTTAAAAATATATTAAAATGGCAAATTTCATGTCAGCTATATTTTACTATGATGTGTTTAAATAAAAAGAGGAGTCAGGTATGGAATACTTCCTCTTACTAAATCAAAATTTAATATGGGTGACAGATAGATGCTTAAACATTCCAAAAGTATTGCATTTTTTTAAAAGGTATGCATATAAACTCAGGACCTTCCACAATTAAAGGCATTTTTTATATATGTTAGAGAACTAAAGAACTTTGGATTTGGGGTATGGTGAGGAGGTCATCACATTTTAAAGAGGAACATGTCAGATTGTAAGGACTCAGCTGCTGCTCCATCTTTGACAGTGCTAATAAGCTTGTTTCCAACTGCGAACATAAAAACACCCATTCTAGAACCTGAGAGGACTCCTAAATGAAATATCTTTATTTTCAGTGTATTCACAAATATTTACTGAATACCACACTGAGTTAGTTAATTGTGCCAGCCTGGCCGGGTATCACATGTGGGGCTGGTTGA
>NW_022107432.1:29754853-29756274 GCF_000313985.2 Echinops telfairi | reverse complement strand
TGGGCAGCATTGGGTTGGGATGTTTTCGTGATGCACATTTTCTTTGCATAAAACTCTCTTATACGTGAGTCGGCCGTGAATTTGTTTCTCCAAAGTACCCAGACTAATACACACACCATGCCCAGGAATGTAGTAGTTAACAGGACAGAGACAGTTCCTGCTTTCCCTGGATTTATATCTTAGACCAGTCCCTGGAGAAGGAACATGAGGCTTGATCGAGAGCCAGTGGAGAAGAGAAAGACCTTCAATAGAATGGTTGACGTGGCTTAACAATGTCCTTAAACATAGGGATAATTGTGAGGCTAGCACAGGGTAGGGCAACATTTCATTTGGCTCCACATAGAGCCTCTATGAGTCTGAACCAAGTCAATGGCATCTAACAGTACAAGAGCTGCTGCAGTGGTTCTCAACCTTCCTAATGCCACGTCCCTTTTGTACAGTTCCTCATGTGGTGGTGACCCCCACCCAAACAATTATTTTCATTGCTACTTCATCACTGTCATTTTGCTATTGTTATGAATCAGTGAAAGGGTCATTCGACCCCCAAAGAGGTTGCGACCCACAGGTTGAGAACCACTGTGCTAGAGATACCCTGGTGGTGCCATGACTCAGTGGTTCGGTGCTCAGATGCTAATGAAAAGAAAGGTCAGTGGTTTGAGCCCACCAGCCACTCTTGGAAGAACGTTGTGGCAATCTATTCCATAAATATTTACAACCTTGGATACCCAATGATTCATTCTACTCTGCCCTGTAGGGTTGTTATCACTCAGAACCAACTTGATGGCAGTGGGTTTAGCTTTGGATTCGGATGACAGATTAAAAATTCATAAAGATCTTAAGCGGATGTGATAGACCGAACTAGGAATCAGTGTAAGTTCTTACACGTGAATCCAAATTTATGAACTAGTCAGGCATAGGACAGAAGAGACATGACTTCACACCACAGTTCTTATGGGGGAAAGACCAAGACATTTAACTATTCTAAGCTTAGGGCTATACCAGCAGTGGAATAGATCTGCTGTGTAAGCTAAGGCAAGTAATATGTTATAGTAAAAATGTTTAGAACTTAAGAAGTGATAGTTTGCATTTTACCATGTAAAATGTTAATATGACATCCAAAATAAAGATAAGCCAGGAGGGTCTTCATGACTCACTACAAGGGTAAAGAGAGATACAAATCCATGCCCTAGTTGGGCTGAAGTAACTGGGAACCTATACATTATACAGCTACCACATAGAAAGGGGATTGGAGATTTTCTGATGGTACCCAGGGCACAGCCAGGGCCAATGGATGGAACTTACATGAAGAGTGATACCAAGTCAGTTATTAAAAAATTAGAGGTACACACTCTAGATAATAGGCACTTGTTATTTTTAGTGAAAATTTGAAGTGATAATAATGAAGTTGCTGATAATTTAAT
>NW_022107432.1:29713444-29753518 GCF_000313985.2 Echinops telfairi | reverse complement strand
GGACAACAGAAAAGTGGGTGAAGGGAGACGTCGGACAGTGTAAGGCGTGAAAAAACATCATAATTTATAAATTATCAAGGGTTTGTGAGAAAGGGGGCAGGGAGGGAGGGGAAAAAATGAAGAGCTGTTACCAAGGGCTCAAGTAGAAAAAAATGTTTTGAGAATGATGATGGCAACAACTGTACAAATGTGCTCGACACAATGGATGGATGGATTTTGATAAGAGTTGTTTGAAACCCCAATAAAATAATTTAAAAAATTAACAAGATGTGTATCACGAAAAACTCATGCAAGGATTAAACATTTTTTTTACTCAAACTTGTACTGACTTTTTATATATGTCTGAACAGTGTCTGGTCTGAGGCATTAAAAAGGTTAAGACATCAGTTTGAAAAGAGCCCTGATCTGAGCAATGTGAATTCTGCTAAAATTAAAACAAGAACAACATTAGATTTATGATGAAGTTTGGATGGAAGAATGGTGGCATCAGTGAGCCTTTAATACAGTGGTTCTCAACCTGTGGGTCACGACCCCTTTGGGGGTCAAACCTTTCACAGGGGTCACCTGATTCATAACAAGCAAAATGACAGTGATGAAGTAGCAACGAAAGTAATTTTCTGGTTGGGGGGTCATCACAACATGAGGAACTATATTAAAGTGTCACGACATGAGGAAGGTTGAGAACCAGAGTTAATAAAAGCATATGGGAACAGTGTCACAAGGAAATCAGCAGTTTATACCTGGATAATTCATTTGAAGTAGGAATGAATCTTGAATTCATTTTAAGTTGAAGATGTACCACCCACATCAACTTTTTAGGAAAAAAAATTAATCTTATTGATGCCTTAATTGAAGAGGACTAATTATAAGAAGCATAAACAACAACCAACACAGCAGATAACCTAATTGGTTCAGCTTACATAATTCTGACTGAAAAAAATTTAAATTAAGCAAACTTTACCCTTGATGGATGCCAAAGTGCCCAGATCATCTACAGACAAGACCAGACGTTTCTTTTTGTGTGTGTGAATCATTTTACTGGGGGCTCGTACAACTCTTATCACAATCCATCCGTCCATCCATTGTGTCGAGCACATTTGTACAGTTGTTGCCGTCATCATCCTCAAAACATTTTCTTTCTACTTGAGCCCTTGGTATCAGCTTCTCATTTATTCCCCTCCCCCACTCCCGAACCCTTGGTAACTTATAATTATTATTTTTTTGTCTTATACTGTACAATGTCTCCCTTTACCCACTTTTCTGTTATCCGTCCCCCAGGGAGGGGGTTATATATAGATCATTGTGATCGATTCCCCCTTTCCAATTCACTTTCTTCTTCCCCTTCTGGTATCTCTATTCTCATTGTTGGTCCTGAGGGGGTTTATCTGTCCTGAATTCCCTGTGTTTCCAGCTCTTATCTGTACCAGTGTACATCCTCTGGTCTAGCCGGTTTTGTAAGGTAGAGTTGGGATCATGATAGTGGGGGGAGGAAGCATTTAAGAACTAGAGGAAAAAAAATAGAGGAAAGTTGTATGTTTCATCAGTGCTATACAGCACCCTCACTGGCTCTTCTCCTCGAAACCCTTCTGTAAGAGGATATCCAGTTCCCTACAGAAGGACTTTGGGTTTCCACTCCGCACTCCCACTCATTCACAATGATACGATATTTTGTTCTTTGATACCTGATCCCATTGACACCTCATGTTCACACAGGGTGGTGTGCTTCTTCCATGTGAGCTGTGTTGCTTCTGAGCTAGATGGCTGCTTGTTTACTTTCAAGCCTAAAAGACCCCAGATGCTATATCTTTTGATAGCTGGCTTTCTTCGCCACATTTGCTTATGTACCTGCTTTATCTTCAGCGATCATGTTGGGAAGGTGAGCATCATGGAATGCCAGTTTAATAGAACAAAGTGTTCTTGCATTGAGGGAGTACTTGAATAGAGGCCCAATGTCCATCTGCTACCTTAATACTATACTTATAAATATATGCACATAGATCTATTTCCTCATTGTCATATATAAATATATTTTAATATGTACATGCTTGTATTGAGACCCCTATAAATGCCCTTTCCTCCTACTTCTTTCCTCTATTTCCTTTTCCTTTCCTCTTGCCCCACTATCATGTTCAGCCTTCATGTGGGTTTCAGTAATTCCTCTCAGTTACATTGCCCTTGATCAAGACCTACCAGGCCTCCTATACCCTCCTTGCCATCTATTTTGGATCACTTATTATTCCTTTGTCCCTGGGTTTGTTAATGCCGACTTCCTTTCCCCTGCCTTCCCCGCTCCCTTGTGTCCCCCCTGCACCTGAACCATCGGTCCCATTGTTTTCTCCTCCAGCTTGTTTATCCCGCCTGTCTTATCTAGATAGACCTGCAGAGATAATAATATGCACAAAACAACAAGACAAAGCAAAACAAAAAGCTCTTTCTAATACACATATGAGTGTCTCTGGATTTGTTTCTCTAGTCACCCCAGACTAACATGGGATCCAATGGCGGTGGAGAGAGAGAGACCAAGATCTCCAGAATATTTCATTCTTTTAATTAAATAAAACCAAATAGCCCACTCCAAAAGCTCAAAGCCACTATCATCATAGCAACCCGACAGTGCAACCAGAGCACCTTAAATAGAGAACAGCTGTTCTAAATCATAATGAGAAGTTGGGAGGCTGGAACTTCAGATCAAGGGGAGTGGAACAGTTAGAACAGAAATAGCATGGACACAAGGTGAAGAATAGAGCCAGTGTTGCTGATTGGAATGTCTAGAAATTGTTGAGCAGGAGCTCATTATGCTGTGTGTATAATATCACAAGTAAAACTCATTTAAAACATTGGAGGAACTATCTTGTACAAAGGCTGTGTTCTTGATCGTATTTAAGACTAGTTGATGGAACTATGTGTAAATTCCTCAATCTCATGGTTAACAGAAGCAGATCATTCAGATGACCTATAACGAGTCTATCAGCCCTGAGATTCTATAATTAAATCCTTTCAGCAGTCTGTTTTTGTCACACCTTATTGGGTAATTTCATTTGCACAAGCTTTATACTAGTACCTGCATGGCGGCTGGAAGAAGAGGTAGCAGATGAGCTGTTTGGGTTCCATGGGACTGTGGTTTTCTAAGCTCACGCTGTTGGTTGTCCAGCTTGTAAGGGACCTCTCTTTTAAGCACGGTGGGTAATTATGCCTATTGTATTGATTATCTTATAGGTGACTATAGGGCGAGGATATGGTGTCACCTACCAACTGGTTTCTAAAAGCTGCCCATTGATGATTTCCCGAAACCATTGTATTTTGAAGCAGAATGCTGAAGACCAATGGACAATTATGGACAACAAGGTACAGGAATTCCCAGAAGCCTGATGATTTTCATTTCATTTTAAAATTTTTGTTTTTAATAGATAACACATAGTACATAATTGAAAACATTAAAGACGAATCATTTTCTTCTTCGTCATCCACTACTTCCTCATTGGTAATTGCTTTTCTATATCTGCCAGAGATTAAATTATCCCAAATAATTTCTAGTGACTTTTAAGTTGGAATTACTTTGAAGGGAACACTTGAAGTGGGGTTGTAGATCCTGTCCTAGACACTCCATGGAATGAATGATCCAAAGACCTTGGGAATCTGCTGTAGTTTCTAAAGTACATTGCTTGGTGGGGTGGGGAGGGGGCGGGAGGTAGGGGGATGCAGTGCAGGAGTGGGAGGAACTGAGCTTGTCAGTGCTTAACTAATTTCTCTTTTCACTTCTTTTAATCTCCCTTTTTAAAAAACCTGTTTCATGTATTGGTGTTTTGAGGGAATTTTCATTTGAATTAAGGGTTTTCCTTCTTTAAGCAAATTTGAAAACTACTACTCTATTAAGAGCACTCGGCATATGGAATTCAGGACAGATAAAGCCCTCAGGAACAGTAGCGACATCATGAGGGTAGGGGGATTGTGGGAGTGGGAGGTAGGGAAGGGGGAGATGGGGAATCCATCAAAAGATTGGAATATAGCCCACCACCCAGGGGGATGAATAACAGAAATGTGGGTGAAGGGAGACCAGAAAAAGAAAAGAAAACTACTGCTCTACGATGAATATACTGAGGGAGGTGAAATCGTGTATAAAGCCCAGCATTTAGGAAGTACCTGAAGTGCGGATATTTAAGCACTGGGACTATAATGAATGTGTAGACTATGGTGAGCGAAATTCTAATGTAAACAGTAAGGTTTAGGAAGCATGAAATGTCCTCAGGCACCATATTACATAGCTTCATTGCTTTGCTTGGGAGGATTTAAGGATATGTGTTTGAAGGGAGGCTTGCCTAGCAGCCTCATTTTGCATACATGAAACTACTGGATTCAGGTTGTTGGAAAATGTTTCTTCCTGCTTTAGAATTAGGTTGAGTTGGCACTATATTGAAAGAGAGGGTGTAAATGCTAAGTAAATTGGTTCAGTACCTTTAGCAAGGCACTAAAAATAGAATAGAAGTTGCCACTAAGAAGGGAATCTTAGAGATAGTTTTACCCCTTAAGTGGAGAGGCGACTTGCAAGTCCATCTGTGTAACTGGCTAGTGAGTGAATGAACAGGACTCACACTTATGTCGAGCGCTCCATTATGACCTATTGTCAAATACCATACAGGATATAAGCAATTTGCTATCTGGGGTGCATGATTTTAAAAACCTCATTATTAGGCATACGAAGTTGTGTTAGGCCAGGTCGACTAGAGAAAAAAATCCAGTGACACTTATATATGTATAAAAGAGAGCTTTATATGAATAAGTAATTATATATACCAGGAAAACATCCCTGCCCAGTACAACTCAAGTCCATAAGTCCGATCCTCATCCATAAGTCCCTCAGCCACAGGCAGTGATGCAGAATGCAGGGGTGGGGGTGGAGTACAAAGTCGCTTAGATCCGAGGCCTCTGGAAAAGACGACAGGGCTCCAGCGGTTCTCAGGTGGCCACCAAGCAGGAAAGTCAAGGCAGAGAGAGAGACACCAGTCTCCCAAGAGTTATGTGTTTCAGTCCATTCTCCAAGAGAGGTCATCAGACTGCAACCTAATTGATAGGCTAAACTCTACCCATAACTTTTTACAGTTGCCATATTGGCACCAAAAAAATCTAACGATCACAGAAGGTAAGTTGCTGTAATATCATAGAAACTTTTTATTTAACAAAAATAAAATGTAAAGTTACTGTTCCTCTACATTCCCTCATCTAGGTCTATGCCCTTCTGAAAAGTGTCCCTTACTCTACTCCAAAAAATTCTGTACTCTTTAATTGTACCACATCAAAATGGCAGTTTTGGCATCCTCAAGGGACTCAAATAATATCCCTTTTAAATCTTTGAGTTTGAGGGACAAAAAGAAGCCTGTCCAGGCAAAATCGGGGTTATATGGTAGATGGAGTAAGGTTTTCAATGAAATTCCCATAGGATAGACCTTGCTACCCTCTAAGAATGTGCAGCCACATTATTATGATAGAAAAAACTTTCTTGGCTTTTTCCTCACCAATGTAGTTTTCATTTAAAAAAAAAAAAAAGCCTTCATAATAGGCCCCTGTGATCATCATTCTGTTGTGTCCTTGGAAGAACTCTATCAAGATTTGAGATCCCCAAATAGTAGTTCAATCATATCAAGAGGAATGATACAATCATCACCACAATCGACTTTAGAACATTTTCTTTTCTGTTTCCCCCTATGGTTAAATTGTATTACAAATGAGTTGTGTAATCACCATTAGTTTTAGTGCTCCCTCCCTTCTCCCACATTCATTGTTGACTCCTGAAATCCCCTCACCCTCCCTGTCTCCCATCTTCCACCTCTGCCTCCTCTGTAGACCCTTGCAGTTATTATCTCTGTGCATCCACTCCTTTTGTGCTTCACAAACTGGAAAGCCCAAAGGAAACAATAAAAAACAAAAATGAAATAAAGAGGTAAGGAGAAAGTAATAATAATATAAAGATAAAAATACAAATAATGAATAAGAAAGAGAAGACCACCATCAGTATTTTTTAAAGCCTGGGATGAATTTTGTGTCATGGAACACAGGAGACACTTATCTCGAGCACACATTCATGTTGGGTCAAGAGGAAGGTCAACTGACCGTTTATCAAGTTTGATCCAGCATCACCAAGGTGACCGTGCTCTCTGTTTGAGGAAGGCTGTTCCAGGCCCTGGCCGGTGGCTAGAGGGCATCTGCCAGTGACTTCATCCCATTAGATACTCTGCAGATGAGGTTTTGGCTCCTACTGCCCTCCATAGCCTTCTACAAATTGGGTGGTCACAATTTTAGCTCTGATACTTCTCCCTTCATCATATTTGAATTTTATTTGATTAGACCTTTTTTTGGAATCACCCCAAGGAGACTAAGTTAAGTGGATGACTGAGAGAACTTGTCTGCAGCCATCCACCGATCACACAGACATGTTTAAGCATGTTGTTTGAAATAAACCCAAGTGAACCGATCATAAGAATCTAGGTATTGCCTCCTCCCTGGGGGAGGGACAGCAGAGAAGAGGGCGGGGGGGAGATGTCAGACAGGGTAACTTATGACAAAACTATAATAAGTTGTGAATTATGGAGGGTTCATGAGGGAGGGGGGAAATGAGGAACTGATATTAAGGGCTGAGGTGGAGGGCAAATGTTTTGAGAATGATGAGGGCAGCAAATGTACATATGTGCTTGACACAATGGATGGATGTATGGATTGTGATGAGAATTGTACAAGCCCCCAATAAAATAATTTTTAAAAATAAATAAATAAAAAGAAAGAGTAAGGGGGAATAAAAAAGAAGTAAACCCAAGCTTGTATAAGCTAGAACCTAGCAGCTATCTTTTTAAAGTTATCCTCATACTTAAGATATAGCTGCAAGGTTTTTGTTGTTATAGAAAATATGTTGCAGGTTTATTAATTCAAAAGCTGCAAGCTTTGAAAGCCCATGCAATAGCTTAGATTGGAGCACTGTTGGAAAGGGTTTTTTCAGAGCAGGCAATCTGAGGAACAGGGTTTTAGAGTGTTCTAAAGGCTAGTTCTCTGCTGCTGCTTCCCTTGGTTATGTGCAGTATGACTGTGCTCCGTTTATGGGATTAGCAGATTTTGAGGGTTTGAGAAGCAACTAGCTGACTGATTTCTGTGTTCTTTGAATGTCAGGCCAGGGGCATAGCGGCAGCTTTCCCAACTAAGATCATGTTGTGCCCTGGAGTTAACAGTACAGTGTTCACTTTGTAATCTTCTAGGTTTTACCATGTGAATCCATTTTATGCCACAGTTAGATAATGTAGAGGAGAGAGAGGTTCCTGACTCCTCCGCATCTTGTTCTGTACATTTGGTTAAGCCTTTTAGCTGTAATTCTGATATTTGAGAGAAACTATGACTCCAGTGTTTTGATACAACAGCTATTCTTTTCTTTTTAAAATAAGGCAAGAATGTTATTTAATATTAAAATTAGGGACGCGGCTTCACTTGATGACAGTGTTTGCATTCATGTTTGTATAAAGCCACTTACCCCACCACCTTAAATATTTTTTCTTTTCCCCTTAACAGATGTTCCCTTTCTTTCTGCCTGCTGCTTCTTGGCATGATGCCTAGACTGCCCTCTTCCATTGATTAGAGACTTGAGTTTCAGCACAGGATACTGTGGTTATGGCCACATGCCAACTCTCTTTCAAGAAGTAGATACTTTGAATAATTCAAGATTCATATATGTTCCCTTATCGTAGAATGATTTCTCATCTGCCGAGATGGCCATAAATTGAGAGATCAAGTGTACCGACTACCTCTGCCCATTGCCATCAAGTGGTTCCGGTTCCTAGTGACCTTCTAGGACAGAGGAAGACAAAAGCATTAGGGCCCCAGGACTGTCATCCTTTACAGAAGCTGCAGCCGGCCACAGCGCTCCCTGGCAGAGTGGTTGGGGCATTGACGCCGCCAACTCTTCAGTTAGCAGCCAAGCACTTTAACTACAACATCACTAGGTCTCCTCTGAGCTTAAGGATAGATGTCCCGTTCTGACAAAGTAAATTTGGGTTTTAAATCAGCTTAAAAATAATAAATTCAGGAAAATCCTAAGTGTCCATCAGTCGATGAATGGACAAACAAAAGGTGGCTCATATGAGGGTAAGTAAAAGACTATTGCTATAAAGTTATAGAAACGTTTATTAAACAAAAGTATTAAAATGGCTCCCCCTCCACGTGGATCACCAAGCGGGGCTGAGCAAAAATATGGCAATCTGAGTTCCTTTTGAAGGTGACTTCCATGGCCAAATTGAAGTTGCTCACTCTCTGATGGAAACATCCCTTCCGCATGAAGCATTCATCTTTGCCACATTGCATGGCCATCACTCACAGGCTCAGTAGAGTTTAAGAAATGTTCCCTTTTGTCCTTCCTTAATAATATAAATGACACCAGCAGTATTGTTATTTTTCCTGTGAAAATGGCGCTGTGGTAGTTACATAATCTGGTGTCAGTTTGTGGATTAAGAGTGTAGGGGCGGAATCTAGACTGTCAATCAGGATGTAGCCAATGAGGTCTCTGTGTTGGCAGGGCCTTCTCCTGAGGATTCTGGGAACTCTTGTATTTCCTCCTCCCTCTCTGCTCACTCCCTTGGAGACTCAGTACTGACAAGGTTCACTCTACTGACAAGCCACATGAAGCTACCCTGAGGCAGTCAGAGTTTCAGAGCTGAAGGAACTGCAGGGAGACCGCTTCCAGCGCTGAGATGCTTACAACACCACTGTATCCACAAGGCTTCCCACCCACTGGCCTGTGATCTTCCTGAATTTGGCATCACTGCTTGTGTTTCATGAATCCGAAGAGGACTTTACAGATTGGTATCAGACATATGGACTAACATTGGACTTATGGACTTGATCTGGACTAGCCTGGTTTCTCAATATTCAATATTCAATTTTCTCAATATTGAATTGCTCTTGTCTATAAAGCTCTTTCTTATACACACACGCGCACACACACACACACACAAAAAAAGTATTAAAATGTAAAACTTATTTCTCAGCATATCCTCCATCTAGGTCTATGCCTTTATTTATTTATTAAAGACTATATTTTTCCCCCCCTGTAAACTCATTTACTGTTTTGAAGTGTTCAATCAACTATGTAGCAATTACAATTTTTTCCCCAATCAAAAAGCAAATGATTTACATTGTAAATACAAAATAAAATGAGAAATCACCTTCTGTGATCTCTGCTTATTTATAGAAGTAAAGTCAGGTTTCAAAGTCAGGTTTGTTGAGACAGATTTGATATAGAGGAAATTTTACCCATTTTAGGTGAATATCATTAAACTTTTGACAAATACTTGCAGGCTATTTTCCTCCCCCACAAAAGTTTCCTCATACCCTTTTCCCCCCTAGTAGTTTTATTGGTGTATAATTCACATATCATACAACTCAATAGCCCAATCACATCAATAAGAATTAAAAAGTCATCACCACAATCAGTTTCCTCACATCCTTTTATAAACCCTCCTCGACTCCAAACCCTCAGTAACTGCTGCTCTGGCTTTGGTTTCTAGAGTTTTTTATTTTCTATTTAAAATTTTTTAAAATATTATTATTTTTAATCATTTTATTGAGGGCTCATACAACTCTTATCACAATCCATACATACATCAATTGTGTAAAGCACATTTGTACATTCATTGCCCTCATTGTTCTCAAAACATTTGCTCTCCACGTAAGCCCCTGGCATCAGCTACTCATTTTTCCCCCTCCCTCCCTGCTCCCCTTTCATCATGAACCCTTGCTAATTTATAAATTATTATTTTGTCATATCTTGCCCTGTCTGACATGTCCCTTCACCCACTATTTTGTTTGTTGTCTGTCCCCCAGGGAGGAGGTCACATGTAGATCCTTGTAATCAGTTTCCCCTTTCCACCCCACCCTCCCTCCACCTTCCCTCCACCCTCCCAGTATCGCCACTCGCACCACTGGTCCTGAAGGGATCATCCATCCTGGATTCCCTGTGTTTCCAGTTGCTATCTGTACCAGTGTACACCCTCTGGTCCAGCCAGATTTGTAAGGTAGAATTAGGATCATGATAGTGGGGGTCAGAGGAAGCATTTAGTATGCAGCCTTAGGAATTTTCTTTAAAAATTTTTTTAAATGAATTTTCTTTCATTTAGCATAATGCTTTCATTTTTTTCAGTTGTGAATTAGGTGAAGGTTTACAGACTAAATCATAGTTTTACATTCAACAAACCATACACATTTTGTTTCAACTCACCCATTTAAATTCTCAGTGTACTACCATCAATCTTTTCTCCCTGTCTTTCCTGTTTGCAGTTCTTGTTTCACAACCTTCTGAACTTTGTCCTTTGGCAAATGCTGCCCCTTTGATCTTAGATGGCTGATTATTCTATTGTAGAGGATAGTATGGATGGGAGGGTGTGGGGTGGAGGGGTGGCTCCTGCCAAACCAGTGAACTTGGTCTCTTTTTATGATTTTGAGTTCTTTATACATATTTTTCCTACTCTATCCAGAACCTTCAAATGCATTGGCTCTCAACCTTCCTAATGCTGGGACCCTTTAATACAGTTCCTCATATTGTGGTGAACCCCCCCCCCCCAATCATAAAATTATTTTGATTGCTACTCATAACTAATTTTGCTACTGTGATGAATCAAGTGATCTCTGTGAAAGGGGTTGCAACCCAGAGGTTGAGAACCGCTGTTCTAATGTAATCCTTTTCAGGGCAGTTGGTAGTAGTAGCCAGTAGTAGTAGTTCTGGTCTCAGGGCTATGGAGACCGAAGTTCATTTATATGATTCATTAGGTTTTACTTCCACTTATCTCTTAATTGTCCTCATTATTTCTTTCTGTGGGTGGGGAGAGACAATAGATACACTTTAAATGTCTGCTCATGAGCTTTTAAGACCTCAGTCACCACTCAGCAGATTAGAAGGTCGAGCACTGTCTTTGTGAGCTGTGTTACACCAACTGACTGTGGTGCCCCCGAGACTGTGGTCCTTATCGCCAGGTCCAGCAAAGGTCTGTACGTTTCTTAAGGCCTAGCTTTCGTTTCTAACCCATCTCTCATTCTGTACTCCGTAATTGATACCACATCAAAATGGCTATTTTATCATCCTCAAGAGACTCAACTCACATTCCTTTTCAATGTTCATTGAAATTGGAGAGCAAAAAGAAATCTGAATGGCCAAGATCACGGCTGGAGGGTGCAGAGGGTAAAGGTCCCTATTAAATTCTTTTACAACAGCACTTCCTAGAAGTTTGAATATGTGCATTGTTGTGAGGTAGAGCAGGTTTATTTATTTCCTAATAAACCCCCATGAGATTGTCCTATGCCCTTTGAGAAATTGATCAAGATGACCCCTGTGTTTTGGAGCCATTAAAGATGACCCCTGTGTTAAAAAGCCATTTATCTCAGTGACACCAACAAATGAGGTCATCAAGCTGCGATCTGATTAACAGACTAAGCTCCACCAGTATCTTCTTACAGGTGCCGTGTTGGCACAAAAAACTTAAACTATCACAGTCTACTCCTTGCCAACTTGGCACTGATACACAATTCTTTAGCCATATATACTTTTTGAAACAAAGACAATTATGAAATCATATTTGTGCGTAACAGGATAAAACTAAAATGCATACAACTGAAAATGTGCCACCCTCATTTAAACATAATATTCTGTAAGTGAACAAAACAAAAATATTCTATGCCTAACAATTGCAGTTAAGTGAACACCTACACCATAATGCTGTCAAAATATTCCCCTACCCACGAACGTTTGTAAGCCAGCCACTTAATGCCTTTACATCCCCCATTTTGGGTATCCAGTTTCTATATCAACCCAGTGCTCTGAGGAGACAAGCATGCTCTTTGATGCGGAGAATCTTCATTCCAGTTGGAACCTTGTGAGTCCACATCCGTAAGCAAATTCAAATCAGGACAGGCTGTCCATAAAGTCAGCAGCAATATGCACCAATTCACAATTCTCAAAAATCTCCTCTTCCATCTGGTTGGGTTCTGGTCAACTCAGTGCAAACCACCTCGCTTAGCCTTATCAGGGTTCCCATTGGCCTCCTTGTCTTTTGACCACAGGGCCCTTCACAAATTCTCAACAACCCTATCCCCCTTGAGCTAAGTCACACTATAGGCCCAGGTTTCCCAAACTCTTGGCCAACCCGCTCTTGTCTCTCCTTTCATCTCTCTTGTCTCTTTGCTGTGAACCAGCTCCAGGGTGTCAATGGGCAGACTTCACCTGTCTCTGTATTGCTGCACATCTCCCACTTCCATTCAACAAGTGGATCCAGGTGGTTACCTAGCAAGCTTTTCAGACTGTCCACAGGCTCCCTTTAACTTTCAGTCTTAGGAGAATTTCTTTATGGCTCCAAATTTTTTCCAGCTTTGAGAACAAACCATTAGTTCAAAATTCAAAAATCCATAGAGCTCCTTCTTCAGTCTGTCAGCAGCTCTCTCAACAAGCCTTTTCAAATGCAAATGTGCTGAGCACTGAAAGCACTGGGTGGGGCTTATCTTTTCAGAGCATTCTTTGTAGGTGTGTCCTGTACCCATTTAAAGATCCAATTTAATTTCTGAAGGCAGTGGGCTTACACACTTTATTTCATACTTCCCAATAATCATTTCTATCACACCTTATATTAATAACAGTAGATAGAACAAATCAGCTCAGAAGCAACAAAGCCCTCATGGAAGAACACACCAGCCTGTATGATCACAAGGTGCTGAAGGGATCAGTTATCAGGCATCAAAGAACAAAAAATCATATCATTGTATGCTCATCTCCATGATATGATTGCTGAAAACAAATGGGTGCATAAGCAAATGTGGTGAAGAAAGCTGATGGTGCCCGGCTATCGAAAGGTATAGCATCTGGGGTCTTAAAGGCTTGAAGGTAAGCAAGCGGCCATCTAGCTCAGAAGCAACAAAGCCCACATGGAAGAAACACACCAGCCTATGCGATCACGAGGTGTTGAAGGGATCAGGTATAAGGCATCATCAGAACGAAAAAATCCTACCATAGTGAATGAAGTGCGGAGTGGAGACCCAAAGCCCATTTGTAGGCCACTGGAGATCCCCTTGCAGAGGGGGCTGGGGAGGAGATGACCCAGTCAGGGTGTGATGTAGCAACTTTCCTCTAGTTCCTAAATGCTTCCACCCTCTCCACCCCACCCCACCCCCACTATCATGATCCGAATTCTACCTTGCAAGTCTGGCTAGACCAGGGGATGTACATTGGTACAGATAGGAACTGGAAACACAGGGAATCCAGGGCGGACGATCCCTTTAGGACCAGTGGTGTGAGTGGCGATACTGGGAACGTAGAGGGAGAGTGGGTTGGAAAGGGGGAACTGATTACAAGGATCTACATGTGACCTCCCTGGGGGACAGACAACAAACAAAAAAGTGGGTGAAGGGACATGTCAGACAGGGCAAGATATGACAAAATAATAATTTATAAATTATCAAGGGTTCATGATGAAAGGGGAGCGGGGAGGGAGGGGGGAAAATGAGCTGATGCCAGGGGCTTAAGTGGAGAGCAAATGTTTTGAGAACAATGAGGGCAATGAATGTACAAATATGCTCTACGCAATTGATGTATGTATGGATTGTGATAAGAGTTGTATGAGCCCCTAATAAAACGATTCAAAACAAAACAAATCAGTATAAACCTACTAGTGTCAGACCCTCAACACATTCTTGAAACAGTCAAATTCAATCCTTTCTTATCTGAACTATCCCATTCATATGCATTATGGCCTTGGGTCTTTGGCTGCATCAAGCCAGGACGAGGCCTTCTGTCAGCCATTTTGATTATGCAGCATGGTCTCAGAGTTCAAGGGACCATTTTGCCCCTGGAGCTCTAAATTTACATTTATCACATTCATTTTTGCCATTTCAAACAGGAACAATCAAAGACAACAACCAAAGAAAAGAATCAAAACTTTAACTTCCTATATTCTTTCCAGAAAACAATTGAGTAGACAGTGTGTGCCTATCTGACCTCTGGCTAGCCAAAGAAGAGGAAAAACTACCCTAAGGCCGAGGTCAGGCAAGCACCAACTCTCCATCTTCGTGATTTGTTTCTCTGATACCTCACTCCCAAGGTGCCATAATGTGTTAGAGAAACTAGAGAAACAAATTCAGTGTCACCCACATATGTGTTAAAAAGAGCTTTATATGAAGAAGTAATCGTGTAACAGGAAAACATCCCAGCCCATCTCAAGTTCATAAGTTCCTCTTTAGACTCACAACCACATGCAATGGTGTCGAATGCAGGGATATCACAGGCAGGTAGGGGCAGAGTTGTGTAGATCCCATGATGGTGGCTGCATCACAGGACTCACGCAGGTCTCTGTGTGGCTCCTCAACAGGAAAGGCAGAGAGAGAGTGGCCCGCTTCCAGAGAGCCATTTATCACGGTGGCACCTCCAATGAGGTCATCAAGCTGTGACCTGATTGACAGGCTCCACCCATATCTTCTTACAGGTGCCACGTTGGCACAAAAAACCCAAGTGTCACAATCCCTTGGAAATTCCAAAAAGCAATCACCATATTTACCTTCTGCACTGACCTCTCTGCCTTGATTTAACTGGCCCAGCAGATCCTCTTGGAAATCACTGTTTAATTAGACCTTGCCTTTTGGCTCATGTTTGAACATCAAGACACATTTCTACTTAGGATTCATTCCATAAAATCACCTTCATTGGCTTCAACCTTGCTTAAAAGACTGATGGGAAGATCAGCTCTTTGAATTGTCTGGTGCCTTTGATACTCTTTGAGCCAAAAGCTTGCTGAGGCCAGGAATTTGCTTAAAATGGAAAATGCTGAACCATGTGAGACTCTAGCTTCAGTAGCTATAGCCGCAGTGGTAATTCTATGGTCTTCCACCAGTGTCTGGGCTTCAGCTGCAATTTGTCAAAATTGATGGCCTTCCCTCTCTTGGCTTATCTTAAAGGTCTTTCCAACCTTCCTTAAAATGCTTGATCCATATAAAAATGGTGGTTTTGTGTGGGGCAGCATCCCAAAAAAATTGTTGCAAAGCTACAGTGATTTCAGGTATCTACTTGAGCTTTGTTAAAAATTTGGTATTAACCATGACCTCAAAATTGTTATGACATAAGAAGTATCGGTTGTGTGTGTGTGTGTGTGTATCTGCTATTTTTATTGTTCTTGATGGCACCCTAAGATAAGCCCTAGTAGTAGCTTAATAGGTTACGAGTTGGGCTAACTGCAAGGTCGCCAGTTCAAAACTACCATCTACTGTTTGGCAGAAAGATGAGGCTTTCTACGCCCATAAAGATTGATAGTTTCGGAAACTCACGGGGACAGTTCCACTCTGTCCTATAGGGTCATTATGAGTCAAATTGACCCCAAAACAGTGGGTGAGTGATAAAAGATAATAATCAAGGCAGTTTTATATCTGAGGGAACTTGTGTGCAGCCATGCACTGACCACAGAGACATATTTAACCTTCTGTGTGGAATAAACGCATGCGTCTATGAGTCCTGGTAGCATATGTGAGTCCAAGTAGCAATGCTCTTGACTTAGCCTCATATATCTGGAACAACCCAGATGCCATTCAACAGTGTAATAGATAAACTGTATTTCTGACAATATTCTTACATCAAAACACTGTACTGTAATGAAATGACTAAACCCAAGAGAATACATGTTACATGATGCCATTTCTTTGGTGGTGTAAAACGGGCAAAAGTAATGTGTGATATTAAGGATAGTCGTCGCCTTACTGTGGGGGATGTTATACCAGGAAGGAGGCATAGGGATTTCTAGAATGCTGCTAATGCGGATTTTGTTTGTTTGTTTATTTGTTTGTTTGTTTTTAACCTAGTGGTACTTACACTAGGATGTCCAGTTTGTGATTATTCATGTAGTTGTACATCTATGATTCGTGTATTTACTATTTGTGTTTTATCCTTTACTAAAGCATTTTGAAATTAAATACTGACTGATAAACACCAATTCTCACTGCTATAGAGTCAATTCCAAATTGTAGTGAACCTAAGTGACAGCGTAAAACTGCTCCACAGGGTTTTCAAGACTGTAAATCTTCATGAGAGCAGACAGCGTCATCTTTCTCTCGTGGAATAGCTGGTCAGCTTGAACTACTGATCCTGTGGTTAGTACAGTGCTCAACCCACTGTACCTCCAGGGCTCCTTAAAACACCTGTTAGAATGGCTAAACTAAAGCAGTATCGGGTTAATTAGTACATAGGGCAACTGGAACTCTGTTACATTACAGGTGGGAATATAAAATGGTACCAACACTTTGAAAAACAGTTTGATCATTTCTTAAAGTTAAATATGGACTTACTCTAGTATCTAGGCATTTACCAAACATATAAGACAACAAATTCATACAAAAATCTGTCCATGAATGTCTATAGTGCTTTAACTCATCATCACCAAAAACTAGCAAACCTAATAAACTGGACATGGATAAACAAACTGAGGTACACTCATACCTTAAAATACTACTCAGCAATAAAGAGTCACGAAACAATACGAATGAATCTCCAAGGTATCATGCTATGAAAGCAGGATGCAGGATCAAAGACAGAGAAGTCTTTTGTTCCTGAAGATAGGAAAGGGCTAACTACAAAGGAGCGTTCTGTCTTGAGACGCTTAGACAACTTACGCGTACTTAAACATGGAAAACTATTTTTAAAGAACGCTTATTACTAGACGGGTCCCAAATGACCAACTTTTCCAAAGTGCTGTGCCACTCCATTATCCTTATTACCATTCATCACCTTCCCTTTAGCATATTCCCTCCTATCTCAGGGTTCTATAATTAGCTGCAATGGTTCAGCCAGAACTCCAGAACCAATAAGGAAATGGCTCACATGGTTGTGAAGGCTGGCAAGCCCCAAATCTGACAATCAGACCTCCGTCTGGAGGATCCTCTTCATTCTCACTAAATTGACGCTATTGGCTCACAAGCTTGTGGAAATTGATAAATCATCTCAGATCCAAAGAATCAGAGATTAGGCATAAACAAGCCAGATGCAGAATCCAGATCATGAGAGTGAACTTTTTCCAAGTTGTTCCGCACAGGTCAAGATGGGTACTTGATGGGTACAAGGTGGGTCCAGCGGATTTCCTAGAGCAGTAATTGTGTCCAGTTGATATTTGTCACCTAATGACTCAGCACTGGTCTTCTGTGCATGCTCAGCAAGTGGGAGGTCACAAAGTTGGCTTCTTGTCTACACCAAGACTTTGGTAGAGGTGTGGTTTTGTCATCTGACTTCAAAGGTTAGGTAGAGGACACATTGATAACTTCTATACATCTTAGGCAGGCCAGCTTAAGACTATACCACCAGTCTTAGGCAGTTCTGTGACCTCAAACTCATGCTTTTCTATTAAGGGAACAGCTTAAAACCCAAAGATAGATAGATCTTCCTTCAACACAGATATGAAAAATGATAGCCAATCTACAGATAGTAACCCAATGAAAATAAAAGGTGGTGACGAATCACACCCTCTAGGAAGGCGGGGACTCAAAATATATCCCACCTTAGTCCTGTTTTATTAGCATAACACAATCCACTGTGAAATGGGATTATAATAACAGGTGTGGAGGTTTTAATTTATCACACAATAGAGGATGATGGCTAGAAAAGCCATATTAAGTCATTAACTATATTATAGTATATAGGAACTTGACTTTATAGGCCCCATCTCAAACTAGTTAACTTAGTCTAAGGTAAGGTCCCCAAACCAAAAATTACACTCACTACCATGGAGTCAGTTCTGAGTCACAGGGCCCCCTATAGGGCAGGGTGGAACTGCCCCTGTGAGTTTCTGAGCCTGCAACTCTTATGGGAATAGAAAGCCTCGTCTTTCTCCTGAGGAGTGGCTGGTAATTTTGAATGGCTGACCTTGTTGTTAGCACCCCAACACTGTGCCACCAGGGCTCCTCAGGCACTGCCTTTTGTTTTCAAGCTTCCCAAGTAAGGAAGGGCATTAAACGTCTATGTTTCTTGGCTAGGTTACTATATAGCCAAGCCTGAGAACCACAGGTCTAGGTAAATCACCTGGAAAATATTGCCCTTTGGCTTTGAATCTCCACTCTTTTCAACAACCGCTTAAAAACTGGACAGAGTTTGGGTATCAGGTGAGCTAATTAACATATAGGAGGGTGTAGAGATCCTACTTTTCTCCCATTGTTGGCTAAGGGACTTTGGACAAACATTTCTCTGGGCGCCATTTTGCTACTGCTTGTTCAAGCTGGTGATTATGAAAGCATCCAGAAAGATTTGAACAGAACTTGATTTATGTAAACATTTATATCTGAGATGATAGCCTGGGAAGTACTTGATTGTTCTTACGCAGCCATGGAATTTTTATCCTTTTTTACAACCGCCTTGTGACAGACCTGACTCAGGGCTATTGTCCAAATTATACCACTAGGTGTCACCAAGGCGTGATGAGTGGGTAAGTGCGGCGGGGTCCAAGGATGAAGTGTAATGAGAACATTTTGAGAACTTGTTTTCCAGACCTCAAGGGCTTTAGAGGGAGGGACGTTCATGCAGAGGATCTAGTGAGGGCTGCAAATGTCCTGAAGCTTTACCCCAGCCTCCTGGGGACTTCTTGTTCTCCCTAGTCACGAGCTGCTTATGTAATCGTATCTCATTATTTCCTTTACTTTATTGTTTTCTTAAATGTCTGTGCCTTGGTATTAGGTGCCCTCCCATGTCACATAACTTTTGCTGAGACTCCCCCTTTTCCTCGGTGTAATCTTAAAATTGACCACTGTGCTCTAAAATTGCTTTCAAATAGATTTTCATTGCTCTATCCCTCTTCATTGCTTTTTACTCCATTTGCTGTTTCAGAATCAAGCAAAATTAATCTCCCCCTATTTTCTCAGGTTGAGATTGGTATCATACTAGCCCTATTTTATACATGAGACTGAAGCACAGAGAGATTATGTAAATTGCCGCAGGCCAAACAGTTAACAAGCCCTAGGTGGTGCAGTGGGGCTATGCATTCAAGTCTGTCTGACTCCAGAGGTCTACCTCTTAACAACCACGCTGTCTTGCCCATAGACCTCCGTTGCTGTTCATTGGGTGTGTTAGTTCGGGTCGGCTAGAGAAACAAATTCATAAACACGCATGTGTATAAGAGCTTTATAGACACGAGCAATTGAATGTTGAGAAAACATCTCAGCCTAGTTCAGATCAAGCCCATAAGTCCGATATTAACCCATGTGTCCCATACCAATCTATAAAGTCCTCTTCAGACTCACGAAACACATGCAGTGATGCCTAATGCAGGAAGATCACAGGCCAGTGGGTGGGAAATCTTGTGGATACAGTGGCAGTAGAGGCATCTCAGCACTGGCACGAGTTTCCACGTGGCTCCTCCAGCTCAGGACACTAGCATAGCTTTATGTGTCTTGTCAGCTGCAATGTCTCCCAGGGAGTGAGCATGGGTCCCGCCTCCATGGAGCTATATCTCATTAGCACCTCCAAATGAGATCATCAAGCTGCGATCTGATTGACAGGCCAAATTCTACCTCTTGATTCATAAGTCTCAAATTGACAATAGATTATGTAACTACCACATTTGGTCAGATCCCATCGATACTTTGACACCAGTACAAGGTATTGGTGTTCTCTTTATTGACTTACATATAAGTAAGTACATTGCTCATTTAACATTGTGTTCTAGGGGCATATCAGGACTAGAACTTAAATATTATCCGGGCCAAACTTGCCTCATTAACTTTATTATTAGATGCAGGTTCTCAGGCTTGAGCCATTCTTCCCCGTTCAGACCGTTAGGAGGAGCTATTTGTTGTACTGTCGTATTTATTTGAGTAATTTATCCACCCACAATGAGGTGATTCCAGCCTATTACATAGGCAATTCTCTGTGGAGAATTATTGGTGAAAAGCCAAAGTACTTATTGAAGAATATTGTTCCTAAGGATAGTGGTTTATGGATCCTTCTTTTCTATTTGTTCTCAAGGGGTTTCCTTCTGAAAAAGCAGAAGATTTTGCGGCAGCAAGAGAGAAATTCCATTAAGAGGAGGAAAATCATGAGGCTTATTTTGTCTCTCTTTTCCTCTCCCCAGAGTCTGAATGGTGTTTGGCTGAACAGAGAACGCCTGCAACCTTTAAAGGTCTATGCCATCCAGAAGGGAGACTTCATTCAGCTTGGGGTACCTTTGGAGAATAAGGAGAACGCAGAATATGAATATGAAGTTACTGAAGAAGAATGGGTTAGGTTATATCCATGTCTTGCCACTAAGTGTGATCAGATGATGGAAAAAAATAAAGGCCTGAGAACTAAAAGGAAGTTTAGTTTGGATGAGATAGATGGTTCTGGAGCCGAAGGTCCCTCAGATTCGAAATCCAGAGTGAATAAAATGTCTTGTGAACGTGGTCAGTCGGTGACATCCCATGAGAATGGTGAAGTCACCAGTCAGTCTCCTGAGATTTTGGCTCCTAAGTTGACTTCTCCTGAGACCAGTGCGAAGACAGCAGGGGCTCGTATTTACCCTGCCCCCCCAAACGATGTAGAGATTCCTCATAAGAATCAGAATGCCTCCAGCCCGTCTTTATGTCAGAGCAACTTAGAGATGTTTAAGGCAACCATGTCTAGGATTGTGATGCTGAAAACACAGATGCAGGAAAAGCAGGTTGCTGTTCTGAATGTGAAAAAACAGAACCAAAAAGGGTGCTCCAAAAAAATTGTGGAAATGGAGCAGGAACTACAGGACTTAGAGGCCCAGCTTGATGAAGAACAGGCCCAGCAGCAAGCAAGAGTGGAGCAACTGGAGAAGACGTTCCAGGAAGAGGAGCTGCATCTCCAGGTACCACCCAAGAGAGAAAGACAAAAGTGCCCCTCAGGGATGGCCAGGCCCTTTAAGCTCCTGCCAGGGAGCTCTCCATTTCTGGGCCAGGCCCAACCACTGAGTGCCAGGGCCAGGAGATGGCATGAGGAAAGCTTGACATAAGACAAGCAGATTGAGTAAAGGGTTCAGGTTTCAGCAAACAATACATCAGGGGCCAGAGTAAAGGGGTCCAAGGTAGGATAAGGTGGCCAGTGAGCCAGCCAGCACAAAACATCTCAAGATACAAAACTGAGGTGACTCAGAACCAAGATCAGTTCAGGAGGAGGGTGGATGAAGGTCAGGATGCCATGAAACCATAATACACACCGTTTGAACCAATGGTTCTTCTCTGTGTTTGCCTCTGTGGTCAGAGCCAAACAGCTCCACAGCAGGTACAGGTCCGTTACTTCCTCTGCCCTCTTTGTACCTTGCCGGTTGTTCACTGTAAGACTTAGTCAGCTAAAGCTAACTTAAGAGTTGGGAGGCTACGAAGGCAGAAAATGTTTTGGGGTCTGTCCTGAGTAGCCAGTTTGGGAGGGGACTGGTACACCAGGATTTAGTTGTTGGGTTGAGTGATAAGCTGTCTTTAGCAGAAAGGTAAAATATTTGCAGTCTTCATTCTATCAAGGTAAGGCCAAATATGTGGCAGTCACCGAGCCATTTGCTTAGATGATAAAGCGCACAAAGCTTCTAGGCTAGAGCTGATCCTGGTCTCTACTCGAAATGTCAGCTCCCATCTGGCTGGAACCATGCATTTTACTCCCACCTAGTTGCTCAGGTAATGTTGAATGTCAAGAACTCCCCATTGTTGACTTAGAACTAAGAAGGACCAAATCACAACTGTCGTGAATAAGCTTTTTTATCTTGTGTTTGGACTGCTCGGGGCAAGGAACAACCAGAAGTAGTGTTGGCTTATTTCTGAGCAATATATAAATCCGATTCTAATCTGCTAGCCCTTTGAAAGGGTAGGACTAGAGGCTTCAAAAAAATTGGGGGGAAATTTCATTACCTTTTACTGGTAATTCCATTTTCCATGAATTTTTTGAAGCATGCTTATAAATAGCAAAGGCCGTGGATTAAATAGGTCTTTTTAAGGGTACACCTGCGTTGCTTCCCTTATTCAACCCAAGTTCATCCTCAAAATTAATAAGCAGTAGCTTATCTTTATATATTTAGTGTATGATACCTTCAGCAGACAGAACTCCCTTTAAAGGCTAATTTGTTTAGCTGAAAAACAGTAAACAGTTCATTAGTATTTGTGGCTGCTCTAGTTTTACTTCACAGTACAGCTACAAATCTTTTCCCATTCTAAAATACTAAAGAAAGGCAAAAAGAACTGGTTTAAAGCATTTCTCGAACTATAAGAAGGTGATATATAAATTATTTGTAGTGGGGATGTATGTAGTCAATTGTTTATTAGATGCATTTTCTTCCACCATTGGTCATTTATCTTACCCCAGGTACTTGCTGAAGGAGACCTGGTAGCACTGTGGTGGGCTGCTAACTAAGAGGTCTGTGGTTCAAACCCACGAGCTTCTCCATAGGAGAAAGATGAGACTGCTCCTGTAAAGATTGACTGTCAAAAACCCTATGTGGGATCACTCCGAATCAGAATCAGCTCAACGGCAGTGGGTTTGGTTTGGGTTAGAACTTGCTCAGAATCTCATTTAACCCTGGCTTCTTGCTATGAACGCCCATGTTGCCTGACACTATGTTTAAAGTTCTGGTTAATTAAAAGAATGCCTACGAGATAGTTTTTGCCATTAAAGAATGTATCTAGTTGAGAAGACAAGATGTATGGTATACATGGAAGAAGAGTTTCATGTTATATTCAATTAGGGAATGATTCTGACGTGGCATATTAAATGCATTGTGAAGTGGTAAAGTCGGAAGGGAAAGACACAGACACTCTTGTGGAAGAATGCCAGTTGGTGGTCATTTAGTGATGTGGAGGACACACTGAAGGGGACAACTGGGGAAACTGTCACATCCGTTCAGGCAAGAGGCAGAAGGAGCAGTGTGTGGACTAGAAATGGTAGAAAGACTCACAATGAGAGACGGTGGCTAGAACTGAGGGCAGAAACATGGAGGCAGTCAAGCGCCAGCCTGGTGGATTACATCGGAATTTACGCAGTTAGTGGCTTCAGAAGATCTCCCGTTTGGAGTCATAGATTAGCCGGTGGACTTGGACTGTTTGTTAGTCTAGGGTTTTCCAGAACGACCCAAGTGGTGACTTAAGGGTGATAACCCTGAGGAGTGCTGCATTTGAGCAGAGAACTGCTCACATCCCTCATTACCAGCAGCTTGAAGTAAAATGGGAGATTTCCCACCTGCTCCCGGCCCCTGTTGTTTCCGGATGCTCATGCTAGCTAGTTTCCTCTGCGTGATGCTACATTCTGTCCTTTTCCTTCTCTTCCCTGTAGGGAAACCTTCCATTTTGTTTTTGGCTTTGCAGGGTTTGGAGAAAGAGCAAGGAGAAGAGGACTTGAAGCAACAGCTGGCCCAGGCCCTGCAGGAGGTAATTTAGCTCTTGCCACTGTTCTGAGATTTTAGTGGGCTGCGGAGTTGGGGGCAGGCAAGCGTTTCGTGGCCACAGGCTGCCTGTGTTTCATAGCCCACACCTCTGTGGCCCTTCCAGTCTGTAAACAGAGCAGATGGCAGCTGCTCACACCATCAGGTTGGAGATTTGGAGCCTCACAGAGATGCCAGGCCACAGCATGAAAATTCACATCTTCATCTGAGCAGAAGTTGCTCTAGTGAAGATGGAATGGAGCCTGTAGCAATTAAGAGACTCTGGGGAAGAAGCTCCACTTCCACAAAGGTGAGGGCCACACAGGAGACCATGAGAACTATGACTTGGCCACCAGTGCCTGCAAGAGTCTCCCATTACCTCATTCCTCCTGATCTGTAGCCACCCAGAAGCCATTTGAGAAAGTCCCCATGAAACATTTGAGGTCAGATTGAGAGTGTGCAGATTAACAGCGAAGCATTATCAATTCACTGAAAAGGCAAGGTTCATAGAAATAAAATTCTCTAAAAGAGTGCCTGTAACTGATTTCACTTAATTTGACTGCTTCCTTCTTTCATTAGGTTTTCATAAGCCCGTTACAACTTGCTTTTGTTTTCTGTCCTTTATGTATTAGGCCGATGATTGGAAGCAATTTTAGAATTTTGTCCGGGGGATTTTCTTCATGTTCTTTTGTTGCTGCCTCCCCCCAACCTTCTTGCTTTGTTCACATAGGAGTGAGAAGACGCCTGCCTGGATATCCTTGAAGGGCACAATTCCTTCTTTTTAGAATGTTATTTTCTGAGCTTCTTTGTTTTCTGGAGTGAGAGCGTAGGTGTGTGCCCTACCTCTAGAACATTATTCAATTAATATTCAGATATGAAATTGAAATTTTGAAATTGACTGAAAAAGAATAAGGTCCTGCTGTTTGGAAATCCCCAAGGGACCGTTGGGTACCCTGCACCATGACTTCTCACCTCGCCCTTGGACAGGCAGGGCAACGTACTCTTCACTTAGCACAGAGCACTTGACCAGTCTGCAGTCAGTAGCCTGCATGTGGCATTTTAAGATCGGGGTTCTATTCGAATGCCCCTGAGGGGAATGCTACTTTCACCCAGAGCAATAGTTGCTCTCTCGTCCATCTGCTGGTTGCTGTGAAGCTCTTTTTATTTGTTTAGCAAGCTGTTGTGAAAGCTTGCACTTACAGAAAGCATAACACACTTTTCTAAATGTTTTCATGACTGTTATTTTCCTGTCAGCATTGAGGTAAGAGGTACCCGTTGTTCCATTTAATACATGAGAAAGGTAAGGTATGCATATCTAGTTAGTGGTCAAGACAGGCCTTGTGACATAACCTCAGTTTTGAAGATCACACATTTTAAAATGTGTTTCTTGAATGATATCATTTCAAAAATATTTTGCTTTACCTTCTTTCAATACAGTGTTCTTAAAGCACCCTGGTAGTGCAATGGTTAGATACTTGCCTGTTGACCGAAAGGTTGGTGTGTAAATGCGCCAGCTGCTCCCCTGGAGCAAAGAACCTGGTGATCGGGTCCCATAAATCCTACAACCTTGGACATGTCTTGGGGGCATTTCTGCACTGTCCTCTAGAGACACTGAGTCAGAATCAACTCGAGTGGCAATCGTTGTTTTTGTTTGTTTGGATTTGAGGTAAGGTTTTCAAGCATAACCTACCCTTAGGCATGAGGGAGCTCATAAATTCTGTTCCAAAGAAGTGGAAACTTGATGTTTGTTTAGTCACAGTGAATACACTGTTAGCTCCTGGGCGTGCCAGCTTCCAGAAGACACCGGCAGAGAGAGGTCAGGCAGCATTGCCTTATGACCATGCAATGTCTGCACTGAATAGGTTAAAGATATTTTTTCATTTCAAAGCAAATAATTACCTAGGTTCTCTGAATCTCTTTTTCCCAATTCTTTCCTAAAAGCTGTTCCCAGTACTCGTTAGTCTCACAGGTACTTAGAAGTTCTTGAGCACTGCTCCCAGAATCACTTGAGCAACTTAAAAAAAATACATGTTCCTGAGCCCTAAGCCAAGCCTATAGAATCAGGCTCTGGAAGGTGGTGAAAAATATTCTTCATTTGCTTTGGGTGGTACCTGAATAGGGAATAACTGTTAGGCAAGGATTAATGGGTCTGATGCCCTTCCATCCAAGTAGGTGAGATGTTTTCAAGTAGTGAGGGCATTATTTTGAAATTGCTAATTAATTGATCCCTTGAGCCAAAGCCACTGGCTAGAGTCAGGGAACAGGTAAGTGTGTTAGAGGAAAGCGTGTAGATCACCCTGAGCTTGTCTCCGCTATGTTTCTGCAGCACCGGATTCTAATGGAAGAGCTAAATCGCAGCAGGAGGAGCTTTGAAGAGATCATTCAAGCCAAGAACAGGGAACTGGCGCAAACCAAGGTACCAGAAAGAAGATGGAGGTTTAGAGGTGGTTACTACATGCAACTCAGCATTTTCAAACAGTGCAAGGGTTGCTATGGTGAATGAAGGGAGAGGTTATGGCTGCCCCTTGCCTCAGGGGAAATAATCGGTAACATTATTCAGGCCCTCGAAGACTTCTGCCTGTAAGACAACATCTATTTCTTTTCCCTCGTTCAGAAGTGAAATGCTCGGCATAAGTCACTGACACTTCTGTGGGCGAGTCCTTTGTCAGTGGGCAGCTGCCGCTGCGGTGTCTCCCACTGTCCCGGACGGTCAAAGTACAAAATCCTTCATCCTGATTCATGCTTGCAATTCAGATCGGTGGATTTCTTTGACTAGGCTGACAAATTCAAAAGCCCACCAAGCCAGACTGGTGATAGAAGTGGCCTGGGTACAAGAACACACGAGGAAAGGGATGCTCAGGCCTTATCCCCACACATGAAGCGGCAGCCTTTCTCTGCTGTAGCCAGTTGTTGCCATCAGAAACGCAGGCATGTTATCAGACATTCTGATTTTCTTACAGAATGTAAAAATTCAAATAATTATGTGAAATATCCCAATTTCCAAATATTGGCAACAAGTTCAGTTTTGTTTTTGTTTTTTTAATCATACAATGAGCTCCAAACTAAAACCAGTCTGCAGTCTAGATCCAGTCACAGGTCACCAGTTTGCAACACCGGTTAGCAAACTCTGACCTGGAAGTAATACCTGAACTGGATTGCATCTCTCATTCCCACCCAACATAACAGACCTACAGCCAGATACCAAAAAGAAGAGGACATTTTTTCAGTTTGTGTGATATCCTTATCCTCTGTTTAAATCACATAACACCTTCTCCTCCAACTTTCATGTAAGCAACAGGGTTTTTAACCCGGTGACTCGTACGTTTTCAGGAAACCTAACTGTAGTTAGAAATGGGGCCAGACACTCTTCACTGCCCCAAACAGTCTGACAGTCTTTGCTTTGATTCAATCATAAGATAGAAAGAAAACAGCCATTCAAATATACCCTGAATAGTTCTTGTTCTTTTTCTTCTTTCCCTCCCACCTAGGCCTGTTTGGGGGATGAGATGCTGCTAACTTAAATAGCTGATAACCATTCTTCAAGAGAGCACACCTAGAATTCTCCCTAAAATGTCAGGTATCCACAAGCAGTCCTCCCTCTTGGGGAACACGCAGGGGAATTGCACTGCAGAGCTCTGTAAGAGAGAGGAGTAGCAAGTATCATAGAGCTTGGGGCCGGAGGTGATGCGAGGGGCTTTCTCTCCAGCCCCCTGGCTCCATGGAATATAGGTATTATCCTGTTTTACAGAAGAGGCAGCTGTAAAGCACTTTAGGGACCCTATCACTTAATCAAGCTCCCTGCTTCTGTAGAGTGATTTTCATGTTTTCTTCCTTTCCAGTGCATTTGTTGGTGATTATCTTGTTCTTAGATTTATTGCCTTGTTCTGCCTTGGGTGGCTGGTGGGGTTAGTATGCGTCCTCTAGTTTTTCTCATTTCATTAATTTGGGGAAAAGAGACAGCAGCTACAATTCAAATACTGGAAAAGAGGGAAGAGGAAAGAAAAGAAGTCAGTTCTCTGTATTAGAAAGCAGTTCTGAGAAACAGTAACCCTGGGGGAAAGCAGGTATTCTCATCTTGCTGCACCAGAATGAATTTTTAATTTAGACTCTTTCTGAATCCTATTCCAGACAATTAACCCTGGTCCCTTCTTCTTTTGCATTCTGCTGGTTCTCCTGAATGACAGGTGGGGTGTTGTCTTTACAGGAAGAGAAAGAGAAGGTGCAGGCACAGAAAGAGGAAGTTCTGAACCACATGAATGACGTGCTGGAGAATGAGCTCCAGTGTATCATTTGTTCAGAATACTTCATTGAGGTAATTATGAACCAACGCCCTTCCCCCCTCTGACTCTGAACGGAGCCTGGGCTGCACATGCTGCAGCAGTGATAAGAAACAATTCCTTGACGAGATTTTCTTTCTCCCAGAAAATTACTGTGGCGCTCATGTGTTTTAGTAGTTGTTTCCCCCACCACACACACACACACACACACACACACACACACACGCCATTCTTTTTCTTACTTTGATTTTCAATGTTTATTTGTTATACATAATATTTTTAGCCACAATAAAGCTTTTTATCTCTTTGTTGGGGGGAAAACTAGATCCACATGAACTTAGATTTTCGAAGTTATCAGAATAAAGCCATTTACTATAACAACTGTTATTTAAATGGGCACTGTGCTGAGAGCAGGTGTTCAGTGTAGCCTTTAAACAAGGTAGTAAATGTCATTGGTATGTGGTTGCTTTGGGAATTTAGGGACCAAGTTGAACATATTTCAGTGATTATAAGGCGCCAAGTGAAAAGAAATCATCTCTCTCATAAGTTACCATTTATTATCTTGTCATGTTTTTGCACTGAATTTTTCAGTCTACCATTTGTGACCAATTCATCGTGGACTACAAGTGTTAAAGGTTGTTACATGACTGTGTTTCAGACACACACATACACTGCTTCCTTTTCTCAGGAGTCTAGGGGGAGGCTAAGTTAAAAAGCCTCCTTAAAAATCCCTCCCGGACAGAAGTGCTTCCTTACTTTAGGGAACCCAGTGTCCTTTGACAATGTCACAGACTCTGTAGAGGAATACACAGTCAGTCAGCTGGGGCACCTGTCCGTTCTGTGTTAGAGTACGACATGCTGCCTGACCTACACTGCCAGCCTCTTCTTACACAGTCAGCATTAGACAGATTTTTCATTTTAACCCGGCAGGCGGTGAGTCGCCGTTCTTCTAGTTGTCTAGCTTTCGGATCAAACTGGCATTTGAAAAATATTTAACTTCTCTTTTATTTTCCACTGCTACCCTAAAGGCAGGAGTGAGGTCTTTTGCGGACCTCAGGAAAAGTTGGATCATTGGAAATGCCTGGACATAAACATGAGTAACGAAGAGTAGTTTGTATTCTCTTCCTGGGGGTGAGAAGAACTCTGGGAGAGAAACCTAACCAGAGGACTTATGCAAAGGAGCCGTTGAGGCCAGGCTTCCTGTTCCTTCCTTTCTTTTCAGAGCATTATTAATTACAGGTTCAGGCACTGTCAGAGAACGTTTACATTTTTTAGTTCTTTTTCTAGCCAGCCTCTTATATTTATTTTTCAGTCTAGCTATTGCCGCCCTCCTGTTGCTCTAAATCCTGAGTAGTCAGGATGTGCTCACCATTAGGTTCTCAGTCGCCAACTAGCAGCAAGGCATGAGTTGTTTCTCGTAGGAGAATTAGTGATATATTTATACCACAACATTCACATGCTTACTTTTCATGTCATGTCCGGTGACATTTCTTTGCAAAGTGGCTTTCACATTGGTAATGTGGTCTGAGTTTGTGGACCAACATGGGTGAATTATCCTACCTAGGCCCTGAATCCGTGACTTTGAGGAAGGAGGAAATGAACCATC
Source organism: Echinops telfairi (assembly GCF_000313985.2). NCBI lineage: Eukaryota > Metazoa > Chordata > Mammalia > Afrosoricida > Tenrecidae > Echinops > Echinops telfairi. The sequence goes on along the minus strand of NW_022107432.1, from coordinate 29,724,263 downwards.
TAATATAAAGCTTAAATTTCCCAACCCCAAGCATGATGCGAATCCCCTTCTTAAGGCCTCCAGATATGACTGGTTAATTTTCTGTCTGGCCTGGAGGCCCCCATTTCACCTTCGCAGTCACCGTCCTGCAGGGCCTCTCTGACGGGTGTGCTCGCATTCTCATTGCAGGCCATCACTTTGAACTGTGCTCACAGTTTCTGCTCCTTCTGCATCAGCGAATGGGTGAAGCGCAAGAGCGAGTGTCCCATTTGTCGGAAGGACATCATATCCCAAACTCACTCCCTGGTTCTGGACAACTGCATTAGCAAGATGGTAGATAATCTGAGCTCAGAAGTGAGAGAGCGACGAACGAACCTCATTAAGGAACGACGGGGTGAGTGGCTACAAGAATACCAGTTCCTCAGCTGAGTCTACTGTAAACTTTGACAGATGTGTAAAGTACTCCACACAGTACTTTTACCTATGTATTGCTTAATTCTCAGAATCTTGCAAGATATAGTCAGGAGGGTGGTAGGTGATATTACCATTTAAGAAAACTGAGACCCGGAGAGACAGAGCAGCTTTTCCAGGATGACACTGCAAGGTAGTCGTATTAATTTTTATTATGGTGGCCATAACCAAGTACCACAAACTAGGTGGCTTACGACAACAGAAATGTATCCTCTAAAAGTCATATGGAGGAGAAGTCCAAATTCAAAGTGCTGACAGGGCTATACTCCCTTGAAGGCTCTGGAGACTTTGCTTTAGCTTCTGGTGGCTGCCGGCATTCCTCGGCTTATAATTGTATCATTCCTATTCTGTTTCTCCATCAGTACATGGCCTCTGTAGAGCTGTCTGTCTTGCTCGTCATACTGTATTTAGGGCCCAACCCAATCCCATTGTGACCTCATCTTAACTTGCTTGTATAGGCAAAGACCCTGTTTCCAAATAAATTCACATTCACAGGGACTAGGGGTTAGTACTTGAACATACCTTTTTATGGGACATTATTTAACCCACGATACTTGTCTACCCATTTTCTTTTGTTTTATGTTCTCTAAAAGACCAAAGCTAGCTGTGTCAGGTCTTCGTCCTTTATAGTTCATCTCATCATGAAAGGTTAATATCCTTTCTCTCTTCTAGGACCCAAGCAGTATCCCCTTTGCAATTTTTTTCTCACATGAGTAGATTTTTTTGCCTACTGAGGTGAAAAAGATGTGGGACCAAGTTCACTCACTGAGTCACAGCCCAGTGTTGGGTATTTGAGCACAGCATAAGTGGCATAAACTAAAGATGGTTTTCTCTTTTAAAATACGAACACCCCTCCAGAGATTTAAGGAGGCTTTCTGTTAATTCACTGCTGTATCTCATATTATGATGTGAATAACTGGGTCCTGTGGGTGTGACCCAGTAGCGGGCTGGGTATCCATCTAAGCATGCATGTGGTCTGGACAGTTTAGTTTCCTAATGACGGAGGATACAGTGGGTTCACATCCAAGTCCTTCTGAAACTCAACAAGGATTTACTTTTCTTTTCTAATACATTACTTAACTCTGAGCATGAAAGCATTCGTGTTTGTTCTCACAGCACAAGTGAATGTTCCTAACCCTGAATCATTTATTTTCTAAATCAGGAGGCAGTGTAGCACCTGGGCTTAATAACAAGTGCAGTTCCTGTGTAAACCCAAGAGTATAGGATGGAAGCCACCCAGATCAGCATGCTCCAGTCAGACACTTTACAGTTGTGTGCAAGACCAGCGCAGAGCTCCAGTGGGGTCGGAAGTGTCATTCCAACAGCAGAGCCTTAGAGTCCACAGCTGGGCGTATATTTTATTATACTATACTATTTTATTATATACTACTACGAAGGCTCCAGTTTGTGCAGGCATGGGTTTATTGCAGAGAAATACCGTGCTCTAATAGAAAGGAGCTCATGACTTATAAACAGATATGCTCACAAAGAAAGAAATGTTTCATTTCACTCCTTTGTTGGCATCCTTCCTTTCTCCTACTTAAAAAAAAAAGTTATGATAAAATACAGATGAGGACGCTTCAAAAATTTGTACAAAACTGTAATCAAAAGAATGAGATTTTCCACTAACCTTTTTTTTCTTTTTCTAACTTTTATTGTGAATTGGGTGAAGGTGTACAAAACAAATCAGTTTTCCATTCAGAATTTTCCACCCATGCTGTTTTATCTCATGGATCCAATCCCCACAGTGGAGCATCACTTTCCCACCCTCCCAGTGTTTTCATCCCTATTCTTTACTGACCACTCTGAACTCTGCTCTCGGGTAAGTCCTGCCCATTTGATCTAAGATGCTTGATTATTCTACGGGGTGCATGCCCTCCCTAGTGTTATTCTTTCCCTAGTGGTACTGGTCCACTTATAGACCTGTTTGACTGTAATTTTAGCCATAGGTGTCCACTAACTTTTTGGAGCTCCTTCATACAATAAAAAAATTTTCCATTTTAACCATTTTGAAGTGGACAATTCAGTGACATTAATTACGTTCACTATATTGTTCGAACTTTATCACTATCCATTTCCAAAAATTGTTTTGTCACCCTAACTCTATGCCACTTAAGCAATAGCTCTCTCTCTCTCCTCCTCACCCGCGGGAATCAAAATTAAAAGTTTATCTCTTGGCATTTGCTCATTCTAGATATTTCGTATACGTGGAATCGTATGATATTTCCTTGTGTGCATTATTTCACTCATGGTATTTTCAAGGGTCATCCAAGCCATACATGTGGCAAACCTTTATTTCTCTAATGGTGCATAATATTTCATTATACTACTACTAAGGCTCCAGTTTGTGCAGGCATTGGTTTATTGCAGAGAAAACGTTTGAGTGTTACTCTGCAGTCATTGGATGGCTCAGACACGTTTCTTGATCAGACAGTTGGCTTAATCTCATTAGAGCACCTTTCAAAACAGTAGCTTCCAAACAGGTTTGCTGGTCAGTTGAAGTCAAGGCAGAGATGTGCTCAGAATAACAACGAATTTTGGGGATTCTCAAGGAGAAATCTTGATAGATTTTCTCCAAGGATACAAGATGCTCAGGAGGGCTTATTGTGAAGTAGTTTTAAGAAAACTGAAAATTATGTTGATGAGGAAAAGGCCAAGGGAAGTTATATCAAGATATTTTTCTCCCCAGCACAATAATATACCTGCTCATTCTTTGAAGGCAAAGGGTGGTCCTAAAAGGACTTTTTTTGGGGAAACTTTACACCATCTACTCTTCAGCCCTGATTTTGCCCCTTCAGACTTTTTTGTTCCCAAACTCAAAGAATACTTAAAAAGAATGCGATCTAAACTGCTATTTTGACATAATGTAAATCAAAGAATGCAGAATTCTCTGGGAAATAGTTAGAAAGATGGAAATACCGTCTTGAGAGTTATACAAACCTAGATGTAGGATATACTGAGAAACAATAGCTTCGTGACTCACTCACTCACTCTCATTCACTCACTCACTCACTGACTCACTGACTCACTCACTCTCTCTCACTCACTGACTCACTCACTCACTCACTCTCTCTCACTCACTCTCACTCATTCACTCACTCACTCTCATTCACTGACTCACTCACTCACTTTCATTCACTCACTCACTCACTCACTCTCTCACTCACTCTCCTTCACTGACTCACTCACTCACTCACTCACTCTCTCACTCTCATTCACTGACTCACTCACTCTCACTCACTGACTCATTCACTCAGTCACTCTCTCACTATAATTCACTCACTCTCATTCACTCACTCTCAGTCACTCTCTCATTCACTCAATCACTCACTCTCACTCACTCTCTCATTCACTGACTCACTCACTCTCATTCACTGACTCACTCACTCATTCTCATTCACTCACTCACTCACTAACTTTCTCACTCACTCTCATTCACTGACTGACTGACTCACTCACTCAATAAAAAACAAAAACCAACAAACAATAGCTTTGCATTTTGCTATTTTTGTTTAATAAAGGTTTCTATGATTTTTAGCAGTGCTTTTTTACACCCACAGGTCACATTTTTTTTTCTTCAGTCACGTGTTGATAGACCCTTGGGCTTGTTTCTACCTTTTGATTATTATGAATAATGCTGTGCTGAACATTGGTGTACAAGTATATCTGTTTGAGGATATATATCTTGGTATACGAGAGGGTATATATATACACTTGTGTGTATATATATGTATGTAAGTATCTGAGAATGTGAGTGTGTGTGTGTGTGTGTGTGTGTGTGTGTGTATGGAATGGCTGAGTTGTTTGGCAATTCTATGTTTACCATTTTGAAGAACCAATAAGCTATTTTTCAGTAATCGCTGCACCATTTTACATTCCCACCAATGATACTTGGAAGTTCTAATTTCTTCACATTATTGATAACACATGTTAGTTTCTTTTTCTGATAGTAGCCATCCTAGTAGGTAGGATTACCCACTGCCATTGAGTCAGTTCCAACTCATAGTGACCCTGTGTGATAAGAGTTTCCAAAGCTGTAAATCCTTATGGGAGCAGATAACTTCATATTTTTCCTGCCCAATGGCTGGTAGGTTTGAACCGCAAACCTTGTCGTTTGCAGTCCAATGTTTACCCAATGAGTACCTTTGAAAGTACCAGAAGAACAAACAAATCCATCTTGGAAGGTAGACAGTCAGAATGCTCCTTGTAAGCAAGGATGATGAAACTTCATCCTACGTATTTTGAAGAAGAGATTGGTCCCTGAAGAAAAACATCATAGTTTGTACAAAAATTGGAACATAAAATGAGGAAGACCAACAGTGAGATGGATTGACAGAGTAGCTGGAACTTGAGAACTGTGAGGTTGGTGCAGGACTGGATGCTGCTTCATCCTGTGATACACAGGATTGTTCTGAATCAGCACCAACTCAGCGACACAACAATGACAAGTGGGTGTGAAGTCACAATCTTGCTTTGGTGTATATTTCCCAGGTGACTAATGACGGGGAGCATCCTTTTGAGTTGGGTCGCCTGTTTTCTTCTTCCTTCTTGGTTTGAAGGGTTGATGTTGTGGGACATGTCCAACATTAACTGCTGAAGAAGTGATGCATTCATTGGCTGTACATTTTTAAGAATCTAAATGGTGGCAAAACTTTATGTTCTCTCACATTTGCCTATTAGTTTAGCTGGATATAGAACAGTGCTTCCCAAAGGGTGTGTGAGAGTGTGCTCGAACAATCCAGGGTGGCTGTAAAAGTATAGTTTCCCAAACCTGTGAGGTCTTTCAGGGGGAAAAAAATTACTCTTTTGAACTATAATCCATAATCCCAGATAAAATGTCAACATCTGCTTTTGCAAAGGTTCTATGGACAAAATACTGAATGATGCAGGAAGCATCAAAAAAGATGGAAAGAATACACAGTCATGTACCCCAAAGAGCTAGTCAACAGTCAGCCATTTCTAGAGGTAGCTTATGAGTAAGAGCCAATGGAAGAAGTTCAGGCTGCATTGAGAGAATTAGCAAAAAACAAGGCTTCAGGAATTAATGGAATCCCATTAATTCAACAACCTGATGAAGCACTGAAAGAACTCCCTTGTCTGTGCCAGGAAATTTGGAAGCTACCTACTTGGCCTGGAGGAGATCCATATTTATACTCATTCCAAAGAAAGGTGACCCAACAGAACGATCAGTTTACAGAACAAAATAATATTACATGCAAGTGAAACTTTGCTAAAGATCATTCAACCATGGTTGCAGCAGTACATTGACTGGGAGCTGCCAGAGGTTCAGGCCAAATTCAGAAGAGGACATGGAACAAGGAATATTATTGCTGATGTCAGGTGGATCTTGGCAGATGTTTACTTGTGTTCATTGACTATGCAAAGGCTTTGCGACTGTGTGGTTCATAATAAACTATAGATAACCTTGAGAAGGATCGGAACACTTCAGTGTGCTCCTGTGGAACCTGTACATGGATCAAGAGGCAGTTGTGTGACCAGAACAAGGGTTTAAAATCAGGAAAGCTGTGTGCCAGGGTTGTAGCCCCTCACCATACTTACCGTATAAACCCGAGTATCAGCCGACCCAAATATCAGCCGAGGCACCTGATTTTACCACCGAAAAACTACATTAAAAGTGCTGAAAACTCAGCCTATACATGAGTATATATGGTATTCAATTTGCAAGCAAATAATCAGAGAAGCTGGGTTATATGAAGAAGAATGCAGCATCAGGCTTGAGGAAGGCTAATAACCTTTGATAGGCAGATGACACAACCTTGCTTGCTGGAAGTGAGGTCTTGAAGCACTTGCTGATGAAGATCAAGGATTGCAGCCTTCAGTATACATTATAACTCAATGTAAAGAAAACCAAAATCTTCACAACTGAACCAATAGGTAACATCATGATAAATGAAGAAAAGATTGAAGTTGTCAAGGATTTCATCTTGTATGAAACCACAATCTGCCGGAGACCAGCTCCGGCGTGTTCCTCACAGAAAGCTGAAGTTGGGTGAGTGGTCTTGAGAAAAAGGAGAATATAGAAAAGTAGGGTTCAGGAGGACCAAAGAAACATTCAGAAGCGTGAATATATGCAATGGCCCTTTATTAAAAGCTGTGTTTTCTTTTATACCCCATTTCTTGGCTCCTTCTGGGAAAACAACCAAGTCCAGACAAAAACATCTGCACTTTGCAGCCACGTCCTTGCAAGTCAAGATTAAGCAAAATAGTTTGTTCCAAAACATCTTAGCAGATCCAAGAAGCAAAGTCATTTTGCTAAATACAAAAGTTCATACAGCTCCCATAAGAACTTTTAACTAAGGGTGAAGTCCCACTCTTTATACCCATTAGGCCGGTTAGGATAGGGTTTTCACCCTCTCCCTTCCCTAAGACCATGGGGAAGAAATGGGAAATCACCCTACAACAATCAATGTTCATGGAAGCAGCTGTCAAAAAATCAAACAACACATTACATCGGGTAAATCTGCTGCACGAGACTTCTTTAAAGTGTTGAAAAGAATGTTACTTTGAGGAATAAGGTGGCCCTGATCCAAGCCATGGTATTTTCAGTCCCCGCCTTTGCATGTGAAAGTTGCACGTTGAATAGGAAGATTGAATATTGAATAAAGTTGAACATTGAATGAGGAAGAATGCATTTGACTCAGGGTGCTAATGAAGAATATTGAACGTACTGTGGAGTGCCAAAACAACAAACAAACCTGTCTTGGAAGAAGTACAACAATAGAATGTTCTTTAGAAGCAAAGATGGGAGACTTCATCTCACATGCTTTGGACGCAGTATCAGGAGGAATATTCCTAACATCAAGTACACAAATCAAAATTAACAAAGAGGAACCCAGAAGAAAAGGGTAAGAGAATAAATAAAACTTAAATTAATATCCTTGAGAGATCCAATCTTATATCCAAGATATCCACGGAAAAGGACATCATGCTTGGTAAAGTAAAGGGGCAGCAAAAAAGAGGAAGACACGGGACAAGACGGATTGACCCAGTGACAGCAACAAAGGGCCAGGATGGCGCAGGACCCAGTGGTGTTTCATCCGGTTGTGCATAGGGCCACTGTGAGTTGGAACCAACCCGACGACGCCAAACAGCACCTGCTGTTCAGTGCCACCCAGTGCGCTCTCGCCCACTTTGGGATCACTGGACCACAGTCCAGTCTTTCATTGCCAGGTGTGCAGAGTTGGTTTATTTTCCAGAAGAGGGCAGTAGACCAGGTAAGTTTGGGAACCTATAGTATAGATTTTGGGTTTTTAAAACATTGTTCAGCTGTTTTAAGACAAGTACAGCTGTCAAGAAATCTGATTCTATTTCCAGTCATTTGTATATGATGTGATTTTTCTTTTTAAAAAATTTTTATCATTGTATTAGGGGCTTGTACAACTCTTATCACGGTCCATACATCCATCCATTGTGTGTCAAACACATTTGTACATTTGTTGCCCTCATCATTCTCAAAACATTTGCTTTCTACTTGGGCCCTTGGTATCAGCTCCTCTTTTTCCTCCCTCCCCGCTACCCCCTTCCTCATGAACCTTTAATAATTTATAAATTATTATTATTTTGTCATATCTTACACTGTCCGACGTCTCCCTTCACCCACTTTTTTTTTTGGCCATCCCCCAAGGAAGAGGTTATATGTAGATCCTTGTAATCGGTTTCCCCTTTCTACCCCACCATCCCTCCACCCTCCTGGTATCACCACTCACACCACTGGTCCTGAAGGGGTCATCTGTCCTGGACTCCCTGTGTTTCCAATTCCTATCTGTACCAGTATACGTCCTCTGGTCTAGCTGGATTCGTAAGGTAGAATTGGGATCATGATAGTGGGGGAGAAAGGATTTAGGAACTAGAGGAAAGTTGTATGTTTCATTGGTGCTATACTGCACTCTGACTGGCTCATCTCCTCCCTGTGACCCTTCTGTAAGGGGATGTCCAGTTGCCTACAGATGGGCTTTGTGTCCCTAATCTGTATCCGCCCCCATTCACAATGATGTAATTTTTTGTTCTTTGATACCTGATCCCTGATCCCTTTGACACCTCCTGATCACACAGGCTGGCGTGCTTCTTCCATGTGGGCTTCGTTGCTTCTGAGCTAGATGGCCACTTGTTTACCGATGTAATTTTTCTTTCTGGAAGCTTTTAAGATCTTTCTTATCTTTAGTATTCTGAGTTTTTTATATGGTATACCTTTCTGTGGTTTTTTTCTCCCCAGTCATTATGTAGGACACTCTGAATCCTTTTAACCTGAAAAGTCATATTCTTGAGTTTTGGGAAACTTATTTGATACTTTCTCTTCTGCTATTCCTGTTAGTTGTACTTTGGGCCCCTTGAACAAATCTTTTCATTTTATTTTCTCTCCCCTCCCCCATATTTCATTTTGTCTTTTGTTCTACTTTTTATGAGATTTCCTCAATTTTAATTTCCAACCATCCTAAGGAATTTGTTTGTCTTTCATTTTTAATTTCAAGAGCTCATTTAAAAATTGTTTCTGTTTTATTCTGCCCTGTTTCCTCCACCACCTAACTGCCAGTTTGGCATAACATGGTGACTTACTTGTTGCTGTGATGCTGTAAACTAGAGAAGTTTAAACCTGTATTTAAAATACAGCAGAGTTCCCCCAGGGTGGACAGGGTTCGGCAGAGTGCCTAGACTGAAAAGAAGCTGGGAAGAAGGACTAGGCCGTCCACTTGTGACTGGTCAATGAGGACCGTAGGAATGCATTACAGTGGCGACCACCCTGAGCACAGACACAGTGAGGGTTGTGCTTTATTCCGTTGTACACAGGCTTGCTCTGTGTCGCGTACAACTTAGATGGTACCTGACATCAGCTTGTTTCTTGGATATAAGATTGGATCTTTCAAGGAGATTAATTTAAGTTTGATTTATTCTCTTACCCTTTTCTTCTGGGTTCCTCTTTGTTAATTTTGATTTGTGTACTTGACGTTAGGAATATTCCTCAAATATCTGGTGCTCCTGGGCCATCTGGTTCATATTTAAGAGTGGGAAACCAAATGCTGGTTGGCGCTCCATATGCTCGGGAACATTTGCCAACTGTGGGGCTTTGCTATGGAGTAATCTGTGAAGACCCTGCTGTTTTGTTGGGGGATTTCCAACTGAGTGCTTTCGGCCTTTTCTTTTGATTTGCTTAGTTTGTTTAATGTTGAATCTTCCCGTCTCTTGGCCTAGGGATAAGGGCCATGGCAGCGGGGAGCATGAGACAGGCTGGCAGAGCTGCATGGGCAAAGGAAGATGTATGTGGCCTTTACTTAGTCCTCCCATTTTCAGTAAGACATTTCCCTTTGTTTTCCTGTTCTCTCCCACTTAAGCCATGCCTGCTATTCCTGAGCCCGGAGCCTCTGAGTGAGGATCTCCAGACAGGAAATCCCAGTCTTTCCTGTTGTGTAGTGTGGGGAAAGGGATTTAGATGTTCCTTAGAAAGACTTTCTGTCGATCTGTCTGCTGGGATCTATCAGCTGTAGCCTCTTCTGTTTGTCCTATTCTTCAGAATTTCTGCCCTTTTAAAATTTACTGTTAGTTGAGTGACATTTGAGAGGGAGCAAAAATAAATGTGTGGACTCAAATACATCCTTTTTAACTGGAAGCACTTTTTCTGTTCCTTCTTACAAAATACTTTCCAACAAAACATTTGAAACAATACGAAAGTATTAAAATAGACAGTGTAACCCCAACTCTCCAGGTCTTAATTCAGAGATAGTCTTCTGCTACCGTGCATTTTTTTCTCCTCGTGCTGCAGTATTTAATCGTAAGGATTTTATGTGGATTAAATGTTGCAAACTTACAATTTAAAACAAAAGAAAACACTAGTGATTTTTGCTGATCATCTGTTAGGTTTTTTTAAATTAATATTTTATTGTATATTTGATGGAAGTTTACATAGTAATTCTGGTTCCCATTCAACAATTTCTACACAAGTTGTTTAGTGGCATTGGGTTACATCCTTCACAATTTGTGACGATTCTCATTTTTCATTCTGGTTGTTTTCCCTTTTTTGAGAAAAAGAAAATGGTAGAATGAAAATGTTTTAAGTTTTACTTGAAATTTTCTGAAGAATGTTTTAGTTAAAGATGAGTATATATGCTATATGGAGACTTACAGCAGTGTAATTAAGAGGTAAAAAGTTTTAGGTTAGAACTTTAATAAATAATTTTATCTCACAATATATGTGTGCTTTCCCTATTTCTTGGCACTGCTGTCACTTACCTGTTTTGATAAAAATCAGTTTCACATGATCTAGATAACTTTTCTTTTTTCTTTATTTTTTTGTTGTCAGTGAGTGAGTGGGTGAGTGAGTGAATGAGAGAGTGTGAGGCAGTGAGTGAGAGTGAGT
>NW_022107432.1:29704326-29713068 GCF_000313985.2 Echinops telfairi | reverse complement strand
AGTGAGTGAGTGAGGCAGTGAGTGAGTGAGAGTGAGGCAGTGAGTGAGTGAGGCAGTGAGTAAGTGAGAGTGAGGCAGTGAGTGAGTGAGGCAGTGAGAAAGTGAGGCAGTGAGACAGAGTGAGACAGTGAGTCAGTGAGACAGAGAGACAGAGTGAGACAGTCAGATAACTTTTCTTTACATGTTTTTTTTGTTTTTGTTTTTGCATGACTAGAGCCCTGGTGGTGTTGTAGTTATGCATTGGGCTGCTAATTGCAAGGTCCACAGTTTGAAACAAGGTGCTGAGCGGTAGGGTCAGTTAGGGTCTTAGAAATCCAAAGGGACTGTTTTCTCCGGTCCTGTCTGTCAGGCTGCTGAGTTGGAATCAGTGCAGTGGCAGGGAGAGGTTAGCGAATACATGTCTGTGGACCAAAATTCCCCAGGTTCAAAAGAGCCCAGAGTGAACGCTCAAGCTCTGTCCTACTCCTGTCCCTTGTTTTTATCAGTGTCTTCCATGTCCTGCTAAAGAGTGTGTGTGTGTGTGTGTGTGTGTGTAAATGATAGTACGTTATATACACTCTTACACCTTGTGTACTTAATACTGTATTTTATAGATCTTTTAAATTGATGTGTAAGAGAATCATTTAAAAAATCATTTTGTAGTTTTTCCTTATTTGTATGTACCATAATTTAATTAGCCAATCTCCTACTCATAAACATTTAAGTTGCTTTCTGTTTTTCACTATTAAAGACATAAATGCTTTAGTAACTATTTTGCTTTTATGTCATTTTACGACTTGTGAGTTATTTCTATAGGATAAATTCTAGAAGTGAAACTAGTAGGTCAGTGGGTAATTCTAATGGACACCGTCCCATTGTTCTTAAGAAATGGCACCAGTTTACCATCGCACCACTCACACAGAAACATAAAACCATGCCTGCTGTTCCACACCCTCACCAACATGTTGTATTCTCAGTTTTCTTACTATTTCCAATGTGGTATAAAAGTAATATTTCCAATATAGCATAAAAGTGAGATTTGTTTTCTTTTCCTCTGAGCTATTAAGAGTTACACTGAGTACTTTTTTCTATGCCAAACGTATTTTTCTGTGAACTCTCTTTTCATTTAAAACATTTAAAAAAATAATTTTTCTATTTAGTTTTTTTTTTCTTAATACTGTTAAGGGGTCTTTAGTACTTGTGACATGAGGCGCACGTCATTTTCCCCAAATGTTTGTTTTTTCACTTTGTCGTGTTGTTGTTTTTAACCCTTGCACACCTTTTTAATCTCCCGTTTATGGCTTCTGGGCATTTCGAAATGCTCTGTGACATCCAGATAGGTATGGGGAAAAGCTGTTTGTTAGATGCTGCTGAGTCCGTTTCAGCCGATAGCAGCTGCAGCGCCACCCAGTCCTGTACCAGCCTCATAATTGTCATGCTGGATCCTCTGTTTGCTCACTCCGTCTCATCAGGGGCTTCCTCTTTTTTGCTGCCCTTCCTTTTTACCGAGCACGATGTCCTTCTCCAGGGACGGGTCTCATTGGATAACATGCCCCAAGTACTGGAGATGAAGCCTTAACCGTCTTTACTTCTAAAGAACATTTGAACTGTACTTCTTCCTGAGCAGATCAGTTTGTTTTTCTGGCCAGCGCCATAATTCAAATGTTCTTTCTCCAGCTTACTTATTCAATGTCCAACTTTCACATGCTTATGAGGCGATTGAAAATAACATCGGTGGGTCCTGGTGCAGCTTCATCTTCAAAATAACATCCTTGCTTTTCAGCACCTAACAGGGGTCTTGTGAGCAGATTTGCTCAGTGCAAACTGTTGTTTAATTTGACAGCTGCTTCCATTAGCATTGGTTGTAGATCCAAGCAAGATAAAAATCCTTGACAACTTCAATCTTTTTTCCATTTATTAGGAAGTATCCCCTACTGTTCCAGTTGTAAGAATTTTGATTTTCTGTACAGTGACTTGTAATCCATATAAAAAGTTGCAATCCACGATCTTCATCAGCAAATACTTCAAATCCTCTTCACTTTGAATACGCAAGTTTGTATCATCTGCATATCTAAGGTTGTTAATAAGTTGTCCTCCAATCCTCATATAGCCCATCCATCTTTTCTGATGATTTGCTCAGCATGTAGATTAAATAAATATGATGAAAGGATACAGTCCCTTGCCTGATTTTAAAGCAGGCAGTATTCCCCTTGTTCTGTTGGTGCTGCTGCCTCTTGATCCATGTACAGGCTTCGCATAAGTACAGTGAAGTGTCTTGAATCTTTTCTTCTCAAGGTTTTCCATAGTTGTTTACGATTCACAGAATCGAATGCTTTTGCATAACCAATAAAACACAAGTACATATTTCTCTGGTATTCTCTGTTTTCATACAAGATCCATCTGACATTAGTAGTGATAGTCCTTATTCCTTGGCCTCTTCTGACTCCATCTTGGGAGCTTCTTATCAATGTACTGCTGCAACTGTTGTTGAGTGATCTTCAGCAAATTTTACTTGCATATGATTTTAATGATATTTACATTTTCTGCTTCCTGTGGGGTGACCTTTCTTTGGAATTCATACGAGGACGGATTGGCCAGGTAACTGTTTTCCACATTTCTTGGCCTAGATGAGTGGGTGCTTCCAGTGCTTTTATCGTGTTGGAACGTTTCAATAGCTGTTCCATCAGTGCCTGGAACCGTGTTTCTCAATCATGCCTTCAGTAGTTTGGACTTCTTCCTTCAGTGCCATCTAGTCTTGATCACCTGCTAGTTCTTGAAATGGTTGAATGTCAACTAATCATTTTTGATGTAGTGACTCTGAGTATTCCTCCCATCTTCTTTTGACACTTGCTGCACCGTTCAATATTTTGCCCATAAAATCTTTCACTATTGCAACCTGAGACTTGAGTTTTTTTAGCTTGATTTATACTGTGCATGTCCTTCCCTATTGTTTTCTTTTTAGGGATTATATATATGTATTTTTAAAAATCATTTTATTGGGTGTTCGTACAACTTTTATCGCAATCCATACATACATCCATTGTGTCAAGCACATTTGTACATTTTTTCCATCATCATTTTCAAAATATTTTCTTTCTTTTTTTTTTAATCATTTGATTGGGGGCTCGTACAACTCTTATCACAATCCATACATCCATCCATTGTGTCAAGCACATTTGTACATTTGTTGCCACCATCATTCTCAAAACATTTGCTTTCTACTTGAGCCCCTGGTATCAGCTCCTTATTTTTCCTCTCCCTCCCTGCCCCGCCCCGCCCCGCCCTTTTGGTTTTCTAACTCCATTTCTTTGCACATTTCATTATAATACTTCACTGTCTTCTCAAGATGCCCTTTGAAATGTCTTGTTCAACTCTTTTACTTCTTCCCCTTGCTTTAGCAGCTATGATGAAGAGCAAGTTTCACATTCTCTTTTGACATCCACTTTGATCTTTTCTTTCTTGTCTTCTTAATTATCTTTCGCTTTCTTCATGTTCTAGATGTCAGCCCACAACTCACCAGGTCTTGTCATTAGTGTTCAGTGAGTCAAACCTATTCCTGAGATGTTCTCGAAATTCAGGTGAAATATACTCACGGCTGTGTTTTAACTCTCAACTTCAACCTGAACTTACATATGCGCAATTGTGATGAAAAATAAAGAGTCAAGAATGAGAACAAATTGAGGTAACATTAGCCTCAGTTGTTTGATTAGCAGGGAAGCGGGGTGCATAAGTGTATGTGCCTTGGTAGAGGGGTTAAAGCCATAACCTGCTACCATCAAGTCTCTTTCGATCAAGGGGGTAAACCAAACCTTATAGGACAGGGGAGAGCTGGCCCATTGGGCTTCTTCTTTCTCCCTTGGAGCAGCTGGTGGGTTTGAACCACTAACCTTGTGGATAGCTGCTCAATATAGAGCCCACTGCACCACCAGGGCTCCTGGCATAGGAAGTGACATGAAGATGATTAGGAACAGTCAGTTTGCTATGTTGATCACTAGATGGTGCTGTTGCGCAAGAGAGTTTGGTTGCAGCCTAGATGTTTGCAAAACCAGTTGGGTACAGTGACTTATAAATAGAATATATATGGCCAAGACGTACAACTTATAAATACCTGGAGAAAACACAGATACAGGTTCTGTCTTTAACATTCACAGCTTAATTACACAAATTGCCATTATGTTAAGCCAAAAAGATATAACCGTAATCTTAATATGTTATCTTTGGAGATTATATTTACTGTGAAGTCTCCCAGCCAGAGAGCGTTTGAATCCAGGAATTTGGAAAGGGATAGGTGAGTCTCCTTAATGAACCGCATTTCCATAGTGAATCACTGTCCCTTCTTTAAGCAAGTGATCTGGTCACACTTGGGCCCTCCTGTGTTGAGGGTTACAGACAGCCACTTTGCTTGAGATTTCAGTGTCTTTGTAGCAGAAGAATGTTTTCTGTGGTAAAGTGCAAGAAAGCTAATGGATAGAAAGATTTTGTTGTTGAGCAGGGATAAGAGTGCATGTTGTTTATTTGTTTTTTTATGATCATTTTATTGGGGGCTCTTAACAGCTTATCAATTGTATCAAGCATATTTGTACATATGTTGCCATCATAATTTTCTAGACATTTACTTCCTATTTGAGCCCTTGGTATCAGCTCCTCTTTTTACCCTCCCTCCCTCCTGCCCTCATGATCCCTTGATGAATTATAAATCATTATTATTTTCATATCTTACACTGATTGCTGTCTCCCTTCCCCTTGGTTTCTTCTCCCCTCCTCTCCCCACCTTCCCCCTTCCCTCCTCGATGTTGTTGTTATTTTTGTTGGGTGCCATCAAGTCGCTTCCAACTCACCGTGGCCCTGTGCACAACAGTGAAACACTGCCCGCTCTCGCAGTTGTTCTCGCGCTTGGTTTGCTGCAGCCCCGGTGTCAGGCCGTGGAGTCCGGGGCCTCCCTCTTTTTCAGCCCCTCAACTTTACCAGCATGAACCCACTGCAAAACCCACGGCCATCCAGTCCATACTGACTCATAGCAACCCTAGACAGGATTTCAGAGCCTATTTATAGGAGCAGACAGCTTCATCTTTCTTCCGAGGAGCTGCTGCTGGGTTTGAACCACCAACACTGCTGTTAATAGCCCAATGCCTAGCCCCCAGTACCACTAGGACTCATAAGTGTGCATCGGCGCAGGATGGATATGACCATTGTGCTCAGTTCCTTTAAGAACCTTGTAAGGTGCTGTCTTCTGGGAAAGCTTCAGAGCCAAATTGCCTTGTTGTCAATTGGCTGCACATAATAGGCCAATTAGAAGAGAAGAACCCAGAGCTCATTGACCATTGGCAACTCAGGTTTGTATGTGCCTTTGGATGCACCTTTCTCCATGTCCAGAGAAGTTGGAGGGCTTAACCACAATGCTAAGAATAGAGTGCCCTGCCCATGGCTTCCTTTCTCTTCACCCATCAACAGAGATTAGCAACTTTGAAAGGGACCGGGAATCCGATGCTGATGTCCAAATGGCTCTGCTATGAGCCTGACCCTTGGTTGGTCAGCCAAAGCCAGCCTCTCACAGAGCCAGGTGGTGCAGGGGCCAAGCAGGAAGTGTGCTTGAGTGTGTGATGCCCAGAGAAGATAGTCTGAGGGTCAGGCAGCCCACAGTCGGTTCTTTGGAACCAAAGTGTTTTCCATTTTCCTGACAGCTGTGTGCTATTGGGTTTTGTTCCCAGTTTGAGCTCCCACAGCTTTTCCCTCCAAGAGCCACTTGATTCTGGCAGAATCTCATTGCTCCTCCTGCCCTGCTCCCATCAACTCTGCAAGCATCCATAGGAACACTAGACTAGGCGTCAGGATAAAGAAAGGAAGAAGGCAGCTTCTCAGCCCTCGTGGCACTCCCAGTCCTGTGGAGGAGACAGAGAATCAAGTGATGATTTGATGAACTCCCCAACAAGGTGCTGTGAAACTGCAGGGGAGGGGCACTTCATTCGGCCTGGGCCAAATTAATTTTCTTAAATTAAATTTTTTTCCCCCTGAGGGAAAGCTTCCTCAGGAAATGGCATTTGAAACAAACCTTGCCGTTTCCTTAGGGTGGTACCTTTCTAAGCAAAGGAAATAGCACAAGCAAAGCCCAGAGGCATGAGGAATAGTGATCCCTGTCCTTGGGGCCTGCACAAGACACAACGTCCTCCTGGGGTCATGGGAGTGTGAGGATGGCCAAGACTCGGAAGGGTCTGCTGAGGCCTGGTGACTGTCTCTTTTTCCTCTCCCTTCCCTTTCTGAGAGGAACCGTGGCGTGGGAACCCAGGTTTGACTCGTGGTCGGGTACGGTCTGTGAGCGGAGTGTGCACGCTTTCCTTCCGGTGTTCTTTCGAGCTAGTCCGAGCGTGGTGGGTGGCTTCCTGGAGTGTGATAGAGACAGAGTGTCCTAAGTCCTCCGGCACACAGCTAATCCTCAGCGTAAATAGCATCAAACCCCCTTTTGCCCTGCAAAGGGGAGAGGCGGTGCCGCTCCATCTTTTTTGGAACACTGCAAGGCCACACTCAGACAGAATTGGCCTCCCTGTTGCGTGCACTGGCTGAGAGCAGTACTGGCACAGGTCTGTATCTGCAGTTATCACAGCAAGCGCAGCTTTGCGGATTTCTCTCGAGACAGACCCTTCTGTGGCCGTCTGATGGAGGGAAAGGCCTATCAGCAGCTTCACTGGGCTGCAGAGCGCAGTTTAGAGAAAATTCTTAGCTCAAATACCAACCTTGCCGGCATATTCCAGGGCCAGTTGAAGGCTGCTCTAATCCCTAGGGTCTGGGAATTTTTTTTAAAGACCAAATTTAGGACCTGGGAATTAGGATTGACAAACCTATCATTGTGAAAATTGTGCCACGGTCATTTTTCCTCCTGGACGGGGATTGCTCTTGTCCAAGTCTTGGTGCACAGAGGGAGACCAAAGGCACTGTGTGCGCGTGTGCACAAGCACACACACATCCTCCCCGACTGGTTGTTGTCTTGAAGTTTCACATTCCCCCTGGGAGAAATGAAACCTGATAACTGATAAACCAGTTATCTCTTAGAAACTCTGAGTGCCGAAGGAGAGGAGGGGACTGAGAACAGTAGGTACTGGATCCTTGGAGAAAAGACACTCTGGAGCCGGACAGATAAGGAATATTCAATACATGCTTGTTCCCTGAGTTACTGTAGCGCTCGTAAACGCTGACCTGAGATTTTTCTGAAGAGGAGGTTTTGTTACTTATGTGTAGAGGCTCTCCTTGTGATGCTGGCGAAGTGACAGAGCCGTCTTCTGTCAGCTGCTCCCCGCTTCTTCCGTTCTCATTGGCTGCTGGTTGACAAGGGTGTTAGCACCCTCCATTTTTGCCCCTCCTTTATTCCCACTCGTCCCTTCTTTTGTTTCCTGTCTTCTTTCCTTGCCACAGGAGGGGGTTTTCCTCAGTAATTTCTCTCCCCATGTGCCTTGCTGGCCTCTCAGAAAACAGTGGACAGCAACAAGGGCAGCATAGGACCCTGCTCACCAGTGGGGAAGAGGACTACGGTCTTAGTAGAGGCCAGCTGTAAGATTAATCGGCATAGATAGTGTAGCAATCGGGAATTTCTAGAACTTTGATTTCTTGCCAACTCTGTAGACCTTGTGACTGCTGAGTGGTCTTCCCTGCTGAAGGCCAAAGTGCTGTGCCTGGACTTCAATGCTTTGGGTGGTATGTTTCTCCCCTTCTCCTAAAGCAACCACTTCACCACACCACAATTTAGGAAAGTGGCCTTCTGAGCTGTGATTAATGATCCTTCAGTGTACCGATTCATTGATGGCTGGGTCTCAGGGAACCGTGCCTTGCAAAAAGGAAGAGATCAGTGTTTGACCTTGACTACCTCCCCACTCTGCCTTGAGAGAAATTTGAAGAGTTCGATGCAGGATAGACAGGGACCCCACCATGTTGTACTAAAGGTGAAGACAAATGCTTGCTGGCCAAGGGGGCTATCCATTTTCCGCCAGAGGCCTCCAGGATAATAGCATCAGCCCCAGTTTGCGCACTGGGCTAGGAAGAAGGCTTGGAGGCGGAGAGGGAACAAAGCAAGTGTGAGTCGCCCTGGCCCTCTGGGGCCTCTGTAAGGCTGGGCTTCAGATCATTTGCTGCTACTTTCCACAGCAGAAGGTGCTCCTGCACCCACTTTCTTTAAATTACTGATAAAGATATTTCAACTCTAAAAATTGCCTCCCCCAATGTGTAACCTTCTGGTTGCTTTTCACACCTACTTCCAGTAGTTTCTTAGTATAAATATAGAACAGTATCATTAACCAAAGCAGCTTTTTCTTTGAGAGTTTCTTGGTTCCTAGACTTACCTCTGGATGAGCACAGAGTATTTTTAGAGCAAACTCAAATAAGTTGGTGTTGTAGATTTCCAAAAGTGAATCAGAGACAGGAGGCACTTGTAGTTCAGGTGCTGTTGAGATGGCTCAAACACAGCAATCGTACGTGCAGCAGTGCATTGCCCAGTCTCGTCCCACCCTCATAGTCATTGCTGTGGTTAAGCCCATTGTTGCAGCCACTGTATCAATCCACAATTGAGGGTCTTTCTCTTCTTCACTGACCCTGCACTTAACCGAGCATAATGCCTTCTCCAGGGACTAGCACCTCCTGATGACAGCTACAGAGACCAAGTTTCTCCATCCTCACTTTTTTTTTCCTTAAAACATTTTATTAGGGGCTCATACAACTGTTATCGCAATCCATACACACATCAATTGTGTAAAGCGCATTTGTACATCATTCTCAAAACAT
>NW_022107432.1:29680454-29702867 GCF_000313985.2 Echinops telfairi | reverse complement strand
TCCTATCCAGACAGGCCTGCGGATACAACATGCACAAAAACAAGACAGAGCAAAACCAAGCAACAGTGTACAACAAAACAGCAACAACATCAAGCCACTGACAAAGAACAAATTAAAATATACCAAGAAAGAAAAGCTTGTGTTAAGGAGCATTCTGAATGTAATGTTTCCAAGACATACACATTTGCTCATTCTTCTGGAAGTTCATGGTATTATAAGATTCTTCACCAATACTATAATTCAAAGGCATCAATACTTATTTGTTGTTCATTATTTAAATGCTTATGAAGTGATTGGAAAATACTGTGGCTTACGTCAAGTGCACCTTAATCCTCAAAGTGACATCTTTGTATTTGAATACTTTACAGAGGTCTTTTGAAGCAGATTTGCCCAATGCATCATGTCATTTGATTTTGTTGTTGTTATTAGTTGGGATTTAATACACATATTATTCCATATTTCAGTCATGTCCAGTAGAATTGTACAATTGCTACCACAGTTTCCAACCATTCTTTTTCTATGCGGACTCCTTGACATCGTCTCCCTCTAACCCCACCACCACCTCTGTACACCCTTCCCCCAAGCCCCTTATTAATTTAACTTGCTGACCCTAAGGTTCATCAGTCCTGGATTTCATGTAACAAAATACGGAAAAGCATGTAACAGGGCTTCCAGAGGGTGACCTCCGTTGATATCACTCCTCTGAGACACACTCTCCTAGGGACGAACAAAACAATACAAACCCCAATACAGAAAACTTGGGAAACCAGATCAGGTCCAGCCTGCATCATCTGGGGGATCCACTGACAAAGTTTTAACTGTTCGGTCCGATTGATGCCTTTGATCTTTTATACTTCTCTCCCATGCGCTCTGTTTAATTACCATTCCCCGCCCCCCGTCCCTCAACATTAGATAGAGGGAGTTCTCTGGAGGCGTATTTCCTGTGGGGTTCCACAAATGACTCTTGGGCTCCCGCTGTCATCCACCACCTTCTGAAAATCTTTGACAACATCAATCATTTCTCCATTTTTCATGATGTTGGCCAGTTATAAAGAATTTTGTTAGTTTTACATTGAGTTTTAACCCATGCCGAAGGCTGCAGTCTTTGGTTTTCATCAGTAGGTGCTAAAAATCCCCTCGATTTAAAAAAAAAATCATTTTATTGGGGGCTCATACAGCTCTTATCACAATCTATACATCCATCCATTGTGTCAAGCACATTTGTACATTTGTTTCCATCTTCATTTTCAAAACATTTGCTTTCTACTTGAGCCCTTGGTATCAGCTCATTTTCCCCCACCCTCACTCACCAGGCCCCCACCCTCACGAACCCTTGATATTTTACAAATTGTTATTATTTTTTCCTGTCTTACACTGACAGATGTCTCCCTTCACCCACTTTTCTGTTGTCTGTCCCTCAGGGAGGGGGTTACATGTAGATCATTGTGATGGGTTCCCCCTTTCTCCTCTCACTTTCCCCTTCCCCTCCTGGTATCGCTCTCTCATTATTGGTCCTGAGGGGTTTATCTGTCCTGAATTCTCTGTATTTCCAGCTCTTATCTGTACCCATGTACATGCTCTGGTCCAGCCGGATTTGTAAGGTAGAATTGGGGTCATGAGGAGGGAGGGAGGAGGAAGTTGGACGGGAGGAAGCATTAAAGAACTAGAGGAAAGTTGTATGTTTCATCGGTGCTACACTGCACCCTGACTGAGTCGTCTCTTCCTTCTGTAAGGTGATGTCCAGTTATCTACAGATGGGCTTTGGGTCTCCACTCTGTACTCCCCCTCATTCACATTGACATGATTTTTTGTTCTGGGTCCTTGATGCCTGATACCTGATTCCATCGACACGTCATGATCACGTGGGCTGGTGTACTTCTTCCAAGTGGACTTTGTGGCTTCTGAGTTAGATGGCCGCTTGTTTATCTTCAAGCCTTGAGGACCCTATATGCTATATCATTTGATAGCCGGGCACATCAGCTTTCTTTACCCTCCTTGACTTTAGCAAGCAAGATTGCATGTTGCAGGTAGTTAATGAATCTCCCTCCAATCCTGTGGGGGTACAGGTGGTTCTCAACACTTGAATATATCCTTAGGAGCGACTTTGCTATTGTGGAAAATAATACAGACAGACAGACAAAGCAGGGCACAGGGACAGGGACTCGTTGTCCCATATCAGGACTGAGAGAGTGAATGTATTTTACAATGGGTATATATAATGGCATTTACCGATCTGTCAAATGGCATACATGTCATAGAGCAAACATAATACATAGTGGGTAATATCATAAGTGGTAGCATAAGAAACCAGCAATGAGGTAAGTCATCACCTTGATCTAGTGCTAGTTGACCTTGAAAACACACACACACACACACACACACACACGCACGCACGCACACACACCGGTTTTGCTACATTTTAAGTACATTTTGGCTATAGAACCTGATTGCATTTATCTACAGATAACCTTCGGACACAGGGAACAGCCAGGCCCAGGAATGATTCGTCTTATATGGTAATTCCTTTAAGACTGCTCCTTAAGGGAGGGCTATAGTGGGAGGCACATTATGCAGCCTGGAGAATGTGTATTTGAAAACATTTCTATCTCGGAACAATGGAGTTTTTTCTCAAAATAGGGCTAGTTTTGTGTGCCCGTGGTTGCCAGTGTAGAAATACGGTCAAATACTTTCTACCGAGTTCTCACTTTACCACACAGTCCTGATACTGAGTTCTCCTTCACATAGTCCAGTGTCCCAGATTATTTGCACAGCATACAGATTGAATAAATATGGTGCAAGAATGTAACCCTGATGCATACTTTTCCTGACTGTAAGCCACAGTGTTTGAACAACTGCCCCTTAATTTTGATATGTGTAGAGGTTCCACATGAACACAGGTAAATGTCTAGAATTCCCATTCTTTGAAATATTATCTATAATTTATGGTATTCTACAGTGTAATGCCTTTGCATAGACCATAGAACACAGGTAAACATCTTTCTGATATTCTCTGCTTTCAGCTGACATCCGACAGTCACTCAATATCCAGGTCCTTTCCTGAATCTGGCATACATTTCTGGCATTTCCCTGTCACTGGACTGCTGCAGCTCTTTTTAAAATTCTCTTTAGTGAGATTTTACCTGCACGTAATGTTAATGAGATTGTTAAATAATGTTTACATTTCATTGCATCACCTGTCTTTGGAATGGACATGAATATGGATCTTTTCCAGTCGATTGGACTGGAAGCTGCCCTCCAAATTTCATAGTATAAACAAGCGAGTGCTTCTAGTGTTGGATCTGTTTATTTCTTGGGTCACTGATTATGCCTCTTTTACCATCACCCCACTCCCGCCCAAGACCAGAGAAGTAGGTATACCACTATTGATGGTTCTCTGTAATCAGCTAAAGAGATGTTCTGTCCAGTTGTCTACAGTTGTGTTTTTAATAAAGGTGATCTCTCCAGCTAGGCTCCCCTTTCTGTCTAGACCTTCTCAATCAATTGCACTCTGCTTTCCTCCCTTGAAGAGTTTAGACCTTTCTTCCTTTATCACATTAAACCTGAGTCAGAGCCAACCCTGGACCTGTTTCTTTCTTGCTTCTTTTTTTCCTGAGCTCGCACTAGGTGTTGAGACATGTGACAACGACATGTGCAGCCTCTGCCCCATGGAGGTTTTCATGTAGATGCAGGGCCTAGAATTCTCTGTAAAGTGGTCCGTACAGGGGGAAAAAGTACCAGGCAGGAGCCAAGAGAAAACTCTGGGGAAGTGAGGGGGGCAAAGGTGCATATCATAATAGAAGGGCCCGACTCGAGAGCCTGGGGTTTTGAAATGCTGACAGGAGTGCAGTGCGGCTGGATTGTAGAGGACCAGCGGGAGTGCTGACTGGGGAGGCTGGAGAAGCTGGCAAAACCAGATCTTAGAGAGCATCATAGTGCATGTTAGAGATTTAGCCTGTGGTGGTGGAAAACTATAAGGTGATTTAAAATGGTGGTCTGGCTGTTGTTGTTTGTAATTTCTGGAGTGTTCCATCTGTCTGCACTGAAGTGAAACGGTGGGAGTGGGGAACACAAGTAGCGGCAGCAATCTAGGCCTCACGGTGGCCAGGCTGGCTAGAGAAGTCACACCGGGGCTGGAGAGGGTGAGTGGATCTGAGAGATCCTGCAGGAGGTGGAATCTACAGGTTTGCGGATCTGATGTGCTGGAAGAAGTGATCGGGAACTGAGATGAAAGACCTCCCAAATTTCTGTCAGCGGCACCTGCTGCCGCGCTCACCGACACGAGTTTGGGGAGTTGTTTAAAGCACCGGAGCTATTCCATAGGTATTGGGATGTGTAGACTTGGGTTCCAAAAGACAGGGCTGATTTAGGATATTAGATGTGGGAGCCATGCCCCACGAAGTAGAGTAGCCACTTGGTGCCCTTTCCATGGTCATAAGAACGATGCCCAGGTCCTTAGGGCTGAGGAACACCTGTGTCCGAGGACTTGAGCGGCGGCAGCGGCAGACAAGTGCTTGGTGCGCAGGGAAGAGGAGGGGCCGAGAGGGAGACGGCGAGGAAGGGAGAGTACAGCATGAAGATACTAGAATGGTGTGCTGGGAGCCCTCCCGACACACTCTGGGCCTCTTCTCGTGGCACGTGAGACATTTTCCTTTCAAAGGGTTTATCAACGTGAAGTGGTTTCTTGGAGTATAAATCCCTCACGGACAAAACTTTCTCTGATTTTCTGTAGTATTCTCAGAGCCTCATATTCGAGTGCTACGAATTGGAATCAACTTGCTGGCAGTGAGTTGGGTGGAGTTTGGAGGTTTTCAACAAATGCATGTGTTTGGATGGTTACGAAGTGTGGGTTCAGCGATGTGAAATGCTGCTGATCTGTTGAGATGAGGATGAAAAGTCACCCGTTGTAGCAGACATTGGGACATTGATGACTTCATCTAGTACAAGTTTGGAGGGTTGCTGAGATTGAAAGCCAGTTAGCAGTAAATTGGAGAATAGGTATGAGGTCAGGGAGTAGAGTTCTTCAAGAAGTTTGTCTATTACTAAGAAAAGGTGATAGTTGGAAAATTGGGATAAAGGGCCCCTTTTTAAGAAAGATATGAGAGACTGAATATGTCTTAATTATTTATGGAAAGAAGCCTATAGCAGAGATGCTTGGAAGCAGAAATAGTGAATAGGACACGATTCTTGGAATGCAAGAGAAGGGAGGGAATGCAGAGTCCAGATGAAGGGACTAGTTGTAAAAAGTAGGAGTGTTTTATAGAGCAAAGAGTAGACAATGGGGTGTGGGTGGGATAGACAAGGAAATGTACCTGAGAGAAGTCAAAGGAATTTCTATAGCTTCTGGACTTGTCTGTGAGTTATTAGGCCACTAACTGAGAGGCCAGGATGCCCACTTGATTCTCTCCTAGCTTTTCAGGTTTGAAGGCTTGCCCAGCTCCCCCCAAAGGAGGCACAGAAATGGTAGAAATTGTGTGTAATCCCTTCAAACATCTCACCGAAGTGTTCCAGACTGCAGTCCCAAACAAGGGACAATCTCCTTAGTGGCTTCATTGAGTCCCTGATGTAGGCCAGGATCCCTCCTCTCCCTGGATGGAGAAAGTAGAAGTGACTGGAAAAGGACAGTGGCCGGTAAATAACCCTTCTAAGCCGACTTCTACATAAAGAGAGAACTAAACCCTTCTGCCTGCCTGTTCCTGTGTATATAATTCATTCCTATCCTGAACAGATTTTTATTGATGTCTATAGCTTTGTGCTGTGCACTGTTCTAGGTGCTGAAGTATAAACAGAAGCAAAATTTTAATAAGTTAGCTCTGAGCCCTGATACGTTAGGCATTGGACTGCTAACCGAAAGATCAGTGGTTCGAAGCTGACAGCCACTCTAGGGGGAAAGATGGGACTGTCTGCCTCCATGGAGATGGACAGCCTCAGGAACCCTCTGAAGCAGTTCCACTCTGCCCTATAGGATTGCTGAGTCAGCGTCAACAGTACTGGGGTGTGGAGAAAGCTTCAGTCGGAAAGGGAAATGTAGTGACGGGAGAGGCTGCTGGTTCTGACAAGGTGGTCAAGGTGAGAAGTGAGAAGGTAGTATTTGAGTAAAGATCTGAAGGAAATGGCCATCTGGGAAAGGATGTCCCAGAGAAGGCCATAGTAAGGGGGAGCATGCTCAGTAAGTTGCAGGGACAGTCAGGAGATCGGTGTGGCTGGAGCTCGTGAGCGGTGAGGAGAGGTATGGGGGAGGTACAGGAGGCTGAGCAGGGGGGTGGGGGGTGGATTGTGTTGTGCCTGATAGGCCTTGGAAAGGGCAGAAATGAATATTGGGGTGTGAACAGAGAGTGACAGGACCTGACCGACATTTTCTAGGTTCACTTTGGTTGCTAGGTGTAGCAGCGAGTAAGAGTGGAAGCCGGGAGGCCAGGGAAGGGAAATGCAAGACTCACCATGCCTTTCTCTCTTCTTGCTCCAAAGCAAAGATCCGGTCCTGAAGCCCATGCTCCAGAGCATTTGAAAGACTGCCAGGCAATGGGAACCTGGGATGGTTTTGAAGGATTCTTTCAGGACATGACATGGGCTATCCTGGAGGTCATCGTGAGAAGCTCTATGGGACAGAGGCTGCGTTGACAAGTTCTGTCCTGAGCCTTTGATGTTAGCCAGCCCTGCTCCTGCCATGTCTGAAGCCTCACCAGTACACTTGGAGCCGGCTGCTTCAGACTGCTTCACTCTCTGTTGAATAAGTTATTCAAGTTCTGTTCTGTTGTTTATATTTGTTCTTACTACGATTGCTGTTGTTAATATTATTTTGGTGCTTTAGAAACATCTCCATTTGGGACAGGTTGGGTGTCACCTTATGGCTACCCCTGAAAGCTAAGGTAACCTCTATTTTGAGAGGATGGAATACCTCTTTGTGAAAACAAGATGTCATTTCCTGGAAATAAAATGTAAAATCTGTTGGTTGCTCAGCTGGGCTTTGGTGTATTTACCTTTCTTCCCTTCCAGCTCCCAGCCAGTCTCTCAAGTCAATACTGGCAGCTCATAGATCGCAACCAGGAACGTGATTGTATCAGATGATAGACTGCAAATGAATGTCAGCCTGAGAAGCCAAGCCCAAGATCACAGCTGTGGTAGACGGGCTCAGTTCAATCCCCGACTGGCTTGTTTCCTTTCCATTCCGGGGGTGGGCCCCTGCCTACCTGGCTTCAAGGTGAAGTGAATTCTCACCCTCTAGCTGGGGTTTGGAAGTAGTTTCCAAATCTCTTCTACTCAATGTCATGTGAGCCCAAGCAATGATTCTACAAGAACTTGGTGTGCTGTTTTTGTTTTTAATTAAATGTCATTTCTTTTTCACCCACTTCCTCTTTTTAGATAGGAAGAAAAACAAAAAAACCCAGTTTTGTTGTTTGGTTGTTAAGCTTAGAACAACCTGTGGTGTCTTTAGTTACCTCAGAGGAGAAAGAGGGAAAACCCAGGAAGTTAAATGTAGTCCTTTGAGA
Source organism: Echinops telfairi (assembly GCF_000313985.2). NCBI lineage: Eukaryota > Metazoa > Chordata > Mammalia > Afrosoricida > Tenrecidae > Echinops > Echinops telfairi. Next base: position 29,695,380 of record NW_022107432.1, on the reverse strand, counting down.
CTGGGAGCCCTCTTAGTAGCATTGCACAACTGTTTGTGCATGATGTCACTCAGTGATTTCCTTCCAGATGGAAAATATGTTCTTCTCCCTTTCCAATGCTTACCCGGAGAACCTCTGCATTGGTTTCAATAGCCTTTTATTTATTCCCAGTGTATTTTCATAAAGGACTTCTTTTTTTTTTTAATCATTTTATTTGGGCTCATACAATTCATCACAATCCATACATACATCAATTGTGTAAAGCACACTTATACATTTGCTGCCCGCATCATTCTCAAAATTCGCTTTCCTCTTGGGTTCCTGGAATTAGTTCATTTTCCTTTTCCCCCCTCCCCCTCCCTCCCCGCTCCCTCGGACTTTTTTTCTTTTTAAAATACACAGTGCATATTAAGATTCTAGAGTCCCTGGTCTTCATTTCCATCTTTCTCACCATGATTATTGATTAAAGTAATAATGGAATCAAGGAAGTAGTAATTAAATATAATAAATAAAAACATTTACGATAATCACTTCATAAAATTCTGGAAAAATAAGAAAACGGTTATTAGCATCTTAATAAAATGACCTCCTATCCCTCCCCATGTTTGACTTATAAGATTACATGGCGCATATGTAACTATGTATTTTATCTGTCCTGTTTACTGCCAGCTCACAGATCGATTTGTTAAAAGATTGCAGACACGTAGTTTCTGAATAGGTCATCTCAGAGGGCTTCAGAAGGTTTGTGGAAAGAGTACATTATCCTCCAACACCGTTTTCCACGACTATCTGAAGCCCCCATGTGTGTCCACATGGTTGGAAATCAAAAGATACAAAAGGGCAGAAAGATCTAAAGGCCTTCTGACTGGTGCCCAAGTTCACTTCACAAGGAGATGCATGTGACCAATTCCTGGTGCACCCTTCCAGAGATCTGTGTGCCTACACGCAAATACATCCATGTGTGGTCTTTTATTTTTTCATTTTTTAAATCATTTTATTGGGGGCTCATACACTCTTATATCACAATCCATACATACATCAATTGTATAAAGCACATTTGTACATTCGTTACCCTCATCATTCTCAAAACATCTGCTCTCCACGTAAGCCCCTGGCATCAGCTCCTCATTTCCTCCCCCTTCCCGCTCCCCCCTCCCTCGTGAGCCCTTGATAATTTATAAATTATTATTTTGTCATATCTTACGCTGTCCAACGTCTCCCTTCACCCACTTTTTTGTTGCCCCCCCACCCAATCCCCCCGGAGGAGGTTATATGTAGATCCTTGTAATAGGTTCCCCCTCTGTACCCCACCCTCCCGGTATCGCCACTCTCACCACTGGTCCTGAAGGGATCATCCGTCCTGGATTCCCTGTGTGTGGTCTTTTATTCTGCACAAATGATAGAAAAAAATGGTACATTATTCTGTCAGTGGTTCTCAACCTTCCTAAATGCTGCAACCCTTTACAGTTCATGTTGTGGTGAACCCCCCAATCATAAAATTATTTTCATTGCTACTTCATAACTGTGATTTTGCTACTGTTATGAATTGGGTGACCCCTGTGAAAGGGTTGTTCGACCCCCAGAGGGGTCACGACCCACGGGTTGAGAACCACTGATCTATGTTCTTGTTTTATTCCAGACAGATCTTGGCAGCAGTTCCATGTCAGTTCAAAAACACTTTTGCTTTGTTGCAGCTGCCTAGTATTCCATAGTTATCCTTCAGCCCGATTTTCTTATATGGAAATCTGACTTTACCCTTAAAATAATGCTGCCGGGAACATCTGTATATATATATATACAGTACATCGTTAGAGGAAAGATCTCAAGGAAGAAACGTCTCGACTCCTAAGAGTGAAGGGCTTCCACATGAACTGACCACATGTGCTGACCTTTCCCTCCTAGCTACTGGACACAGTGACTGGCAGGCCCTCCTTTGAGAACACATTTCTCGGAAGTGTGCCGCACAAGCTAAAAAAATGAGCGCTCTAAGACAGACTATAAAGACTAATAAGTAAATAAAAGTTAACTTCATTTTTAAAAGACTATCTAGCTTTGAATCCCAACCTTGCCACTTACAGTTATGTGACTTTGGGCATTACTTATCCTCTCTGAGCCTCAGTTTCTTCCATCTCAAAAATATTGCCAAGTGCGATTGTGACACCTAGGTAATTATCACAATTATTCTTTTACTGCTCACAAATAAAAACCTGAAAATTATATTTTTAAAGACACAGGGGGAAAAAATTTAACCCAGTCGTTCCCATAATTTCTCTGAGCTCCAGACTGTTCTTTCCCCAGAGAGATAGCTGATAGTAAACAGCATCTGCATTTTGCTTGCCTGGAAAAATACATGGTAACTGTTCTGCCGTGTAGCCGAGCCCCCTGCTGTGCAGTCGGGCTCTAATTAAAGGCATGCTCTCCACAACAGGGCTCCGAGAGACAGGGTAAAGAGGGTTTCCAGTTCGGGTTTTGTTATTAAGCAGATGAACGCAGCCAGCTGTGTGAAGCGCTTTGCAGCGAGTGGCAGGTGTCCCTTATCCATCTGATTATGTTAACCTAGAAAGGACTCACGCTACCTCTTGGCGTGCTTGCTCCCAGCAAACACACTGTGCTAGGCTGGGGACTTTGGCTTTTGTGGTTGAATAACTGGATACCCATCATCTGTTTCTGACTGGAGGCTGCTGTTTTTATAGAAAAGCCGAAATCCCCTCGTTATCTCCAGCCCACTCTCACACTGTTCTTTCTTCCTCTCTGAACAACCGTCCAGACGGTAACACCGCAGCTGCAGGAGGACCTGGGATGGGCAGCTCTCTTCAGCTGCCCATTGGATTTTTACAGCCTGGCTCTGGCTCAAATCCCTCTGCTTCCTATCTAAGGAGAATCCAGAAACGGATGTACCCTACAAAAACGTTGGTCTCCACAACTCATTTCCCCAGGCCTCTGGCAAATGATCTGATTTGTCCTGAAAGAAGTGAAGATAAAGAATGTTTAGCTTGCACGGTGCGCCTTAAGAAAGTCAGGAAAACCCTGGAGCCATTGTCCCTCAGAGATGCAGTCTTGTGAACAAGGGCTGACCTGATCTGAGCAGGTTGCTGCCATTCATTACGGTACTAAGGAGGCCAAGGGCTCGGTCTGCATTCAGAGAAAGAAAACTGTCTACCTGGTCAACTTCTTCAGCCATTTCTTCAAATGGGACTTGAAGCCATTGGAGTGAGGACTCCCTCCTGGAAGGAAGACTGGAGCCTCGTGTTAGTGAAAAATAATGAAGTGCCCTGTGCCAAGCAGGGGATGGCATCTACTAAGTGTTCCACAAATACTGAGATGCTGCAATCCCTTCGCCCGCAGCAGCATCCCTAAGCAATGTGTTCATCATGCACTTCCCGAATTCATCGTCTCTAGGCAATGTTGCTTGCTTGCCGTTGCTTTACCAAAGCCTAATTAAGATCAGATTTCCAAACCCATTGTCCCCACTGTCTTCTGCCCTTTCAGGCAATGTGAAGGTTTTTCATCTGATGTGACCATTTGATGTTTCTAATCAATCAATTCAAAAGTAGTTTTGGAGTGTCCATTTTTGACCTGGTCCTGCACTAGATGTTTGGGGGCATGAGAATGAACAAAACAAAAAGAAAATGCTGGACCTAGGGGATAAAAAAGCTAAAAATCGTTCATCAGCTCCCGTGGGAGGGATTTAGACAGTGCTGCCTATTGAGCTGGCATATTGAGTGTTCCTTTACAGGTCTCAAACTCCAGACTTCTCTGGTCCCTGCACCAGAGTCCAAAGCTGCCATTACACACTTCCAGGAACCTGGTTACGTGCGCTGAGCTGTCTCAGTGTGTCTTCTCAGGCTGTGGGGATCAACTTAGAAATGAAGCCATTTGGGGCCTCTACCCAATGCTAACCAGGGACCCTAGAAGGCACATCTGAGGCAGGTTGGGGTTCACACCATAGAGACGAATTGCACATGCTGCAAGCACACCACAGTCCTATGCAGGCACACCCCCAGGACCCTGCTTGAGGGGCCTCAGGTAACACTGCAACCAAGGTTGAGTGCCCTTGTTGCCTTCCAACAAACTGCAGCCGATAGAACTCCCTGCAGGCTTTCCTGGCTGTCATCTTTACAGGAGCGGATTACAAGGTCTTTTCTCTCACAGTCTAGTGAGTTCCAACTGCTGACCTTTCAGTTATCAGTCAGATGCTGAACTATTGTACCACTCGGACTTCTTTCAAAGCTTAATATTTCTGAAGCAAATATTGCTGCCAAACTTAACCTGGTAGTGGACGGGGGCCAGGCAGGTTTTCACAGCATTGTGCTTTTGTGTTTATTCCTAGCTGCGAGAATATTCTCCTGAACATACGACCCTTTCCTCAGCCTTCTCAGTTCTCCACCCCTTTGCCTGAGCCTCTCCCAATGGTGTGTTGGCTCTCCAACAGAATACATATGTCTCTTCTCAGCTCTGCAGTCAGTGATGTCATGATAGCTTGGAATCAGTCATGGTGGATATGAAGGCTAAGATTATGTGTCAACTTGACCGGACCATGACTCTTAGTAGTTTGTTTAGCAGCTATAATGTAGTCATTCCCCCATGAAGCAATCTCACAGAATGTAGCCACTGCTACGGTGAGCAACCAGTCAAATGAAAGGGAATTTCCTATGGCCTGTTTCCGACATAAGTTGACACTGCCAATCTTGGGTTCATCAGCTCCTGCAGCTATGTGAGCCAGCAGATGCCTCTGCCCTGACATCTGATCCATGGATTTGGAACTTACAATCTCTACAAATGTGTGAGCCATTTTGGGGGGATAAATCTCTATGTACACGAGCTTTACTTCTCTAGAGAACAGCCCAAGTCAGCGGGCATATTTATACTACGGAAAACGGCAAATGCTACAGATGAGAATTTTGTTTTATTTTTTTCCTCCCAGAGAGTCAGGTAACGATTTACAAACACACCATAGGCATCTCGCCATACATGAGGTCTTCTCCGTTCTGGTGTTCCGGAATCGATCCATTGTGGTGGTGGTAGAGGTAGGAGGATGACCAATTGCAGTTCTTGGCCATACTTTGGTACCTTTGGAGTCACCAGTACCTTCAAGAGCTGCAGTTTCTTAATGAAGGAAGGAGGCAGATGCTGTGTCATCGATTGAAACCCTCTTTTCCATTTTCTTCCTTGCGTCCATGAGTCCTCTTAGCCATGAATGCAGATACGTTCTGGGTGGACAGTTGGGGGGAAAGATGATGTAATCAACATTAACACCAGCAGGACCTCAGCCTGCAACAGCCATTGAGTCAGTATGCCCCATTACATTCCTCCAGGAACCCTATTACTAGAAGGTGGGTGTGGTAGTTACATAATTTCATGTTAACTTGAGAAGTAGAGTGAAGGGGTGGGATTTAGCCTGTCAATCAGGTCACAGGCCATGTTTCCTTATGGGTATGGCCTTCTCATGAGGAGTCTGGGAGTTTCCTCTTTCTGAAAGGCAGGCTGCACACTTTCACTTCCCTTTCCTGCTGCTGAGACACTCAGCTGGAGGAGCCATATGGAGGAGACCCACACCAGTGTTGAGATGCTTCCACCGCCACTGGATCCACAAGACTTTCTACCCACTGGCCTGTGATCTTCCTGCATTTGACATCATTGCATGTGCTGTGTGAGTCTAAAGAGGAATTTATGGACTAGTATCGGGCATAGGGGCTAGTATTGGAATTATGGACTTGATCTGGGCTGGGCTGGGATGTTTCCTCAACATACAATAGCTCTTTGCTATAAAACTCTCTCTTACACATATGAGTGTCGATGAATTTCTTTCTCTAGTCAACCCAGTCTAGCACAATGGGAATGGTCATTGTGACCAGGGCACTGGCCATTTCCCCAGAGCTGGACCTTTAATGCTGGATGATGTGAACTACATTTCACTCTAGTGCGCCTGAGTCATGTGCAATTGGGTACAAGCCCAGCCTCCCCTGGGATAAGTTTCCGTATGCACATAAGCCCAGATGCCCTCCAGAATGGGCAGGAGTTGTACTGGGCAGCATTTACTCTGTTTTTTGAAAAATCCCTCCCAGGCATGCTGTAACTTGAGACCTGGCAACTGCTCTTGACTCAAAGATTACAAAGTGGGCCTTGAAGGTGAGCTTTGTCAGTAGGCTGATTTCCATCAATGTAGCCACATGAAGGAGCCCTAGAGATGTAGTGGTTACATCTGGTTGGGCGACTAACTGCCATGTCATCAGTTCAAAACCACCAGTTGATCCTCAGGAGAAAGATGAGACTTTCTACTCCTGGAAAGAGCTACTGTCTCAGAAACCTGTCAGGGCACTTCTGCCCTGCCCTATAGGATCGGTGTGAATTGGAATCCGCTTGATAGCAATGGATTTAGTTTGGGTGAGTAGCCATGTGGTTTCAAAGTAGGAACCCTCACAGAACAGTGGTAGGGACCCTCCTATGCCTGTTGAAAGGGCTCCATTCCCCTTTCTGGAGCCCACGGAGTGAAAACATTAAGTCCCCACTACCCCTCCTTCCGAAGGTTGTTCACCTTCCCCGGAAGCTGTTTAACTCCTTAACTTCTGAAGCCCTGGGGAAGGGAGTTGTCCACATTAGTTCATTTATTCTACAAATACTGAATACTCAATAACTGCTAAGCACTATGATCGAGGTACGAGAGTATCAAGCACTGGCAAAAGCCAAGACCTGCTCTTAGGAAGTTGCCCTGAGGGGGACTCAGGTGTGTGAGAAAAGGTGGTGCAAGAAGCGGCGAAGGCCCCAAGAAGAGACACCTAGCCCCAGATGAAAACACAGCATCTAAGCTTGGGCTGGGAGGGTGACAAGGGGTCACAGATGAAGGGTGGGAAGAGAGAGACTGGACGTCCGGAGGAACCAGGAACAGTGTTCTGGTGGGGAAAGGTGGAAAGTACTCTTAAGAATAGAAAGACCTCTGTGGCTGGATTGCAGAGCTCCAGGGAAAAGCTAATCAGAGTTGCATACCATTGATTGAACATTACTACCGCCCTGTTAACTCCTGTGAGAGAGGGAGGAACTTGGCCAGGGCCATACCAGGCGAAGGAAAGGGGAATATGATGCTGAAGAGATGATCACGCCCCTGTTACAGAATTAGGACTTCTCCGAGGAACACCTGGGTGCCACTGAAGGGCACAGGGCGGTGAAACGTTCCTGTCTGGGGAAGAGTGCTCTGGCTGCAGGCTGGAGGGTGGGTTATGGTGGGGGAGGACAACAGGATCCCAGAAGATTACTTAATCAATTATAATAATTCAGGTACAAGGTTACCCACTGTCCACTGCTATTGAGTTGATGTCAGCTCATAGCAACTCTATAGAAGAGAGTAGAACTGTGTCATGGGGTTCTGAGGCTGTAAATCTTCCCAGAAGCAGAGTACCTCATTGTTTGCATGCAGATGGGTTTGAACTGCCAATCTTTAGGTTAGCAGGCCAGCACTTGGCCCACAGCACAACCAGAGCTCCTAGGTAAGAGGCTAGACGACCTGGATGGAGGCACTGGCCACAGAGCTGGCCATCAGCGGAGGAGTTAATAGTAGTTTAGCAGGTGTATAGGGCATGGCATGATTGCCTGAAGGGTGAGGGAGAGGCTGGAGGCGAGGGGCCCATTGGATTTCTACCTGGGACAATCTCAAGGATGGAAAGAGGAAAATGGTTAAGGGAAAGAGATTGAGCAAGGATGAGTTCTGTTTTGGAATTTCTGAGTTTGAAGAGAGCAAAGAGAAAGCGTGGAGGAGCTGCAAAGTCCTAATACAGTGAACCCTCATTTATTGCGGTTAATCGGTTCTAGACCCTACCGTGATAAATGAAATTCCGCGAAGTAGGATTCCTTATTTGTAAATCAAATATTTTCGTAGTTAGAGCATAGAGGACATGAAAAAACACCCTTTAGTCACCATTACACTCGTATTACCCAATTTATTAAATGAAAAAGGGAAAATACAGTAAAACATTTTGGACGTTACAAATATCATTTATTATTTATTATATTATTTATGGCATCAAGCGTATACAGTATGAGCCAATCAGTGGCAGTAATGACAGAGCATGCGCTGTTACACAAAAACCGCGATAGAGTGAAGCCGCGGAAGTCGAAGCGCGAAGTAACGAGGGTTCACTGTACACGCTCTCCTTCCAACTCTTGATTTTCCTCGTAGTCATCTAGACATCGTCTTCCTCTCCACCGTGGTGGTTACAAGTCTTTGCAGTAGTTCTAGACAGCTGCTTTTAGAATGCCACTCTCAGACAACAGACTTGAGAATTCCCCCTTCCATGGTGCCCCGGGGTGAATTGTCACACCGTAAGTCTGCCACCTACTAGCAGAGACACAGCCATTCCCACATCCATTGAATTGGTTGTCAGGATAACTATTCACCAACGAGAGAGCACAAGACTAGGGCAGGAGCCCTGTGACCTCAGGACCTCTCTCTCAGCTGTGGAGGCATGCTGCACGGTGTACTCGAGTGCTGAGATGGACATTTGTGACAAAGTGAATCATTCCATCAAACATTCCATCTTCTGAATTTGCTGCCTGCATTGGAATGGAGGGCATCATGCCTCACACAAGAAGTCTGGCTTCTCACCGTCCCAGTGGAGACCTCAGAGAGGAGAGCCAGGCCGTTGTAGGAATCATGGACGTGCAGAGGATCACTAGGGTTACATAAATGGGTAAAATCTCCCAGAGAGACCCATGACCTAAGAAAGAGCCCTAAGGAATGGCCTGCTGAGACCAAGAAAGACTGGGAAGCGAGAGGTAAGAGGGAAAGGAGGGGGGAAAATAATACTGCGGAGGGCAGGGGAGTGTTTCACGAAGCAGGGAGTGGCTGACTGCATCAAAGGTTACTGTTGAGGCAAGTAAGATAAGACCTAAGAATGTATCCGTGCATTTAGCATCCAGGGAGTCACTGAAAGCCCGTTTTAGGGCATGGTGGAGGCAAAAATAACCATGTACCCTGCATTAGACCCAACGCACTGCCATCGAGTAGAAGCCAACATGGTAACCCTTTATGACAGGGTAGACCTGCTCCTGTGAGTTTCTGAGCCTATAGGAGAGTGGGGTTTGGAATAAAGGGCTGTTGATTTGGTAAAATGTGGTAGGGAAATTGAGGAATTCTTCTGAATGAAGGGAGAAGAAGGTGAAGGGATTGGAGCGCTGGAGAAGGTAGCGATAGTCTGAAATAGCTACAGCAGAGAACTCGCGAGGCGAGGGAACTCACTAGGGAAACAAGGAATGCTGCGTGGAGCACAGTGGCTACAGAGGGCAAGGATTTCTGTGGCACGAGTGGAGCCCTATGGGGCCTAAACAGTCAAGGAGTCAACTGTAAGCTGAAAGTCTGCAGTCCCAAACCACTCCGAGGGACTTTGGGAGAGAAGTGTACTACACACACACACACACACACACACACACACACACACACACACACACGGGGGTCATCCTGAGTCAGCATTGACTTGACAGCAATGAACCACAGTGGACACTGGTGTGTGATTTGATTTCCCCTGGCAACACTCAGTTCCCATGTCTGCAGTCCTGGGGCTGAAGAGATCCAGGTAAGGGGGGTGCCATGAGGAGGGAGAAGAGTTGAAGTAGTGGAGCCAGAAGTCAAGCCTGGTTGGGGTGAAAACTGAAGGCAGCAGGGAGTGGTGAGTTTTAAAAGACATGTCGAGTCAAGGTATGGTGTGTAAAACAGACCTTGAAGTCTGAGAACAGTGGGGCTTTGGCATTTTAAAGCTGTAATGGGAAGGTGGGGGGTGGAGTGGAGACCCAAAGCCCATCTGTAGACAATTGGACGTCCCCTTATAGAAGGGTCACAAGGAAGAGACAAGCCAGTCAGGGTGCAGTATAGTACCCATGAAACATACAACTTTACTCTAGTTCTTTAATGCTCTCTCCTCCTCCCCCCACCATCATGACCTCGGTTCTACCTTACAAATCCGGCTAGACCAGAACATGTACACTGCTACCGATGAGAGCTCGCAACCAGGGAATCCAGGACAGATAAACCCTTCAGGACCAATAATGAGAATAGAGATTCCAGGAGGGGAAGGGGAAGGTGGGGAGGAGAAAGGGGCAACCAATCATAATGATCGACATCTAATGCCCCCCCCCTTACAGGGGGACAAACAACAGAAAAGTGAGTGAAGGGAGACAGCGGACAGTGTAAGATATGAAGTAATAATTTATAGCTTATCAAGGGTTCATGGGGGAGGGAGGGTGGGAAAGGGAAGGAAAATATGAGCTGAGACCAAGGGCTCAAGTAGAAAGACAATGCTTTGCAAGTGATGATGGCAGTATATGTACGAATGTGCTTGACACAGTGGATGGATGGATTGTGATAAGAGCTATAAGAGCCCCCAATAAACTGATTTAATAAAATAAATAAATAATAACTAATAAAAAGAACAATAGTAGCAAAGATAGCATTGAAGGGGAATGATATGCAAAGACTAATCTTGCATAGTGGTCTGGATCCACTCTTCTGTACAAATCACTGGAGAGAATTGTCAAAATGCAGGCTCTGACAGCATATTTGGGGTAAATAGTACAGTATGCTTTTTTTTTTTAAGATTCAAGTCATGTCCTTGTTGCAGCTCCTTAGATGATTCCGTGACTAGAAAGTGTCAAAGTTAGCACTAAGAGAAACACAGCACTTCTCGTATATGTAATGTTATTTTTTAGTCTTTTAAAATAAAAATCAATAGATGAAATTGATTTCACTATTAAAAAAAATCTGTAATAGGTCCATGTCCAAGTATGGACATCCTAATCAGAAAGGAAAATGACAGGCTTTGCCCCATGAGCAGTCTCCTGTGTGAAAATCTTGGGTAGTCTTCTTCAATATATTTATGAATACACTGTGGTTAGGGATAATATATTCTGATCACTATGTTAATTAAAACTAAGAATATACTATTAAGGTATATGTAAGAATTCTTCATCTTCAAGAAAATATTCCAATTCTATCCCTTAATTTCCCTTTCTCTTTTCCCCTTAATTTCCAGCTGTGACAGATGAACTCAGAATTATTATTATTTTAAAATACTTTTATTGGGGGCTCTTACATCTCTTATCGCAATCCATACATTCCTCCAATGTGTCAAGCACATTTGCACATATGCCGCCATCATCATTTTCAAAGAATTCTCTTCCCACTTGAGCCCCTGATATCAGCTCCCCATTTCTTCCCCCTCCCTCACCCTTTATAAGTTATAGATTATTGTTTCCATATCTTACATCGTCTTCTGTCACCCCTCACCCAATTTTCAGTTATTCATCCCCCTGGGAGGGGGTTCTAGATCGATCCTCAGAATTATTTTAAAATACTGTTACAAAGATCTTTGGATCTTATCCTTTTCCTGTGGCCATCCTACCCACATTTGCCCTTATTTGTGGTCGCCTAGTGCGTAGATTTAACTAGTGCGTCAGGCTATGTTCTCTAGAAAAGCTCTTTATGAAGCAAAACCCATCTAACCCCCACAAAGAAACTAGAAATACCAGGCATTGGTGTACTAGCCTCCCTTGCAGCTAGAGCTGGACACAGGACTAAAACGAAACCAAAGCCATTGCCTCAAATTCATTCCCACTCACAGCAACGTCACAGGGAAGAGTAGCTGCCCCACAGGGTCCCAAGTTGGAAGTCTGTGTGCAAGCAAATAGCCACATCTTTCTTCTGAGGGGCAGCTGGTGAGTTACCAGCCTAGCACTTAACTACTGCCAACATACCACACATTGCGGCAGTCAGGCCTGAGGCCACTGTGACCAAGAACCCGGGTATTCGCCCCTCTCTTCTCACAAGCTTTCAACAGTCCTCTACCTGAGTTCTTGGTCTTTGCTCTTTCCCTTCTAATCCATTTTCCACCCCTTATCCCAAGACCGCTTTCTCAAGTAGCCACCAAAGTGCGCCGTGGCCTCCTCCACCTCTGCTGAAGTTATGAGCAAGCCACTTACGTTTCCGAGCGTCACACTCCTCTTTTGTAAAATGGGGATAGTGATACCTGCTTCATAGGGCTGTTTTGACGATTAAATTACAAATACATAAAAGGACTTAATATAGAAGTGTGCCTGGCAGGGCAAGAAAGGATTAGCTATTACTATTATTATCGTAGTTGTTACTGAAGAGTTCTTAGATTGCTCATGCTCCAAACCAGCTGGGTAATCATGAGCATAGACTGGGAAATCAGACCCACCTTCATTATCAAGTTTATGAGTCTATCTTTTTATTCCCTGTTCTATAAAAGAAGCATCATCAAATCTTTTCTATGGGTTTTTGTGAGTGTGAGTGAGATCATGTATCTTTATCACAATTAGGTGTGGCTAATGCGTGCGCCTACCCCAAGCCACGGTATTTTCAGTGGCCTCATCTGCATGTGTAAGCTGGACGTGGAATAAGGAAGATCAGCGAAGAGTGGATGTGCTTGGAGTGTGATGCTGGCAAACGCTATTGAACGTATCATGGACTGCTGACAGGACAAACCAATCTGTCTTGGCAGAAGGACAGCCAGAGTGCTCCTTAGAGGCAACATGGCAAGACGTGATCTCAAGTACTTTGGGCAAGTCGTCAGGAGAGGCCAGTTCCTGGAGAAGGACACCGTGCTTGGTCAAGTGCAAGGGCAGTAAAAAAGACGAGATGGATCGACACAGTGGCTGCGGCAGGTACTCAGAGCGAGCATTCTGAGGATGACGCAGGACCACACAGGTGTTGTTTTGATGTACAGAGTGTCGTCATGAACCGGAACTGACTTGACGACACCTGCCGAGAACGACAGAGAGGGCGAGATAACGGTTTTACGGAGAGAACTTGTCTGCCGCCATTCTCTGTTCACCTGTTTTGTTCTCAGTAAACCCATGCCTGTGTGAACTGGATCGCTCGTAGCCATACTTTCCCTCTTCCCTTCGATTCCAGCCTTGTCCTGGCAGCCCTCAGGGGTGACATTTTGTGTGACATCACCGACAAGCCATTGGGCAGCTCTGCCCCTGCTAATCATTCATCCATCAACTGGGGAAGGTGAGTTTTTCCACATTGAGCATCTAGACATCTTTGTTGCTTTTCAGAAATGTCTTTGTTGATCACTAAATGGAATGAGGTGAATTGTTTCCATTGTTTAAGTTTTGCAATCCAGACACTCAAATGAGAGTTGTTAACTTTCCATAAATAAGTTTGGCCATTAGCAACAGACACGGGGACAATCTTTATGTGTGGGCCATATACTGCTTGAAAGTAACTTATTGTTGGCCCATGATTCAAATGATGTGTGGAGTTACACATTCTTTGAATAGCAGAGATGATTTTGTTTTTCTCTTTAAACTACTCATTTTGTACATTGCTTTTTTGTTTCGTTTTTCTTCCCTCTGGGGAGTCATTGCTTATTGTTCTTAAATGCCATCAGTAACATACACAGTGTAATTCCCAAAGAACAATCTATAGCATTTGAAGTTTGGGAACAGGTGACAATTGGGACAAAAATATCAGTTTTCAGTCCTTTATTAATTAATATTCTATGCCTCAGGCTGTTAGACCTTAAAGTATTTGGCTGGTTCTGTTCCAGGAATAATAAAGGGCTTGTTGAATAATGTATGCCAAATACAAGGGGCTTTCAAAAGGGTCATGGAAAAAGGAATTGAAAGATACTGAAAATTTCCATGAACTTTTTGAAACCCCCTAATACACAGGAAAACTTATGAAGTTCAACCATAATCTCACTTGACTATATGTGGCTTATCTGATTTGTAATGAGGATTTGTTTTCTTTATAATAAACCTCAGACACTTTTTACTGTCCAGTTGATTCTGATTCAAAGCAACCTCTAGTCGGCAGAGTGGAACTGCTCTATAAGGTTTTCTTTTTCTTTTATTTTTTTAAATAAAAACAGTTTAATTTGCTAGACTCAATTACTTCAAAAATATTGCTCTACTCATAGCTGGCTAGGGAGTAAAGAGACATTTTTTCTCCCACATTGTAGGTTCGAATGTAAATTGATTGTACTGTCCTGGAAAGTCATTTCATAATATCCATCAAATTACACATTATCGAGTTAAATTTCAGGTATTCTTATATCGTCCATGTCTATCTAACAAGAAAACACATAAATTAAGACCCCTGAATGTCGTTAGTTAGGATCTGTGATGGCTAAGATAGTTAAGGTTTATTGTGTCAACCTGGTCGATAAACACATGTGGGATTAACTGAAGGGTGGAGAGATAAAATGGCTCGGTGAGCCTCACCTTTCTAGTTCTCAGGTCTCTTGATTTCTGATGGTCAGACCAGGGTGTAGCTGCCTTAGCCAGTTCCCTGCTTCAGCTGGCAAGACTCACTTCCTGCAAGACATCCCCGAGGAGAAGCCACATGGAGCTACCCTGATGCAGCCCTGGTTGCTGTAGCAGCCATGTGGAGACCCCTGCCAGCGCTGAGATGCTTACACGCTCAGTGATTTGGCTTTCCTCCAGCAGTCGGCATTATTACATGTGTTTTGTGAGATGGAGGACTTTGTGGATTAGTGTTGGACATATGGACTTAGGTTCCACCCCTGTGCTTGAGTGTGGCAGGCTATGAGGACTCACAGGCTCTCTGCTGAAATAGAAAGGGGCTCACTCTGTTTGGAACTGTGGAGAATGACCATGTCCAGTGGCATTATTGGTGACAGTGATGATTTCAGAGGCAGGTGAGCAAGCAGGGCCAATGGCTCATAGCTTAAGCAGCTAAGTCTGGTATATATTTTGGGGAGACAACTTAAGAGAAATCCTTCTGTTCCCCACAACGGACATTGATGGAAATCACACTTATACTTATCATCAATCATCTATTATACATATAAATGAAAACACAGTCCAATTGTATCTGATATATCATACCTGAATGAAGGAAAGATATGCAATAAACACATAAAAAGAAAATACATTGACAATTACAAACCTCGCTTTTGCAATTGATCACGTG
>NW_022107432.1:29671751-29675219 GCF_000313985.2 Echinops telfairi | reverse complement strand
AAAAAAAAAAAAAGCACTATAAACATTCTTTCAAACTCAATTTGGACAGAAGGCCAACATCCTCAGAGCACAAACATGAAACCACCACATAGCCTAACACTATCCAGAAATCAGTGCATTGAAAGCAACGCCCAAGATGTCATTGACTCAACGTGAAAAGAGGCAAGAATGAATCCCACACACATACACAACACACTGCTAAGGAGGTAGGTAGGGAAATATCTAATACAAAAGGGACAAGATGGCAGCAAAGAACCCACAGATGGATATAATAATTATGAACATCAATGGTCTGAATTGACCCGTTAAAAGACAAAGGCTAGCATAGTGGATTAGGAAACACAACCCATCAATCTGTTGTCTGCAAGAGACACATCTCACGCTCACAGACAAAAACAGGTTGAGAATCAAAGGCTGGTGCAAAGTATACCAAGCCAATGGCAATTTGTAAAAAGTAGAAGTTGCCTTCCTAATCTCTGACAAAATACATCTGAAGGTACAGGTCATAGTAAGCAATCAAATTAATGTGAATGAGCATGGAAAAAGTGGAGACTTAAAACTGACCCATAAGATTATTGGACAGTCCCTCACAGAAGGGCCAACACAGAAGAGATTATATATCTAGGGTGCAGCATGGCACTGAGGAAATACATAACTATCCTCTAGTTCTTTAATATTTCCTCTCCTTACTATTATGGTATTAATTTTACCTCATTAGTCTTGTGAAACCTGCGTATGTTCATTTGTGTTTTTGTTGTTGTTGTTGTTGTTCATTTGTATAATTAAGATTTTTCGATTCATGAGAGCCAAGATAGATAACCCTTCAGAAACAGTAATGGGAGTAAAGATTCCCTGAGGATACAGGAAGAGAGTGGAGAGAAGGGGGAGCTTATAGCAAGAATGACTGTATACTCCCTCTCGAGGAGAGCAAATAATAGAATTGTAGGTGAATGGATATATTAGATTGAGTAACAAATGGCAAAATTAAATAAATACATCATATATAATAATAAAGGTTCCTGTTGGGGAGGGCGGGCATTAAGGGGAGCTGATATCAAAGAGTTTAATTAGAAAGAAAATGTTTTAAAACTGAGTGTGGTAGCAATTGCACAATTATGCTTGATCTAATTGAATTATGGAATGTTATGACATCTGTAAGAGCTCCCCCCGAAAATGATTAATTAAAAATATATGTCTTAAGGGAAATTGGAAACTGTTTTGAATGGAATGAAAATGAAAGTACAACATAACAAAATTTGTGGGATGCAATGAAAGCAGGCTTAGGATATGGAGAGCACTAAAAGCTTTGATCAGAAAGGAAGCTGGACCACAAACAACAATCAAGGTTTCTACACTAAGAAACTAGAAAAAGGAGAGACAATAGACCCACATCAAGCAGGGTGAAGCAAATAAAACGAAAGAAGCATAGTTCAAGAATATTTAAAACAAAAATGAAGTAACCAAAAGCTGGTTCCTTGAAAAGATTAGTGAAATTAATGAACCCCCTCCCAGACTAAAAAGAACAAAGACGTTTTAAATTGCCAATATGGGCAATAAGCGATGGACTCTCTTTTAGTATCCCTGCAGATACTAAAATGATAATACTGTATAGGAATATTAAGAATATCTCTAAACATATGTGAATTCCTTGAAAGCCTACAAATTACCAAAACGGAATTAACAATTGATAGAAAAAGAACTGGGTCTAAATGCCGGTGTCAAGTAACAGGCTTTATTGGGAAGCGCAGTCTGCCGGGCTACTCTCAAGGTGGGAAGAGAGCTTCGACCCAAAGGAAGCACTCACAGACAGACCCTCGGGGGTGGAGACCGATCACTAGGGCTGGGAAAGCACCATGTAGCTTACCACTTGGCAAGTTTGAATGAAGAGGGTGACATGGCCTTTAATGCATGCTGGAGGCTTTGGGCCATTAACAATAAACAGATAAGTAGACAATTGTACAATTATTATTAGAGCCTATTGGTTTTATTATTGTAGTCTGTGTTAGACAGGGTTCTCTAGAGAAATAAAGCCAGGACACTTATGATTATATAGATATAGAGATATACTCAGCACAAGGAATATAACAGCTAATTAGTCCACACACCAGTATGGAGTGCTCAGTTCAAGTCACTTCCATGAAACAGTTAATATACTGGAAGTCCTTCAACTCATGAGGGCTGCTGGGTCCAAGGTCAAGGAAGCAGACAGCTGAGTCTTCTGTACAGCAATGCAGGCAGTCTGGCTACAGGCATCAAACAGCAGGGCAGGTCACCAACAGTCAGCCAGAAGACAGGATCTGACAGTCCCAAGCTCAAGCAATGCACACACCAACAGCCTGGCGAAGCAGGTCTCGAAGGAACCTTAAGCTCTAGCAACACAATCCACAGGTTGGCTGTCCCACGGGTAGTGTAACTCACAAGTTGAGGCAGAGAACTAGCAGGCACATGCTGGTCTGATCAGCAGAGAGCCCTCCAATCAAACTGCAACCTTATTAATCCCACATGGTCTTATTGGCCAGGTTGGCACAATAAGCCTACATATCACAGTCTACCCCTTGCCAACTTCACACTTGTACACAATTCTTTAGCCATATATAATTTCCAGACATTAATTAAATCACACTTACACCTAACATCAAAGAGCTATCATATATATAAATGAAAACACACTGAATCTAATAGTATCTGGTACATCATACATAAACAAAGGAAAGATATTCAATAAGCACATAATAAAGAAGGTAAACTGACAATCACAAATCTCAGAAACACGTCTCAAGTGCCAAATGATAGACCTCAAAGCTTCTGCATGTGTTACAAAACAGTCTTCTCTCTAGAATTGTCGAAAACCAAATCCAGAGTCTCATTATACAAGTAGCTGAATTGCAGGTCTAGAACAGTGTCTGATATTAAAGTAAGGGCAGTAATCAGAAATAAATGGGACCCTGAAACACTGGATGGAAACATATGGGCTGATGATCCAGACGAGGAGGCTATTGATCCCCTAGTGCAGTGGCTCTCAACCTTCCTAATGCCGCAACCCTTAAATACAGCTCCTCATGTTGCGGTGACACCAACCATAACATTATTTTCATTGCTACTTCATAACTAATTTTGCTACTGTTATGAATCGGGTGACCCCTGTGAAAGGGTCGTTCAACCCCCAAAGGGGTCATGACCCACAGGTTGACCCACAGAAGTGCCGCCCTAGAGTCAATTGAGCTACCTCAGTCAATAGATCCACCCCTCCCATCTGAGGGGATTAACCAGCTATCAGTAAAACAACTCACACCTGAGCAGATTAACCAAACTGTTCAAGCTGAAATAAATGCTTACAAGATATTGCTGAGAGCCCCCAGGAAACACCTCCACCACCCATTATTTCCTCTAGACTTGTAAGTAGAATTAAGTCTTAGAAAGTTCCTCAACAACAACAAAAAATTCCTCAAGGTGAGCTTCAGAGGATGA
>NW_022107432.1:29662288-29671098 GCF_000313985.2 Echinops telfairi | reverse complement strand
AGATGGGTCTTGGGTCCCCAATCTGTACTCCCCCCCATTTACAATGATTTGATTATTTTGTTCTGTGATGCCTGACACCTGATCCCTTCAACACCCGGTGTGCTTCTTCCATGTGGGCTTTGTTGCTTCTGAGCTAGATGGCCGTTTGTTTACCTTCAATCCTTTAAGACCCCAGACACTATATCTTTAGATAGCCGGCACCATCATCTTTCTTCATCACTTTTGCTTATGCACTCATTTGTCTTCAGTGATCATATTGGGAAGGTGAGCACACAATTATATGATCTTTTGTTTGCTGCTTGAGTTTTCTAATACGTTCCAGCAAAATCCTGGGTAATATTGCTGGGAATGATTACTAAGGGTATGGGATACTGGTGCAAGGAATGTAACATTAGACCAGTCTGAGTTTCTTGATATGGGGCCCCTAAGCAGAGATTCTTTCTTCAATGTTTCAACAGGAGAGGTAAAGAGAGGCTCTAATTCCTAATTTGGTTGGTTCACTGATGGCTGCCAGATGGCCTAGATTAGACCAACTTGAGGTATCTCGCCTGAAAGGTTGGAGACGGAGGCATAGAACAGATAGAATTTAGCCAGGATTGTGAAAAGTTGAGACACATTTTATTGAGGCAGGGAAAGAACTCCTGGGAGGGAAAGGAGGGCAGCGAAAGGGACAGGGGCATCTTGAGCCCCCGGGCAGGTTCCAGACCCAAGGAGTTAGGTCTGGGAAGTCGCACCTGGCAGTGAGGCCATGGGACTTATATAGGGTATGAGCTTAAAGGCATAAGAGCCGGTAAGGGGAAGGGAGGTTCTTTGTGCTGCAGTTGTAAGTTTCGGGACGTTTTGTTAGTAAATCATGTTGTTCCTAGGAAACAATGGTAGGGAGACGGGGGCTGTGTTCTGTGCGGGGAGGAAAGCTCGGTGAAACGCTGAAGGCACGTGCTTTGGAGTTCAGGTGCTTTGAAATTCAGCCAGGTCATTTGTCTTCTCGAGAAGCTGGTACGAGGGGCTGCCTTGGTCCGGACCCGGCCCAAACATCACCCACCTTGGTACACTGTAGAAAAGGTGCCCCAAAGCTTAGGGAAATTGGTATGTTGGAATGTATCTATCAGAATAATTCCACAGACCCAAAAAGGGAGTGCCCCGAGACATTCCTTTCACCACAACTGTAAGGAAAAAGCTTGTGAAGTGGGCCCCAGCATCTCTGAAGACTCATGTGATTGCTATTTCATGTACATCAGGATTGACAGTGGGAACTGCCCTAAGTGAACTCTGATATTTGCCTACAATGAGGCTGATTAGAGGCCAGGTGTCAGCACTGAAGCAACAGAGACAGGGTGGATGTGATTATAGATCATAATGGTCAGCTAATTTTCCATAGTAATCAAAGCAACCTGTCACGTGTGAACTTATGGGATTTGCTACTTAGCCACGGTGTCCCTAGGAGTGCAATACATGGGAAACCTACTGAATGTTTATGTGATCTATACAGGTGAAAGAATGCTAGATCAGATAAACAGTAGAATTCTTAGAGAGTCAAGACCACGCAGTCAATTCCCAGACTTGAGTCAGTTTACAGACCCACAATCCCTTGAATGAGGAGACCAGACCCCTTTGCAGAAGGATCCTGCTACATCACCAAAGGTTTACTGTTAGTGCTTCTTCTAGCCTTCCCCAAATGAACCTGCATCCTTTCACAAGAGTGACTGTTCACTGGGAGAAAGGAAATAATCAAACTTTTCGGGGATTACTGGACACTTGCTCTGAACTGACACTAGTTCCAGGAGACCCACCAGTCAGAGTGGGGGCATATGGAGGTCAAGTTATCAATGAAGTTTTAGCACAGGTACGCTTCATTGTGGGTTCAGTGGGCCCCCCAAACCCATCCTGTCATTATTTCCTCAGTTCTAGAATGCATCATTGGAATAGACATACTTAGTAACTGGCAGAACCCCCATATTGGATCCCTGAAATGTGGAATAAGGGCTATCATGGTAGGAAAGGCCAAGTGGACACCATTAGAACTGCCATTGCCTAGGAAAATAGTAAACCAAAAGCAATACCGCGTTCCTGGAGGGACTGCAGAGATCAGTGCCACCATCAAAGACTTGAAAGATGTAGGGGTGGTAATTCCTACCACATCCCCATTTAACTCACCTGTTTGGCCTGTAAAAAACATGACAGATGGATCCTGGAGAATGACGGTGGATTATCATAAACTTAACCAGGTGGGGACTCCAATTGCAGCTGCCTTTCCAAGTGTGATTTCATTGTTTGAGCAAATTAATACTTCTCCTGGTACTTAGTATGCAGCTATTGATCTGGCTAATGCCTTCTTCTCAATACCAGTCTCAAAGGACCACCAGAAGCAGTTTGCCCTCACCTGGCAGGGGCAACAATACACTTTCACAACTCTCCCCCAGGGGTACATCAACTCTTACGTCCTGGGCCATAATTTAGTCTGAAGGGACCTTGATCACCTGACTATTCCACAAAATGTCATACTGGTCCATTATATTGATGACATTTTGCTGCTTGGACCCAGTGAGGAGGATGTATCAACGACCCTAGATTCATTGGTGCAACATCTGCATGCAAGAGGTTGGGAAATTAACCTAAAGAAGATTCAGGCACCCTCTACCTCAGTAAAATTTCTAGGAGTCAAGCGGTGTGGGGCATGTGCAGACATTCCTACTAAAGTGAAGAATAAGCTATTGCATTTGGCCCCCCAACGACTAAACAGGAGGCACAACGCCTAGTGGGCCTCTTTAAAGGCAACATATCCCTCACTTGGGTGTTCTACTTCGACCTATTTATCAAGTGACATGAAAGGCCTCCAATTTTGAGTGGGTCCCAGAACAAGAAAAGGCTCTGTTACAGGTTCAGGCTGCCGTGCAAGCTGCTTTGTCACCGGGACCATATGATCCAGCTGACCCGATGGTGCTAGAAGTGTCAGTTGTAGATAGAGATGCAGTGTGGAGTCTTTGGCAGGCCCCTATTGGTGAATCACATTGGGATTTTGGAGTAAAGTCTTGCCATCCTCTGCAGACAACTACTCCCCTTTGAAAAATAGCTGTTGGCCTGTTACTGGGCCCTGGTGGAGACTGAACACCTCACCATGGGCCACCATGTCACCTTGAGGCCTGAGCTGCCCATCAGGAACTAGGTATTGTCTGACCCACAGAATCAGAAAGTTGGACATGCGCAGCAACACTCCATTGTTAAATGGAAGTGGTATATACGAGATCGGTCCAAAGCAGGACCTGAAGGTACAAGTAAGCTGCATGAAGAAGTGGCCCAAAGGCCCACAGTTTCCATTCCTGTAACAGACTCTATCCTGGTTTTTTGTATATTGAGTAATTTTGAATTTTATCCTGGTCATTTTCAGTATTTATATTATATGACTCTGGGTCTTATTTAATACCCCCTTTTATTTATTTATTTTAAAAAATAATTTTATTGGGGGGCTCTTACAGTGTTTATGACAATCCATACAGTAATTGTATCATCATCATTTTCAAAATATTTTCTTTCTACTTGAGCCCTTAGAATCAGCTCCTCTTTTTTTCCTCCCTACCCCCACCTCCCACTTTCATGAACCCTTGAGAAATAAACAATAATTTTCATATCTTACACCATCTGCTGTCTCCCTTCACCCATGTTTCTGTTGTTTGTCCCCCTGGGGTTCCCTTTCTCCCCTTTCTCCCCCAACCTTTCCCCTACCCTCATGGTATAGCTACTTCCCTTACTGTTCCTGAGGTGTATATCTGTCCCGGATTCCATGAGTGTCATGAGCTCTTATCTGTATATGCTCTGGTCTAGTTGAATTTGTAAAGTAGAACTGGGTCATGATATTAGGAAGGGGAGTGGGGGAGGAAGCATTAAAGAACTAGAGAAATGCTGTGTGTTTCGCTGGTGGTATACTGCACCCTGGTTGACTCATTCTTTCCTTGTGACTCTTCTGTCTCTTCTGTCCAATTGTTTACAGATAGGGTCTTTGAGTCTTGTGGTAGTTACATAATCTGTTGTCAACTTGATTGAAGGGGTGGAATTTAGCCTGTCAATCAGGTCACAGCTTGATGACCTCATGTGGAGGCACTACAGAGATAAATAGCTTGCTGGAGGTGGGACACACACATTTTCTGTTTCATATTCCTGCTAACAAGAAACATGGGACTACACTAGAACCCTGGAGCTGGAGGAGCCACCTGGAGACCCCTGCCAGCACTGAGATGCTTCCACCGCCACTGGACCCACAAGACTTTCTACCCACTGGCCTGTGATCTTCCTGCATTTGGCCTCATTGCATGTATTGCGTGAGTCTGAAGAGGAATTTATAGACTGGTATCAGACAAATGTACTAATATCAGACTTATGGACTTGATATGGACTGGGCTGGAATGTTTTCTTAATGTACAAGTACTCTTTTATATAAAGCTCTTTCTTACACCCATATGAGTATCTCTGGATTTGTTTCTCTAGTCTACCCAGACTAACACAGGACTGCATTCTGATCCTCCTCGTTCGCATCAGTATGATTGTTTGTTTTGGATTTTCTGATGTTGATACCTGATCCCTCAAGACCTCATGATCACACAGGCTGTGGTCTTCTTCCATGTGGGCTTTGTTGCTTCCATGCTAGGTGGCCGCTTGTTTAACTTCAAGCTTTTAAGATTTGGGTCTTATTTAAATCCTATGCAGAATGTTGTGGGGATTTAAACAATTCTTTTGTTTGCATTTCATTGTTCTTTTAACAGGATCTTTCCTGGTTATGGGAGCCCTGGTGTGCCGCTAACCAAAAAGTCAGCTGTTTGAAACCAACAGTTGCTCCCTGGGAAAAAAGACAGGGGTCTCCACTCCTGCCCAGAGTCACAGTTTTGGAAACTCACGGGGCAGTTCTACCCTGTCTTAGAAGGTCTCTGAGTTGGCTTCAACTCACTGGCAGTGAGTTTTGGGGGGTTTGGGGTTCTTTTTTTCTTGGTTAGATTCTAAAGTCACTTTAGTGCTTAAGGCATTGTTAGTCCAAGGTAACTAGAGAAACAAATCCAGAGATACTCGTATGTATGTAACAGAGGACTGTATATCAAAGAGTAATTGTATATTGAGAAAACACCTCAGCCCTGGCCAAATCAAATCCTTAAGTCTGATATTAGGCCATATGTCCAATACCAGTCTATAAATTCCTCTTCAGGCTCACCCAACACATGCAATAATGCTGAATGCAGGAAAATCACAGACCAGTGGGTGGAAAGTCTTGTGGATCCTGTGGTGGTGGAAGTATCTCAGCACCGGCGTGGGGTCTCCATGTGGCTCCTCTTGTTCCTGGCTCCTGGCTCCATCAGAGTAGCTCCATATGGCTTGTCATTTGGAATGTCTGGCAGGGAGGGTATGTATCCGGCCTCCCAGGAGCAAGACAGGAGTTCCCAGAATCCCCAGGAGAAGGCCACACAGAAGCCTCATTGGCTATGACCTGATTGACAGGCTAGACTCCACCCCTTCCTCAAGTTGACAGTTTACGTAACTGCCACGGGCATTTATAGTGCTATTTGAATGTTTCCTGTCTTTCTGCCTCCCAATGGTTATTTGGGGACTTCAGCAGTGGTGAAGGAGCTCTGGTGGAGTAGTAGGTAATACATTGGCCCGCTAGCTGCAAGGTCAGCAATTGGAATCCACCATTTGCTGCATGGAAGAAAGATGAGGTTTTCTGCTCCTGTAAAGAATTACAGCCTCGGAAACCCACAGGGACAGTTCTGTCCTTCCCTGTAGGGCCACTCTGAGTTGAAGCCGAGTGAGTGAGTGGGTGACGACAACATACTCTTTAGGTCCTTCGATGGTGTACTCCAAGCCTTTGATATGCTGTGTAGGGCTCCGTTCACACCACAAGTGTTAGCACACGCAGTTAAGTACAACTTTATGAAAGCAAAAACAAAAATACAACTTTATGGGATTATTTCTTGAGCTTCCTTCTCTCTGCTATTTTCCCGATCCTGTCAGCTTCTAGGGGACTTCCTTTCTGGCTGTCTAGCAATAAAGTCAGGGCCTATTTGCCCCCTTTCTGCTAGACACTTCCTGCAAATCTATCTGCCCCCACAGCCAAGTGGAAAGAGAAGAGAACAGAAGAGAAAGAGGAGAGGGGAGAGAGAGAGAGAGAGAGAAACATGTAGCAGGGACCACAGCCTCTGGCCTGAGAGAACCATTTCCTCTCAGAGGTTACAGATTGTACGTGACTGTCACCGTGGGATTGCCTGGGAATGGGGTCAAAGAGCACCAAACAACAGAATGAAATGGAATTTTCTCCATTTTTCTCTTAACCACAGGGGCTGCTGTCTTGCTTCTGAAACAGGAAACAGAGGGGTTCTCCAGAAGTCCTTTTTGTAAAAAATTGGCTGCTCAGCTCCAGGCTTCAGGGGCCGTTCAGTCCCAACCAGGAGACAGCAGAAAGGGGAAGCTGGGGAAGTCGCTGACCACTGAGCTGGTGTTCTTTGGCATCTGGCTTCCTTCTTTCTCACTCCGGCACCGTTTACTTTTCAGGGCCAGAGAGCCCCTCCATGCGTGCTGCCCAGTCTTAACCAATGACATCATTGTTTGAAACAGTGTCCCATGTGCTTTCTCCATCATGATAGGAACTAGGACCCTACTTATCTTTTCTTTTTTTAATAAGCTTTGCCATTTTAGCTATTATATTTAGGTCTATGGTCCAAACGAATTGAATCTTGCATATGGTATGGGGTATAAATCAAGCGAATTTCTTCCCATATGGCTATCTGGTTGTTTGAATCCTATTCACCGACTATACGTATCTACTTTGACATTCACCCAGCTGACAGTTCATATTTATGACCTTAGTAACAAGCCGACTCTCCGACTCTTGTGAGCATGAATGATCTACGTCCGTCCAATAATGAAGTCTGAAGTGGGAGGTGCGGGTGATGCTGGCGGTGATGTGGTTGGCCATGATTCTCAGCGCTTTGGCAGTGGCAGTCATGGAAAGATGGACACTGACAGTTATGCAATGATATAGTCTTCCATTTTTGGATAAAGCTGATTTTTATTGCATAACAATCTGATCTTTGGCACTTAACCATGTTGATAAGGGAAGAGTAGGTGTATTTGGGAACATAAATTTTAACTTGTCTGTATTTTAAATGCGCTATCTCATTGTTTGAGAAAGAAATCTTTTTAGGGGTATATGCATAGTAAGTAATCTAACTTTGCCCAAAGAGAGGCAAATACCTCCCATCTAACTCCGGGGAAGTATGCTGTAAATATTTGGAAAGTCTCATTGGATAAGAGTACCTGCGTTTATCTGGACCATGTTTACACATGTCAGATAGTAGAACAATGCATAGTGAGGCTCTCTGTGTCTTATAAAGCTCAGCCTCCAGAGAGATTAGAGAAACAAGGTCAGTCACTACCATGTCTGCGTGATACAGTCCCAATAAACTTGGAACATGAAGGCTCATGTATACATATTGTCACACATCATTACCAACAAGGGTGAGCACTGTCCACAATGCTCCTGGGGCTTTCAGCCTAGACTTGTGTGGCCCAGAAAGATTTCCAGAGATGAGAGCACTGAACTGAGATCTGAAGGATACGGGATATTAGCCAAGCAAAGCTCAGAAGGATGACCCAAGCAAGGAATTAACATGTGCAAACACCTTAAAGGACATGGCATTAAGAAAAATAAATACAAACATTGCATCTTTGAAAGACAGAGAAGTTCAGTATGGGGGAATTAAGGCACCAGTAGTAAAGGATCGCAGAAGGGGCCAAAGGCCAGACTGAGGAGTCTTCTAAACCATCTTAAGTGGATGACATCACCATGCATGCTGTTGGGCAAGACAGACATTTGAGCAATCTCCCTCTCTCTCATGCACTGTTCACGGATTTTTCCTTTTCAATGTCTCTCAAATTATCCATTCATCTCCATCCCTGTTGCTATGAGCTTCATCCTAAAAACAGTAGGCGTCCATTGACAGGTTTTAATCAGAGTTGTAATAGCATCAGATTAAAGTTTTAGGAGGATCCCTTTGGTCACAGGAAGAATGGATTAAAGAGACTGAGCATCAGAGAAGCACAATGATTCAGAAATTATTGGAAAACTTTTTGGAAGGGTGAGTGCATGGGTAGTGGCAATGGGCGTGGAGAGGAATGAATAGACGTGAGGGACATTTTTAATGTATCTTAGGCTGGGTTCTTTAGAAACCAAAACCAGTGAAGCACATGCACTTAGATTTATAGTGTGTGCACATATATGTGTGTATATATATGTTTGGTGTAGAGCGAGTGGGAAACATTCATATATGATGGGGTTCCAAAAGTGTGTGGAAAATTCCATTATATTTTATTTTTTCCTGACAAATATTTTAATGCCAAAATGTTTACTTAAAAATAGCCAGAGCTGCACATCTCTTTTAAATATCTCTAAACCATTGAATTGTATGTTACACAAATTATATACCACTAAAACAAAACAAAAAAAAGTTTAAAACACTCACAAAAAGCAATTTTCTCTCTTCCACGCTGTTAATAAAGGCCTCACATGAAGACGCCCAGCTTTCACCAATCCCCTGGGCCATGTTCTCCGTGTCTTCTTTACATGGTAACTTGCTAACAGTCCCCAACCGTGCAGTGCCCCTCCAGTGCCTGCCAACCACCAGCAGGCAGTAAAACTGCCCAACAAGACCATTACATTCATTCTGCCAACCATCTAACAAATTGTATAACAGATGTAACGCAGGTAACCTGACCACCAAGGTCACTGGCCATTTTTGGAAAATATGATTTTTACCTTAGGGAGTGAAGATGGG
>NW_022107432.1:29653000-29661635 GCF_000313985.2 Echinops telfairi | reverse complement strand
GGGAGGATTCGCTCAGAGTTAGCACATCTGGTAAAGCGACCTTATTTCTTCTTGGACTCAACACACTGAAAAGCACAGGAAGGGTAACGAAATTAAAATAAAAAACAAAAACAAAAGAATGATACATCTTGATTCTTTTGCTACATTGCCAACCTAACTCAGCACAATTTCAAAACAACGAAAAGGAAGCGAGGTTGCTGATGAAGGCCGTGATTTTGGTGACACCTCACAACCAAACTTTAGATCTGCAGTGGATCCGGACCTCAGCAGTTTGCTCATGCTGGTGATTCCATTTCTTTGCCAGGCTTTATGGCTACAGCATATTGTTCACTCATTGCACACAGGACAGACACCAGTACATCTTCACCTGCATTGTATTTTCCTTCCATTTCTTTGCCTAATTCATCTTCTGGCAACTTAAGATCCCCATAAACTTCACCAGTTTGTCAGCAGGGAAAGGTAACCATCCCGAATGCCTATCGGTTGATAATAATTTCTTTTACTATTTGGAACGCCCATGTGGTGTGTCAAAGGGCAAATATCTTCATACGTTTTGCCCGTAAAAATATCCACTCCAACAAGGTGAACCACAGCAGGACCGTGCTTTCCAGTTTGGGAAGTTGACATTTCCACTATTTTGTATAGTCATCCTTTGAGCATCACAAAGCCATTTTTGGGCAGGGCCAAGCACTGCAGAGGGTAAGTGCTGGAAGCCCCGGCATCTCCAGTCATGAAGTCCATCTCCTACGCCATGATGGGTTGGGAAGAGTAGCTTTTTCTGAGGGAAATTTTAGCGGGGAACCAGCGCCTTTGCTTGCGCACCAGCACCGGTCTCCCACAGCTTCCATTATATATTTAATTCCCCTTTTCCATGAACTTTTTGAAGCTCCTTCATATATTGGGTGCAGGTCACACCTCCAAGGAAATTCCCCTCTCAATGGATTGGTGGCTCACAACGGATCATCAAATGGAGGATGATTACATCGTATTGGAGAAACCTATGAGAATCATGACCTAGCCAAGTTGACACATAACCTTAACCTTCACAGGAGGTAAACTCTGCGAAGAGTAGATTGGAGAGTTTGGAGAATAAAGGGGGGAGGCCTCAGATTTCTGTCTTACCCAACAGCATGGATGGTGAAAAAACAGACTTGACTATGTGGGGTTTGTGGTGAGGGAGGTTCAGCAGACTTTGGACATAAACACATGCCCACGGAGTCCATTTTAGCTCACAATGACCCTACAGGACTTAGGGTTTTCAAGGCTGTGAACATTTAAGGACGCAAACTACTAGTGGCTTCAAATCATCCAGACTTTGGTCAGCAGGTAGGCACTTAAATGCTGTGTCACTGGGACCCCTTAGACTTTGTTGCTTGGCGCTACCAAGTGGGTTCCACTCGGCTGGGACCCCTTAGACTTTGTTGCTTGGTGCTATCAAGTGGGTTCCACTCGGCAACCCTTTGTCCAATCTGAAGAAACAGTTTCTGGTCCTGCACCAATCCTCACCATTCGTGCTGTGGTTCAGCCATGGTTGTAGCCACTTGTCAATTCGTCTTGTGGTGGGTCTTCCTGTAACCGGAGCCAAGGGCAGCCTTCCTCCTCTGTTCTACGGATTCAAATCTCAAATTCAAACCCGAACTCACTGTCATCCAATCGATTCCGACTCAGCCAACTGCCCCTGAGGATCTTTATTTGAAACCCCGTGGGGTTTTGAGACTGTAAACGTGACGGGCGTAGAAAGCCTTTTCTTTCTCGAAGAAGTGGCTGGTGGTTCGAGGTGCTGGCTGTAGGCAACGGCCGCCCACCACCAGGGCTCTTCAGTTCGTCCTCCTGAAGGTCCATTATGTCCCAGATGTTGGGGAGAGAGCAGTAGGCCTGCGGATTGGCCCTCAACCGGTGGCCAGTCTAGCTCTCCGAACGTACTCCGTAAAACGAAGATCACGCTGAGGTGAAGGTGAGGCGAGGCCTCCCGGCCCGTTTATTTTCCATCTTCGTTTCTCGTAGCCTCGGGAGCCTGCCGGAAAAGAACGGCGGCTCGGCCGTCGCGACGTTCGCCCGCCCGCGCTGGTTTCGCGCAGGCGCTCTGAGCCTCCCTCGCGAGGAAATTAGCATAACGGCCTTTCCCGGGGCCCGGGCCCCGCGGAGCGGAGGAAGGGGCCGCCCCGTGACGTCATCAGGCGGCGCGGCCGGCAGCGCGGGCCCCGAGCGCGACGGCGCGGCCGACGGACCCGAGCTAGCTTGTGGGAAACGAAACCTAGGGAGGAGGCGGCGGCTCTGGCAGCTGCAGGGCCTGGCCCGGCGGCGGCGGCGGCGGCGGCCTCATCCCCTCTGCGCTCCCCGGCAGCTCGCTCTCTCCCCTCAGCGTGAGTGCCGATGCGCGGCCCGGGGGGAGCGAGCGGGCGGGAGCGCGGGCTCGGCATCCCTCTTCTCCCCTCCGCGCCGCTGCGGCCCCCACCCCGCCGCGGGGCCCCTCGCCGCCTCCTCGCCTCTTCTCGGCGCCCCGTCCCCGGCTCCCTACGCCTCCAGCTCTCCGGAGCCGCCGCTGCCACACGTCTCAGCGCACGCCGCCACACACATAGTCCTCAAATGTAAAGGCCCCGGGGGGAAGGTGGGGGCGCATCTCCTCCCTCTGTGCGTGGGGCTTGCGCTGCGAAACCGAGGCCAGGGTAGAACCTGCTGGAAAGGGATTTCACCTACTCCTTGGGGAAGCAGCAGGTAGACCCGAGCTGCCTGCCTTGCACTTAGAAGTTTCCTGCCAGCATACATTCTTCCAGCGTGGGTAGGTCCCTAGAGCTGGACATAGGCTATGTGACCTTCCCTCCTCGGGCCTCAGCCTTGGCCAGTAGGAAATCAGCCAGGCCAGATGGTTTGGAAGGCCCAAATCGAAGGTCATGTGGTTTGGAGAGAGCCTCGGCATCTCTGACGCGTCACAGGAATACCTCCTTTCCTCTCCATGCGTCTACGTCTACCTACACAGTCTAGTTTCCCTACGCGCTCAGGCTCCCCAGAGGCGCTTGTGATTCAGAAGGGCCCATTTGCTACGTGCTGGCTCTGCGATGGGCTTCCCTCCAGCTCACCTTGTGGTCCTTCTCGGGGATCTCAGGCGTTGGTTCCAAGTGAAATGTGGCCCAGCGTGGGCCGGCTGTTTCTTCGCTCCGTTTCTTCCTGCTTCACCCGGACGGGCACGCCCCGCCTGTGCCTCCGAAGAGGCGGTCTCCACAGAAGGGACGAGCTTGCGTGCCTGCGTGCCTGCTTGGCTGCATCCTTGAGCTGGGCAGGAGTAGAGGAGCCTTTACAAAGTTCATGGGGGGGTCTCAGTATTGCTTAATCCTATTTTTCCAGGAAACTTTTGAAGCTTCCGTCCCCTTGGTAAAAAACGTGACCTAGGGTTTTTTTGCTTTTTGGGGTTTTTTTGAGGTTGGGAGCTGGGGTGGACATCATTGGCCACCTGTGGGCTTTATTATACCATAAACCTGCCCTGTATCTCTTCTTTGCCCAGCATTGTAGCTCAGCTGATCATCCTTTCTGTGCCTACGTTTTGAGTCCTCTTCTCTATTCTGGGTCCTTTTACAATCAATCAGTTGTTTAAAAGTTACATTGTATTTATTTACTTACTTCCCTTGCATGCTTTTTGAAGTTGATCCTTCTTTAAGAGAGGAGGGTCTTATAATCATGTCTGGGAGTCCTGGTGGTGTACTAAGCTACACACGGGACTACCAACCACAAGGTCACCCATTCGAACCCATAAGGTGCCTCCTGGAAGGGTGAAAGATGAGGCTGTTTGCTTTCTTAAAGATTTGCAGCCTTGAATCCAAAGGGGGCAGTTCTACTCTGTCTTATAGGGTCACTATGAGTTGGAATTGACTCATTGGCTGTGAGTTTGGTTTTTAAATAACGCAGGCATTCCATCCCATCTCTTCTCATGCCTGCTTCTCATACCTACCTGTGGACATGGGTGGTGATGACATGCCCACCTGTCCCCACTGGGGGCATGTTTTGGGGAGGTAACTTTCTGTTCTTAATGTTACTGTCTTGTGCTTCGGTCCAATAATATGGCTACTTAGTAACCGCCTCACACCTCTCTGAGTCTAAGTCAGCCATTGTGTGTACTCCTTACTTTGGTTTAAAAGCTCCCTGATCATTTACATTTGACAACCATGCATCATTTAACCGTCTTGGTAAAATAATAATAATGGTGATGCATCAGTCGTCTGGGGTTTGTCTCTGCCTTGGAAGTATTAGTTGGTTTTTTTATTGGGTTTGATAATTCATGTCCGGTGTTCTTATGGCCAGTTTGGCATCAAAAGCAGAATAACAAGTACTCCAGGCCTTTTTTTCTTCCGTGGAAATGGATCCATGACTTTTTTTGTCATCAACAACAGGGGCCTCTGAGTCTGTGAGCAGCACATTTTCCAGTCAAACAGCTACTCTTGAAAACCAGAGCTTGGCAAGCATCCTTCCTGGGCCTCAGTGTGAGGAAGAGGCTATTCAAGTGTTGGCACGGGGGGCCTGTTGGGAGTTGGCCAGATCCCATACCATTGATGACTTGTGTGTTGGGGTCCCTGCTCCAATCCCACTGACTGTGACCCAAGGGCAGCTAACTATCTGTGGCTTTATGGTTGCAGTCACAATGAAGAGGAGAACTGACCCAGAATGCACTGCCCCCCTCAAGAAGCAGAAGAAAAGGGTTGCAGAGCTTGCCCTGAACCTCAGTTCCACCTCTGATGACGAGCCTCCCTCCTCCATCAATCATGCAGCAAAAGGTATGCCTTGTCCCTGTGGCCTGAGGCCACAGCTGGCGATTGGAAGCCCCTGTACCTGAACTGGGCAGTATGCAGCCCACTGCCCCTAAAGGGAAAGTCGACAAATTCTACTGAGAGATGTTGGCAGTAGGCTCAAAAAGTGGGGGAACTCATTGGAAATAAAAATTGGAATCTTTCCAGGAGTGTCCTAGTTCTGTAACTGGCCCCTCAGTAGATGGCACTCTTTTGCTGTCTTAAAACCAGTCGGAAGCTGTGGCAAACATTGAGTGCTCTGTGCTCTCCGTAGCTATTACCCATTGTGAGGCCGATTCACGTGGGAGGGGCTCTTTGCTGCAGCTAGCTGGCCTAATTGCTCTTAGGTTTTTGCCTTTCCCTGTCTCTGTTCTGGCAGTGGTGGTGGTGTGAAGCCTTCAACTATACCGGAACATCCCTGTCCTCACTGTTTGCATTCAGCTCGAAGGATTTCACTGATTTGATTGAAACTAGCATTTTGCTTTGCATGTTTTGGGAGCTTGTGGGCATTCACAGTTCTCTCCAGTGTTTCCTGTGAGAAATGAAATTGGAAAGGCTCTGGGAGCTTACCTTCAATGCCACGCAATTCGAAGTAATTTTATTTGTATTTACTTTTACTTGCCGACAGTCTTGCATATTGGATCGTCTGCTGGATTACTGGCAAACTAGAAAGAAATTTGGTGAAAGATTGGGGACTGAGTGGGTGTGAGGCACCCTTCGAGGGTGGTAGAAGATACAGTTTATTCATAAATGGAAGTTCCTCATCCGTTGTTACAAAGAAGGTAGTCCAGAGAGGTGAAGCTTAACAGGAGGTACAGATAATGAAACATTTTGTGTGGCTGTGAGTCGGGCTGGAGAAGAGGCTCACTTATCCGGTGTGTGGAGATACTGTTTGTTGTTAAAGTGGTCAAGGGGGAGTCCCAGATGAGGGGGAAAGAACATCTGTAATTGGGGTTTCTAAGTTGAAAAGCGAAACCATACTGGGCTCCTTGGTGGGGCTTGTTGTGGAAATGGGAAATTGCTTCCTCCCCGGGATTTGAGCAGCTTAGTGAGGGTAGTCTCCTTGGATAGGACTCTGGGGGCTTGTCAAGACAGTGGGGGGGGGGAAGGGGGCACTGGAGGTCGGTGGAGGGAATCAGAAGTAGCCTGGTAGTGGCGGTATCCGGTTCTGGGTGGATCTTGGGGACCGTTTACTCTCATGTAACGTTTCTTTGAAGTCAGGAAAGGATAGCTCTTGGGTGTGGGAAGGTAAATGTGGTGAAAGATCCTTCAGGGGACCAATGTGGCTTAAATTCCAGGCTTTAAAAAATGTGACTTCGAATTGAAATGGTTTCCTTTCTTCCCTGCCCTCCCCTTAATTTTACCAAATAGCTTTAACCTTTCTGAAAGTGGCGCCAGGTGATTCACGAGGGCCGACTCTTGCTATTGTGTGCACAGAATGGAAATCCAGAGGCCGCCACTCCCTGTGTGTGCCCAGCAGAAGGCCAATTGGTCCCTTTCATGTATAGAAAATGAGGTTGCCCGCAAAGCAAAGCAGCTGTGCCAGGGTTCCCTGGGTGAGCATGTCTTAGGAGGGGCAGCTCCGGGGCCACTGGCACTTGCCCGGGCTCCTTATCAGCAAGAATGGTGACTCTCCATGCCCTAGTGCCTGGCTTAGCGTAGACTACTGCGTAGATATTTACCGAATGGAATTGATAGAAGGCAACAGAATTATCTTTTCCAAGCCTTAAATTGTGTTTACATCTTCTATTTTGGCTAGCCCTCCTCTAGGCCACAGATGATGTTTTCATTATGTGTTTAATATTTATGTCATCTGTGTTCTGTTCTGTCTTTGCTCTTCCTGGGTGTCCCCTGGACAGCCTGCCCCAGTCATTTGCTGCTTCACCAGAAACTTCATGTCCCCCCGAGGTGCGTGCAAGCAAGCATATTTCCTTTTGCTCCAACCACCTCTATCGACCTGGACACATTGTTCAAATAGATGATGGAAAAAACCGCTCTTTAGGGAAGACAGTTGAAAACCCAGTACTTAACTATTTCTGTCTGCCTGGGCCTTGTTTTTGCTTTTTCTGTGCAGAGACTCAGGAGCAGATCTGCTGGACCCCACCAGTTTGTTTCTTTCACATGACTCACAAAGTGAGCCACCTGCCTGACGCCTGGCCGGAGGGATGGAGAAAGGGCATGCAGTGTAACGGGCAGAGCTGCGCCGTGTGCTCTGTTGAGTATGTAAGAGGCGTTTGAAGGCATTTCCAGGCATGAAGGAAGGAGAGGTAGATGAGGCCGTGCTGGTCCTGTGGGCTGTGTCTCAGGAAACTGGTGGAGACCTCAGATCTTTCCTCTTCTCCTTCTCGGTGGAGCCAGGGCGGGCTCCTGGTCCTGGTGCAGCAGGCTGCTCTGGAAGTCTAGGCTCCTTCTCCGCTGCCTCGCAAAAAGCCCCCTCCCCTCCACAAGGCTTAATTCTTGCTTAAACAGGCTATTTGCCCGGAAACACCATCGCTTTCCTGTCAGCTCAGATTCATGACCTTAATCAAAAACTTCCTTTATCGGTATCTGTTTAAATTGCTCTAACGAGATGCCATTTGTCTGGCATGAAGGAGAAATTGAGTCTTGGAGCAGAAATGAGTGTGTTCTACAGCGATTGTTGGGCAGGATGTGGTGTTTATTAGAATCCATAATTTGTTCCTCTCTATCTGCGTGCTGCTCACCTTGGCCATTAGTGGCTCTGGGGCTGCCCCTCCTTGTGTGTGGTGACTACCATTTTTAATCTTGACACGTGTGCCCTACTGCTCGCTTGCTGTGTGAAAAATTTTGCCAGAAGCTGGAAAACCTCTGGTTCCTCCATAAAGTGAACGTTTCTCCTTTAAAATGACTTAAGAGTTATGATGCCTATCAGGTGGAGAAGAAACCTTAAATGAAAACTCTAAATAATGTTTTGGGCTCCCTGGTAGATTTTTCGAAGGGGAGCTCCTGGGGAGGTAAATGGAAATGCCACCCAGGCCTGGCAAGTTCTTAATGAAACGAATGATTTTAATAGACCGACCTTATTACTCTCGTTAATTTATATTCTCATTATAAAAATTGTCTGCTCAATATTTGCTAAATTGTTATCTGTCTTGGGAGGCTCTCTAGCTTCTGCTGCAGCCAAGGCAGTTGTCTCTTATTCATCTGAAAAGAGTAGCCCCAAGGGCCCAGGGCTAAGAATGAGTTGTGTCTGCGACAGTCTGTGGACGGCAGGACCAATCCAGGGGGGGCTGTCTTAAATCATTGTCAGCCCGAGAATTGAATTGAAGACCACCTGAAATAACAGGGAGATAGAAGGCTTCGCCAGGCACTTCTTGATCTGACAAGGAAATGGGGAAGGTGGTATTATAGCTTCCTTCAACCTCACCACTCTCTGAACCTGGAAGAGGAATGGAGTGGAAAGCACTTTACTTCAGCTGTGGAAAAACTCTAGGATTTTGCACTAGAGTCACCACTGATTTGCTTAATGAACCTTCCAACCCACATGTGGTTATGTCTGTCGCTTTTGCCGAAAAATGTTAGGGAGACAAAATGAAAGATCTCTCAGGCCCCTGGGTGGCAGGAGACCTACCCAGGAATGGCAGTCATGCCACTCCAACGCCCACAAGACTATATTGACTGAGGCTTCCAGCAAGTCTAACCACCTGGCAAGCCCCTCGAGTTAAGGCAGCCTCTTCCTTTGAGAAGGAAACCAGGGTTATCTGACTCTGCACAGACAGGCTCTGTGAGCCCCCAGACAGCTCGTTGAGGAAGAAGAACTAAAGGAGGATAACATTGTAGGGGCCTTGGGCTGCACAGACACCACTTTGAGAGCCTGCTCAGGGAGCTGCCCACATTCCTGG
>NW_022107432.1:29641644-29652201 GCF_000313985.2 Echinops telfairi | reverse complement strand
GTATTGGACTATGTACATATATTTATATAGCAATACATTGAGGTAGTGGACGGACTATGGGACTCTGCTCAAGCTCTCCCTCAACGCAAGAACACTTTGTTCTAACAACCTGGCATTCTGTGATGCTCACCTTCCCAGCATGATCACTGAAGACAAAATGAGTGCACAAGCAAATGTGGTGAAGAAAGCTGATGGTGTTCGACTATCAAAAGATATAGTGTCTGGGGTCTTAAAAACTTGACGTTAAACAAGTGGCCATCTTGCAGAGAAGCAACAGCCCACAAGGAAGAAACACACCAGCCTGTGGGACATGAGGTGTCGACGGGATCAGGTAACAAACAGGCATCAGAAGACTCAAAACAAACAGACAAACATTGTTGAGAACAACAGGGGTCAGAGCAGACTCAAGACCTATATGTAGACAATGGGACATCTCTTCACGGAAGCGTCATGAGGAAGGGATGAGTCAACCAGAGCGCAGTATAGCACCAATGAAACGCACAGTATTCCTCTGGTTCCTTGAGGCTTCCTTACCGCCCCCCTCTTCTTCCCCCCATCATGACTCCAGTCCAGTCAGTTCTGGCTAGACCGTAGCATGTACACTGGTACAGATAAGAACTCACAACACATGGAATCCAGGGCAGATAAACCCCTCAGGAACAGAAACGAGAACAGTGATAGGGGGTAGAGGGAAGGTGGGAAGAAGAGGGGAGAAAGGGAGAACCAATTGCAGTGATCGAGACACACACACACACCCCTCCCCAGGGTGTGTCAGTCTGGGTTGACTAGAGAAATTCAGACACTTGTGTATAAGAAAGAGCTTTATATACAAGAGCAATTGAATAGTGAGAAAACATCCCAGCCAAGATGTCCAGACATCCCAGCCAAGATGTCCAAAACATCCCAGCCAGATCAAGTCCATAAATCCAATATTAGCCCATATGCCCGATACCAATCTATAAATTCCTCTTCAGACTCACGAAACACATGCAATGATGATCACAGGTCAGTGGGTGGAACGCTTGCAGGATGATCACAGGTCAATGGGTGGAAGGCTTGTGGATCCAGTGGTGGTAGAAACAGCGCTGGCGTGGGTCTTCATGTGGCTCGTTCAGCTCCAGGACTCTAGCCTAGCTCCCCGTGTCTTGTCTGCAAGAATGTCTCGCAGGGAATGAGTGTCCCACTTCCAGCGAGCTCTTTTATCTCCTTATCACCTCCAAATGAGGTCATCAAGCTGCCACCTTATTGACAGGCTAAACTACACCCCTTCACTCTTAAGTCTCAAATTGACAACAGATTGAAAATAATAATAATTTATAATTTATCAAGGGTTCACGAGAGTTGGGGGTAAGGGGAAAAGAGGAACTGATACCAAGGGTTCAAGTAGAAAGTAAATGTTTAGAAAATAATGATGGCAACATAAGTACAAATGTGTTTGATACAATTGATGTGTGGATTGTTATAAAAGTTGTAAGATCCCCCAATAAAATGACCTTGAAAAAAACAAACAGCATTTTAGGTTACTTTTGGTTAGCCTCTCATTAGTCCTGAACTAAGGTTGTCTGATCTAGTAAACTCTCAGCTCTAGATCCTATTTCAGTTTACCTGTGGGCTTAATCACCTCATAAGGAGGGCTTAGTTTTGTGTCAGGAAATTAGTATTCCATTCCTTATCCTTAAACTTTTGAATTCTGAGCATTTTATAAAACATGTATGAGCCATTAATTGTAGGCTCAATGTAGTGAATTGAAAGACCTATCGCCAGATAGCACCTTTTCTAAGCACCCACTGAATGTAGGGCTCTTTCAGATATGGGTTAATCAATTAGATGTGGGAGTGCTGGGAAAATCTTCCTTCTCCTTTAAGAATATCAGTCCCGTCCTGTTCCCCGTGCACCGCCCCCAATTCAATTTTCAGCCAAATAACAGGCTGGTCTATAAGGTGAACAGTAACACTAGCGAGGTGCTTCCTCCTTAGAATCATCAACCATTGAGGGCAAAGGGCAGCATTTTCCCAAGGACAAAGTTCAGAAAACAGGAAGGATTAAGATAGAGGTGACTTAGGAACAATAATGGGAGTAGCAAAACCATGAGGGTACGGGGAACGTGGGGGGAGAAGCGGGGAACTGCGTATATTGTTAAGTACAATGATCTATAACACCTCTCCACCTCAGGGTGACAACAGAAACCTGGGTAAAGGGAGACAGTGGACAGTGTAAGATATGAAAATAATAGTAATTTATAATTTATCAAGGGTTCATGAGGGTGGGTGGAAGAAATGAGCTGATTACCAAGGGCTCAAGTAGAAAGAAAATGTTTTGAAAAGGATAATGCAACATACGTACAAATATGCTTGACACAATAAATGGTATGGATTGTTAGAAGAGCTGTAAGAGCCCCCAATAAAATGATTTTTTTAAAAAGCGAACTAGAAATAGGAAACACAGGAGGAAGTGGGGAAAGTGATGTTACATTTTTGAGATTGCAAACGCTGTTTGAATTGTTGAATGGGAAATTAATTTGCTCTATAAGTCTTCACTGAATTTACAATAAAATCTTTAAACAAAACTGGATCAGCGATTTTATTATCTGTAATCTGTGGACCATAGAATTCGACAGAGGTGTTCCAAAGGCTAGAAATAAAATAGAAGAAAAGGCCAACCCGGAGTGAGGTTGTGTGCTAGTAGAGCCATGGTTGGAGGGTAAATGCTGATGAGTGGATTATGATGTAATCCTCAAGCTGTGACTACCCGAATAGTGACTGTCTTGGGTCTGTAAGACTTATTTTACCCTGCCACCCTCTGCCTTTCTTTAATAGCTCACAAGCTGCCATGCTTTAATTCTGCATCTCAAAGGAATTGTGCCACATTGCTGTTTGTTATAAAAAAAAGTTTTTTAATTGTGATGGTTTACTACATTAACATAGTTCTTACTTGTAACAAAATGATAAGCTCAATTCCTACTCTTAGCAACTCTGTCTGTATAGGGTTGCTGAGACTGTAAATCTTTCTTTTTTTCTTTTAAGAGGCTGCAAATCTTGATGGAGGTAGAAGCCTTGTCTCTTCGCTAGAGGGGCTGGTTGGTTTGACCTGCCAGTCTTGAAGTTAGCAATCCAAGGCTTACTGTACAGCACCACTAGGCCTCTCGTGATGTAGAAATGTAACTGAAGGTTCTTGGATTTCCTTTGCACTGTTCCTATGCCCCAGCCTATGCAGATTTAGAGAATCACTTTGATTGGCCCTATCTTTCTAAAGGCACTTAGTGTAATTAAAAAGAAAAGTCACACAGTATTGAAAGCACTCGGCTGTTAACCCAGTGATCAGTAGTTCAAATCCACCAGCCGCTCATTTAAGGTTACTGTGTCAACATAAGGAGCCTTGATGACGTAGTAGTAGTTATGCAGAGGACTGGGATCACCAGATCAGCAGTTCGAAACCTCTAACGGCTCCTCGGGAGAAAGTTACTCCTGTAAAGTTAGTCTCCGAAACCCCCAGGGGTTGTTTCTACCCTGACCTATAGGGTCATCATGAGTTGGAATTGACTCAAAGGCAGTGAGTAAGTGAGTCAACATTGATTTGATAGTGATGGGTTTGGTTTGGATTTGGGTCCTACACGGGAGATTGGATACCACACTCATGCATGCGGTCTAGCTTGCTTATTATTCACTAGATAGTGCATCCTGGTGGTCTGTCCATTTCAGTACATAGAGTGTAGGCTCCAAACATGTAGCATTCACAGCACCCTTAGTGTCAGCGTAACTTTTTCAGTCTCCCTAGGCCCATAGAATTGAATTAGACTGCATGGCAGTAAGTCTATCTTATTAGCCCAAAGAAATACATAATAGTTTAGTATAATAGGTACCCTATATACTCGAGTATAAGCCGAGTTTTCCAGCACATTTTTAATGCAGATATTCAGGTTGGCTTATACTCGAGTATTTACAGTAGTTAGTTCCAAGCAATAAGCAGTTATATCTTAACAACTAATGAACATTTGAAAGAATGATATACTTAGGTTGAAAGAAAAAGGTCGCTATTTTTTTTTTCCAATAGTAACTACAATCCCTTTTCCATGAGCTGTATGCATGTGGATCGGTTCAGTGTGCTGAACAAGGCCTCAAACCTGGGGGTTAGAGGAGACACCACCACTGAAATTCCTGTTCTGCATCCCTCCTGGCTTGAGATGTATACCATTTTCAATGGGAATACTTAGAAGTTGTTAACTACCAACCAATTTTTTGAGGTCCAGTCTGTTGCCAAATTTGGGTCCATTTGCCCGAGATGCTGCTGGAATGAAATTGCATTGGGTTGCAGGAACTTTTCGGTAACTCCATTCCTGCAGCTACAGAGGCGAGGAAAAGAGCCCGTCTCAGAGACCTGCCGCGTCCCACTGCTTCTGCGGTGCTCAGATGGTTTTCTTTCTTTTCCCTTAACCTTTCTGGCACCGAGTCCTTGATGGGAAGGTGGTGGCTTCCGCTCACTCAGCTGCAGCTTCTGGAGCTTGGAGCAGCCCCGCTGCTGCCTGCTGCTCCAATTACCCCCTGCTGCTTTCTTCTTCTTCCTCTTCCTTGTCTTATTGCTTCCTCTCTTTCCCTTCCCTCCACCTCCTCCTCCTCCTCCCTCATGCTTCCTCTACTTCTCCTTGTGAGCCAACTCTTACCTGGTGAGCTCAGTCCTCTTACATACAAATTTGAAGGGCCACGAAGAGCAGTACAGAGATATGAAACAATCCGAAAATGATGTTCCTGGGAAAGGATTAGTTGAAGTAGGAATGAATGTTTGGAAATGGAGGTTCAAGTAATAAACAGCAGCAGCAGAAACAATCACATCTTCAGTCCATCTGCTTTATAGCTGACAATGTTACTTTCAGATAAAGGATTTCACTTAATCCTTAAACAACCACGTGAGGTCGGCTTTGCCATCCCAGTTGTACAGGGGAAGATCTGGGGACGGGGAAGGAAAACGGATATTTTTGAGTTTGCACTGTGTTTGGGTACCAGTCAGAACTGTCAGTGACTTCCCCAGGACCGTGTAAGGAGGAAGAGGTGAATGGATTTGATGGTGGGCCATTTAATACACTTCGTAGATGGATACATGTTGAATGGTGACACTGGAGGATGTTCTGTGCCGGGGACACCCCTGAATATTTTCTTTTTTTTCTCCCTAGCATCTGCCACAAGCCTCAGTGGTTCTGACAGCGAAACAGAGGGGAAGCCACACAGCTCTGACTCTTTAGACGATGCTTTCAAAGCAGACTCCCTCGTGGAGGGGACGTCCTCTCGTTACTCCATGTATAACAGTGTCTCCCAGAAGCTTATGGTAGGTCTGTGTTTGGGTTCGGTCTCTAAAGCTCTGTCAGCAGAGTGAGAGAAGGGAAATCTGTACTGGTGTGAAGAGAAGAAAAGCTAGGGCACGAGTGTTTCCTCTGGCTTCCAGCCACTGAAATTCAATGAAGAGCCCTCTTCTTGACAGCAACAACGGTCACCTTTGAATTGCCCATGGGAAATGACCACTCAAGCCTGCTTCTCCTGGCCTTTCCAGGGCTGGCTCACTTTTTGATCCCTTTAGTAATGGATTCTCATGAGGAATGTATCCCTGTATTTCATGCAACAGTGAGTAATTGCCAACGAGGTGGCTGAACTCCGACTACTCACTCTCGGGCACTTCCACGAGAAGGGCATAGCCTTCCCTTCCCAAAAGGAGGCCACGTTTCTCTCTCCCAGCTTCCGTGCCCCATTGATATTCCGGGAGACGAAGGTGACTAATAGGACCTGCTCACTTCCTCTTCACCTTTTAGGGTCTGTGGAAAGACTAGGGAACGCCAAGCTAGCTGCCCATCAAGCACCAGACAAAGGATAGCTGGCTCCTCCGTTTTCCCTTGGATTTAATGAAGACGAGAACTGCCACTTCTGAAGTCACAGTTAGGGTGCTCGTTGGCAAGCCACAAGCTTTGAGGGATGGCAGGTGAGGCTGCTTACTCAGTCAGCCTCTCAGACCTGGCTTTCTGTAGGGGTCCGGCTGACTTTTGAGCTGGGAATGGCTTTCCAAAGGGAAGACAGCCTCTCCGGAGAGAATTCGGTCTTCTCAGCTCATTACTAGGGTCTGTGGCCTTAGGGAGCTGGGCCCACTGGCTCTGGAGCTTAGTGTAAATTTAAACACAGTTGTGACAGGATCATTCTCATAGTAAACCTTCCATACCACAGTTTTACAAGAAGCGCATTTTCAACTAATTGCTTGATTAAGTGGGTGCCTACAAGCCCTCATTGTCCTTGCCTAGAAGGCTGTTTGTTGATCTGAGGGTCAGTTAGAAGCCGCCCCTTGCAGCAGTTCTGTTTTAAATTACGTTCTTTATCAACTCTTTACTGTAGATCTCCCTCTCACTTAATCAGCTGGGAAGGTGGTTGTCCAAATGTCCGATGAGATTCCTTAAGCACTCCTGGTGCTTTTAATTATAGCTATGGGGTCCTTGCTCATTTATCCCACTTTAGGTTGCTCTAGACGTTTCCCTCCAAAGTAGTAGCTGCTGGGCCCATAATTCTACTGCATTCTCAGTTATGTATGCTGCTTTCCTTCATTAGGCTAGAAGGCACATTTTATCCATCTACCTTTCTCAGCGTTTCGGGCACTTGGTAAGAGACGAAATGATTGTTGAACTGAGTTAACGGTGTTCCATTATTTCTCTTTGCCAGGCCAAGATGGG
This sequence comes from Echinops telfairi, assembly GCF_000313985.2. Taxonomy (NCBI): domain Eukaryota; kingdom Metazoa; phylum Chordata; class Mammalia; order Afrosoricida; family Tenrecidae; genus Echinops; species Echinops telfairi. The sequence goes on along the minus strand of NW_022107432.1, from coordinate 29,645,504 downwards.
CTTCAGGGAAGGTGAAGGACTGGGTAAATACAGCCAGGGCCGCAAGGACATTGTTGAGGCCTCTAATCAGAAAGGTCGAAGAGGCTTGGGTCTGACGCTGCGGGGGTTTGACCAAGAGCTTAACGTGGACTGGAAAGATGAACCGGAGGTAACTGCGGGTGTGGGGAGCCGGAAGCCGATTGTGTTACTCAACTAGAAAGCTCCAGAGGCCGTTTGGTCAGGGTGGCTAGAGAGGATTGGAAGTAATTTCTTCCATGGACGTTACTGGGATATCCAGAATGGAAAAGACTGGGGTTGGGGCTTGGGGTTCGATAGCAGTCCAGTTACTTCCTGTTGCTTTAGAGCAGGCATCCTCAAACTATGGCCCGTGGGGCACATGTGACCCGCCGAGGACATTTATCTGGCCCACCGGGTGTTTTTGCCCCATTTGTTTTTTTACTCTAAAATAAGATATGTGCAGTATACATAGAATTTGTTCATGGTTTTTTTTAAAACTATAGTCCGGCCCTCCAACGGGTCTGAGGGACAGTGAACTGGCCCCTTGTTTAAAAAGTTTGAGGACCCTGCTTTAGAGGGCTGAGGCAGGTGGGTAGAAGGTGCTAGGAGGAGGAATTTGCCTTCACAAAGAACACTCATGAATACATACAGCTCTCTACTCATGGACTGAAATGCTGCCCGTGGCGCTGAGTGCCTCTCCTGAAGGAATTTAGGTGGGCTGCCTGAGGACCCTGGTGTCTGTGCGGAGTGAGCCCTGGTGGTGGGTGGCTGCTCTCTGCCGGTCAGCAGTTTGAACCTATGTTGGTCCTCAGGAGAAGTTGAGGCAGTACGCTCTTGCAAAGATCCACAGCCTCAGAAACCCAAGGGAGCGCTTCTCTGTTCTGTAGAGTCGCTGTGAGCAAGGATCCACTGGATGGCAGTGGGTTCGGTTTTGGAAGGACTTTGCATCTCCGTGGGCTGATGGCATGCAGGTTCTATAACCATGCAGCTTTGCTCCAGGGGGTGTAGTCTGCTTATCTGTTTGGGGACCAGTTCTCTTTCACCCTGAAGGCCAAAAGATCAAAACCCATTGCTGTCCAGTCGATTGTGACTCATAGCAACCAAAAGAGACAAAAGAGAATCTGCCCTATGGATTTCCATGCTGTCACTTTTAAAACAGAAGCAGACTGCCCCATCTTTCTCCTAATTAACCGAACACTCAAACCACTGAGCCACCAGGGCTGCTTTTGAAGACCGAAAGAGGACCTTTGTTTTCCGTTTTCATTGCACAGATATTGTTGAGCTCTTATTTTTATCCATTTACTCATGTCCACCTTATTCCACAGCGAGTTTGAAGTAGGTATAACAAAGCACCTACAAAATACCAGCGAAATTCTGCCATTTCAGAGCCAGGACGACAGCAAGCAGAGCACACGTCTAGCTTTCTAAGTCACTGCTAGAGTTGAGCTTCAGATGAGGCTCTGAATGCTGGAGCATTGGTATTGTATTTGTTTTCCGAATGTTCCAGTTCCAGGCCACCTGCACATGATAAAAGTCTAGTAAGGCATCAGGGTCAGATGCTGACAAGGCGGAGCTGATGGGCTCTGGGGATTGTGAGCCGATGAGAACAGCAGAATAGCACGCCGGACCATTCAGCATTGGGACAGCTCCAATGGGTTGCTTGATGTAGGCTTTCACCCTAGACATTCAGGGGTTTTCCTGGGACCCTGTTGAAGTGAACACAACTGAAAAGCCCCAGTCCCTTCAGTGGACGAGCCAGGATCGACTCCACGGCTGTGAGTTTTGAGTTTCTGCCAAACTTTGAATCTGAAGCTCACCAGGAAAATCTATTTTTAATGGAGACAAACTTCTGAAATTCCTTTTTTGGGGTTGGAGACCCTCCTGGCTACCACTTAACATAATTCCATCTCCACCTCCACCTCCACCCTCCACTCCAAGAACAGATGCCCTATCTTTTGCTGAAGCATTTGGCCTGGGTTTCAGCAGGTCGTTGCTGTGGGTGGAAGTATCTAGCTTCCAGAGCTCCCTCAGAAAGATGTTCAGTGACCGCTGGGGGACTCTTCAGTCCAAGTCCACTCTGCTGGTAGGCCTCGTGGCTGGTGTCCAAGAGGGTAGCAATTCTGTTTTTTCCCTTTTTTTAGAGGGACATCCAAAGTGGCTGTGGGCTTCTTTCCTAGAGTTGATAATTCAACCCCATTTATGCTTAAAGCCAGTGCATTTGATCAGGCATGACTCACCGCCAAATTCACTAACAAAAGGCTTCAGTCAGTTTTGCTTGAAACTTTTTCTCTGTTGATGGCCGTTGGCTTCCCCTCAAGACCTTGCGTTGTGATACCATTTTATGCCTTTCAGAGCATATAATATCATCTTTAATCGCATTGCTTCTATTTGCAATGGTGAATCTCTTCTCCACACTTGGCTTGGGAAGGAGGCTCTGTGTGCAGCGGCCGTGCAGGTTAGTCACCTGTTTAGGCTTTAGAATTCACATTTCTCGGAGCCCAATGATTTTTATCCCTTGTAGCACATTAGAACCATCTGGGGGACTTTTAACAAGGTATTCATGCCCAGTCCCCACCTCAGTCCTATCCAGAATCACATGCTGTGGGGCTGGGGCCCAGGCATCAGTAGTTTTCAATAGGACTGCAGATGGTCCTAATGTAAAGCCAGTGGGGAGACGCACTGTGAAAACCTTTTAAGGACAGGAATTGAGAATTGGAGCAGCAGCAGCAGCAGCTATCAGAGATGCCAATTTCTGCTCAGCCTTGGACTGAATGGGAGAGGAATTCTATTCAGGGGCCGCCAGCTTCTGGGTGACTTTGTGAAGACGGCATTAGGAGGGAGACTTGTCTGTGACTGAATCCCTCTTGATTGTTTGGGGAGGTCTGGCAGGAGGGCCATAGCCCTAAGGGTCTGTCTTACCTGTCCTTCTGCCCTCTCTTGTTTCTAGCCCAGCGCCTGTGAGCAGGTGTCATGGTTCCCGGAATGTACCACTGAAATTCCTGACACTCAAGAAATGAGCGATTGGATGGTTGTGGGCAAGGTAGGGTTCCAGGAGCGTGCGCTCTGAACCATGGCGCTTACCTCCTCCTCTTGTTGGGAGCGGTTGTATACTTGCAGATTAAGGGCAAGGTGAACCTGACCATTCTGGCAGGAACAAGGCTGTGCCAAGAGGATCTGTCGGGGCTTTACCAATCTGCCCCTGGGAGAACATGATCCATTTATCTTTCCCCCTCCTGGTTATTTAACTTGCAAGGCAGCAGACTGCATAATGTCCATCCTCCTCCTGGATGGTTTTTGAAACAGTTGATTGTGCATCTGTATAAAATCTGGTCACTGCTAGGCACTGTTCCAAGGAGATGAAAAGACCGCTTGCAGTCCTCAGTCATCAGGGAGTGGCCACAGAGAAAGTTTGTTTAAGCTCCTTCTGGAAGACAGTGAATAAAGTGCAGAGCAACCAAATCCGCATGGTCTAGTGGAGAGTTTGCAAAGTATGTGGGTGCCCTGGGGATCCCCAAGACCCATGCAGGGGGTCTGCAAGGTGAAAGTTATTTCCGCAGTGATACACAAAGTGACTTGACTGTTCTTACTCTCATTTCCACACGCATCCAGTGAAGCTTTTGGAGGCTCTGGTAGGCTCTGTACCCGAGGTCGTTGAGCACAGAAGCAGATAGGATCTAGCCAGGCTCTGTGAAGCCAGGCATTAAAGAGATGTGTGTGGTGGGGGGGCAGGGGAACCAGGAAAAATGTTGCTGCTCTTCTCACTAATTAAAAAAAAAAAGATTTATGTTAACCTAACATATGCTTTTAAACCAGATTGAGACTTAAAAATTTTCTCCATTTTGATTTTTAAGCAGCGATATTGA
>NW_022107432.1:29640095-29641544 GCF_000313985.2 Echinops telfairi | reverse complement strand
AGGGGAACCAGGAAAAATGTTGCTGCTCTTCTCACTAATTTAAAAAAAAAAGATTTATGTTAACCTAACATATGCTTTTAAACCAGATTGAGACTTAAAAATTTTCTCCATTTTGATTTTTAAGCAGCGATATTGACACCCACCACCCACACGAACAACACTCTGGGGTCCTCTGCGAGTGTTGAGAATGTGAAACCTGAGCCCACAAAGTTTGGGCACTGTCGGTTAAGCCTCACTCAGACATGGGGTTGGACTCGACAGTTCTTATTGTGTGAGGGGGTGGGGGGTGCTTCCAGGTCTGTGCCTGGTTTCTTGAATTCGCCTTTAACACGGAGGGAGATAACTCCCATGTGAAGGACAAGCTCTGTCATTTGGGGCAGTCCCCACCTTCCTGCCTCCACGGTCCAAGGGCAGACAGCTTGACTGTCTCCTGCCTGTTTGCTTGTCCCAGCCTCAGCATTTGTGAGCTTGTCTCCATCTGGTGCTGCACGCAGAGCTCCCAGGGGGCTGCTTCATCTCGCGGCCATCTGGAGGACAGCCAGGGGGACCGGGGTTTTCTCTTTCCCATCCTTCAAGGATTGATGGTCTTTGGCTGGGACTCAAGTCCCTTCTTGCGCTACTCGCTTGGAACCCTTGCTTCTCCATGCACCCCCTGAAATGTCGTTGCACGTGGTCTGATGATTGTCGTCTTCTCCCTATAGAGGAAGATGATGATTGAAGACGAAACAGAGTTTTGTGGGGAGGAGCTGCTTCACAGTGTGCTGCAATGTAAGGTAAGACCTGCCTGGAACACCTGGTGTGAGGCACGTGGCTGGACTTTTCTGTGGGTTGAGGGGAGGCTCTGGATTTGAGTTCATATTTTTCTGGAAGTTTACTGTGTAGCTTGGTATCACTGCAACCTCTTCCTGTCCCCAGGGTGGCCCTTTCCTGGTCATTGCCCTGCCTCGTAGTGTTCTGTCCCTGTGGTCAGCAGCAGGAAAGGGTGCATGTAGCCTCAGTGGGCTGCTCCGGGTCATCCTGAGGGCATTCAGTGGAAGGAGTGTAGGTTTGGAATCATGCTTCATTCAGCATCTAATACTTCTGGATTCAGATCCTAATTCCAAACACTACCTGCTCTGCGCCCTTGTGCCACTCTAGATCCTCAGAGTTTGATTCTGCACCTGTGAAATGGGGAGGAACTATCCACCTCCCAGCGCTCTGATGAGAGCTACACAAAAGAGTTAGAGGGTGTGAAAGTCCTAGCACATTGGTGACAGTTGATAGCATCCCTTGGCACGTCTTGGCCTGATAAGGAGTCTGGAGAGCCCATGGCGTGCTCGGGCAGAACGAAGGGAGGACACTCCAAGGAGGAAATGGGTGCGAGGAGAAGCCGGGCCTCAGACTGGCTCACAGAGGCTCAGTGTCATTGCAGTGACAAACTCAGGTGAAATGAGGCCTTTTTTTTCCAGA
>NW_022107432.1:29637517-29639716 GCF_000313985.2 Echinops telfairi | reverse complement strand
CGCAGCGCTCTGACAAATGAGGTGGGAGTGTGGAAGGAGATATGGGAATCTTTTAAAAATCAGTATCTTAAAGACAAATCTAGACAGCATGAATGAAGGTGGGGGGAAGGTGCCAGCACTTACAAGCAAGCTGAAACCTCTTTGGCCCTCATTTATTTCATCTCTGGAATAAACCTTGCCAGAAAAGAGACCTGCTGGCTCAGCAGATTGAGCATTGGGCGGCTAACCACAAGGTGAGTGGTTCAAATCCACATGAGGGCAAATGACAACAACCTGCCAGAGGGGCGGCAGAAGCTCTTGAGCTCTGTTCTGATGTGAGGCTCCATGACTGCTGTGGGGCCCGCCTTCTCTGCCTGCCCTCTGCACAAGCTGCGTTTCGTGCGGACTCCCCACGCTCAAGCCTGGCCTTTCTCAGGCAGCGGTCAAGCCAAATGGTTTTCTGCTTGGCTACAACTCATTTCTCTGATGAACATAGCTCCTCCATGCTGGTAGGGAACAAAGGAAGTTTCAGTCTAGGATTTCCTTCAGGGTTTCACAGCATTTTTACTGAGCCCCGGAGAGTTACTTCTCTCACAGGGAGTAGCCAGGAGCCAGTTGTTTCAGACTTTCTTCTGCTTCACGCGTTCCACTAGCCCCCTGACTACCCACTGGCTAAAGAAGCTTAGTTCCAAGTTCTCTACTGTCTCAGCTCCCCCTTCTTGCTGCTTCCTCCGTGCTGGTGAAACTGGCCAGCGAGCCGGCCAGTCTTTGGTCACCCTCTCCCAGGCCCTGCCCCATTGTCCGGCACCAGCAGGCAGCGCAGAACAGCTCTTGGAGTTAGCATTTCCAAATTCCGACCCCATAGTGACCCTGTAGGACAGAACAGAATTGCCCATAGGGTTTTCAAGGCTGTAAATCCCTTGCGGAGCAGACTGCCTCATCTTCCTCCCACATGGTAACTGGTAGGTTCTACCCCCCAGCCTTTCCATTCGCAGCCGAGCACTTAACCACTGCACCACCAGTACTCCATTAGGTTGGTACAATGTTGATTTAATTTTCAGAACTCTAAATGATCTCCTTTAAACCCCTGCCTGGCAGAGTTCTGTCGAGCTGATGGGAAGTCACACTGTCATTTGGGGCTTTTGAATGTAAACGCCTCCAGCAGCTGCTATCTGGTTATTGTCTTTGGCTGTCATGAAAATGAAGTGGGCACCAGGATTGTACCATTCTGGTAGAGGGTGGAGATGTTAGTTACCCAGGAGAAGGCAGCCGCCTTTGTAACACTCGGGGCAGCTTCTTGACCCAAATTGATTGGTGGTGGCCACGGAGAATTGCCCTTGGGTGCGAGGAGAAGCCGGGCCTCAGACTGGCTCACAGAGGCTCAGTGTCATTGCAGTGACAAACTCAGGCGAGCTGAGGCGTTTTTTTTGCAGCGCGGGGTGGGGGTGGGCGGGTGGGTGGGTGAAGGGAGCCCGAGGGGTGAGGGAGCCCCTGCTCTGCCCCGTGGATGGCTGCTGTGGTGGGATGGAGAGATGTTTCAGTTTGAAGGATTAGTCAGGCCAAGAGACAGCGTGAAGTGCGTAGACTCGGTGCCACTAGTCAACCACTTAGCAGGCGTCAGCACATGCTTACATTTCACCTTTCACCCTTCCCCAGTCAGGTGGGCAAGAGCCAGAGGGATGGGGCAGCTTTCCTTGGGACCTACAGCTAGTAGCTATGAGTCGGGCTCTCAGGCTCTTAAGACCTGTTTCCCATCCCAGCGGGGCCGGAGTGGCGCTCACTCGGGTTTGATTTTCTCTGGGCAGACTGTGTTTGACGTTCTGGACGGGGAGGAGATGCGGCGAGCCCGGACCCGGGCCAACCCCTACGAGATGATCCGGGGCGTCTTCTTCCTGAACAGGTTTGCCCCCCCTCCCCCACCCACACACACCTCTGTCCTCCCCTTTTCACGGGGGCCCCAGCTCTCCGTCCGTCTGCACTGAGAGTCATGCTTTTCTGTTGCTCTGTTGCAGGGCAGCGATGAAGATGGCTAACATGGACTTTGTGTTTGATCGCATGTTTACAAATCCCCGGGACTCCTATGGGGTGAGAGCAAGATCCTGCTTCTGAATTCATGGTGCTTAGTGGGTTTAAGCCTCAGTACTGAGAAATTGCCCTTTGTTCGATGCCGAGAGAGGATTCATGCTCTGTGATAGAGCCGTGTTTTGCTTTGAGCTCCCT
>NW_022107432.1:29631810-29636221 GCF_000313985.2 Echinops telfairi | reverse complement strand
ACACTCGGGGCAGCTTCTTGACCCAAATTGATTGGTGGTGGCCACGGAGAATTGCCCTTTTAGAGATGTTTTGCTGCACTCCACTATAAAAAGTGATTTTTCTAAGGCTCCTAGTGGTTTCTTCTCCTTTTTTTTCTGAGGGCGAAAGTGACAGCCAAGCCCAGGAGGCTTGGTGAGCATTTCAGCTGAGTGCAGACACATTGGAATAGTGCCCAGCAGAGGTGGGCATGGCTGAGGGCCCAGCCACACTCCTGCGTTTTTTTGGCTCAGTGGCTGTGGGGTCAGGTGAATCTACAAAGCTTAGAGATTTGTGGAAAAGCCGAATGCAAGTTTGAATCCCATCTCAGAGGATTGTAGCCCAGGTTGATGAAATACCTGCTAAATGGGAAAATATGGAAAAGGATAAACTGTTGACATCTGGGAAGTTTATCTGGTGGAATTCGGTATGATCTTACCTGTGTTTAGTACTGTACCATTTATGAAGGCCAGGATGTAGTAGGCTCCATCATTGACCCTTCTAAGCCTTGAGCAACAGTGCAGCAGTCGCAGTTCACAGGAAGCCCTAGCAGAGGCGTAACTCCAGTGCTTGCCTTGGAGGTACGGCCAGTGAGCGGCAGCACTGAGAGCCCCAGAAGGTGTTTCTGTGAGAGACTTGTGTGGAGACACGCCTGAAGTCACGGGCATGTCCTCCTGGGGGTGGTGAGATGCTTTCTTTGATTCAGCCGCTTTCTGTTGGCCTCCTGTCTCCTCATCTTCCTTTGGCCCTGTGGTTCCTCCCGAGAGGCTGGAGCCTGGAGCCCGGCAGCAGCCAGGGGTGAGGAGCATGGCTCCTTCTTTCCAGGGCTTCTCCTTGTGACCCTGCCTCATTGCCACATTGCTGTCTGGATAATTCTCTTGGTAAATGCCATTAGGTCTTTGTGTGCAAGAGAATATGATCCAAAAATATGAATAATTAACAGCTCGGGAACAAAAAAATGCTGGGGTGGATGAGGGAGAAGGGGAGGTCCCAGCATGCCTTGGGCCCAGGGTGGGCTTGTCACAGGATGATGGAGTTTATTTTTAGCTATCAAGTTACTCCAGAGACTCTTAAAAGAGATAAAGCTATCACAGAGGCCCCTTGTCACCTGGAAAGTGACTAGGCCATGAACATTAATATTTCATGTCTTTTTCATACCCGTGTCCTCTATCTGGCCGTTCCAAAACTGGATGAGCACTCAGCCATGGCAAACGGGTAGCCAGGGAAGGCTAGCGTTTAGTTAATGTACCCATGTTGGGGTCTTGGCTTTGACAAATGCTTTCTGGTAATATAAGGGGTAAATCTTTTGGGAAAACTGGGCATAGGAGATAAAGCAACAACATATGCTTACCTGTGCAACTCTTCGATAAATCTAAAATTATTCCCAAAGAGAAAATGTTGTTGGCGGGGGAAAAAAGGAAAGGCAGAGGCTTTGGCCCGGAAAAGCGGGCCCTCGTGGTCAGGGGGTGACCTTAGAGTCCTCGAGACTGGGGTCAGGGAGGCCAACCCGAGACTCACTGTCAGGTGGGATGGATTCTCCTCCTAGCTTTGTTGCAGACTGTAAGACCGCAGTCTCTAGTGCTGGAGATAAGGCATCTGTTCTGCTCAGTAGGACTCTCAGAAAGCAAGCGATGGTGAGGAACAGACTGAAAAATAAAAAGATGCCCACGGATCGGATCACGGCTGCATTTCCGAGCCCCTGGGGGCATAGCAGTTTGAGATGGCTAGCTGCTACCCGGGAGAAATGCGGGGCTTGCTCTTCTTGTAAAGAGCTACAGGCTCAGAAACCCACAGGGACAAGGTTAGCCCCGTCCAGTAGGGTCGTTAAGAACCGGCATTGGCTCGGTGGCAGTTTGGTTTGTTTGGAAGTGGGGCTGTGGGGCTCCTCTTGTCCTCACTCCTGCCGTCTTCCTGCCCTCCACCGAGCCCTCTGTTGTGCCTCCCCGTCCTCTGCAGCGGCCTCTGGTGAAGGACCGCACAGCCGAGCTCCTGTACTTCGCTGACGTCTGTGCAGGCCCAGGCGGCTTCTCAGAGTACGTGCTCTGGAAGAAGAAGTGGCACGCCAAGGGCTTTGGAATGACTCTGAAGGGCCCGAACGACTTCAAGCTGGAAGACTTCTACTCGGCCTCCAGCGAGCTCTTCGAACCGTACTATGGTAGGGACATTGAGGAGGATCCGGGGAGCAGGGACTGGGCTTTCTTTCCTAGATGACTTAGTCTGGGGGCGCCCTCCGCATCTTGGGTCCTTCTGCATGGGCTCTTTTACCCGAGGCTTGCAGGATCCAGAGTAGACACTGGAGTTGGCAAACTTGTGTCAAAGCCTCATCAGCTCTCCTTTCAGGAGCACTCTTCTTGGCTGGTGATTGGAAGTAATGAAACTGCCTGATCCCTGGCTGAGAACTGGCAGGGCTAAGAGCCAACACAGGCCCCGTGACCCCGGCAGCCCAGTGGGCAGATAGCGCCGCAGCCCCAAAGTAGTCCTCGCGCTCTAGCTGGGTTGCTGTGTCTGGGCAACAAAGCCTGCATCCACCCTCAATAGCCCTTCTTTAGGAAGGAGGAGGCCAAAGAACCTAAGAGCGGACTTCAAAGCAGTTCTGGAAAAGTGGGATTGAAAGAATGGCTGTTTGTATTTACAAGTTCACCAGCAGGGCATAAGATCCACTCTCTCCACATCCTCCCCAACATTTGTTGTTTAGTTTTGTTGTTGGCGGTGTTTTAAATTGGGCTAGCACAAAACTTGGATTCTTGAAAAAAGAGAGTGAATGGATTTTTTTTTCATTAACCTTTTTTAGATCATAGAGAATTTAATTATCTTTTTGATTGGAGTATAAATTAGCATAACTTCTTTTAAAGCATTTTTTTTATTTTCAAGGAAAATTGGCAAGTCATTGCTTATAATCAATTTCAAGCATTGTCTAGCATACTCTTTAAATCATTTTATTGGGGGCTCGTACAATTCTTATCACAATCCATATGTACATCCATTGTCTCAAACACTTTTGTACATTTGTTTCTCTCATCATTCTCAAAACATTTTCTTTCTACTTGAGCCCTTGGTATCAGCTCTTCATTTTCCCCCTCCCTCCCTGCTCCCCCTTACCCCACGAACCCTTGATAATTTATAAATTATTATTATTTTGTCATTTCATGAACTTTTAAAAGCCTCCTTGCATGGAAAAAATGGATCTTGATTCCTAGAGAAGGGTGGCCCTAGGTCTCAGTTGATGATGCTGGGCTCCGGCTTGTGGCAGCAGGGCCCTTTCTGGCCTCTTGGGCCGCCACTGTCAGGCTTCCCGGGGCTGGGCCCTGAGCCGAGGAGCTCCTCTCCTCACGGAGGAGGCCTCTCTGCTGGGGCTCCACGCCCACCTGGTCCTGTGCACACTGCCCCAGAGCTTTTGTCCCGGCTCTGGGGATGCCCGGAGCATGTGCTCCCTGTGACTCCTGCGTCCTGCCAGGCGAAGGGGGGATCGATGGAGATGGAGACATCACCCGCCCAGAGAACATCACTGCGTTCCGGAATTTTGTCCTGGATAACACAGACCGCAAGGGGGTCCACTTTCTGATGGCTGATGGGGTAAGTGGATTTTTCTCCACAGGGTGATACTTTTAAGAATTCAAGATTGTCAAGGTTTGAGAACTCTTTTTGACTTTGCTTCATTTTGCCCTTCAGCTGTCCCCGCACGTGGTAGCTCCTTATTCAGCTAGCAGGGAGGCATGAGTTTATTGTCTCTCTGCAGATTTTCAGTGGTGGTTTTGTAGGCTGTGATGTGTGGAGAGCTTTGCATGGAGCAAGGTGGACCATCCCATCGCACTTTTCCTAAGAGCTGCTGGTTGGCTGAGATGTGGGGGAGGGAGTTGGCAAAAGTGAATGGGAGAAACACTTCGCTCATTTGTCACCTTGGTGTCGTTGACATTCCACTCTTGACAGATGGGCTGACAGAGGCCCACATCACCAAAGACAGCCTCCCGGGGAACTGTGGGAGGCTCTGAGCCTGAGCTGCCGGAATGGGAGCAGCTGTGTTCCAGAGCTGCTGCTGGAGGCCCGTCGCAGCTTTGCGAGCCCAGGCTCTTCCCCAGGAACCTGGCCCGGCAGAGGCACATCGAACCTCTGGGTAGTCCAGACAAAGGCAGGTGTACACAAGGTCATGTGGCAGAAGTGGAGAGAAGCCCCTGCTCTCGCAGGAGCCGCACGGCAAGGTGCGGGAAGGAGGGCGATTGGATGGCCTCCGGCTTACCACAGTGCACAGTGCACAGCAGATAGCAGCTGACAGGCTGGGAGTGAGCTGAGAAGGGTCTGCTTAAGCCACATAATGCTGGTAACCTGAGCTTGATTTTTGTCTTGTTTTTAAATTGACTTCCATCAAAAGCTTGTATTTTGATCAGCATCTGTCAGTGT
>NW_022107432.1:29620226-29630883 GCF_000313985.2 Echinops telfairi | reverse complement strand
GAAAATGAGATGTGCCTGGTAGTATGTACGCAGTATCCATAACGGCTTCAGCAGGTTTATTATATATGTATGACTATATGTGCATACACACATATCTGTATGTAATATAGATGTAGCTATGTGTACATGCATATATACATGTGTATAGAACCTTTTTTTGTTGGTGTTGTAAAATTATATATGAAGATAAGTCCAAAAATATTGCTACAAAAGCATAGAAGCCATTATTAAACACAAACGTCGAACTATACAACCAATCTTTCTTAGCACATCCTCCGTCTAGGTCTGTGGAGCGCCGAAGGAGGGGTTCTTACCCTTCTCAGCCTCCTTCCCCACGAAGCCTGCGCTCTGACCCGCCCATGTCCGTCCAGCTGGCACATGTGGCCTCCAGGGGCTCACATCTTGTTCCACTGAAGTGTTCTGAGTTTGGGGAACAAGAAGGAGTTCGACAGGGGCAAGGTTGGGGCTGTAGGGCACATCAAGTGAAGTTTCCTGATGAAATTTTTGTAGGACGGCTCCTATTACCTGCTGTCGAAGAATCAGCCGGTGCATAATTGTGATGGGAACAAATTCCTCAGCGCAACTTTTGTGACCCTTTCCTCACCAGTGCAGTTTTTTATCTTTCTTGAAACTTCTTCCTAAGAAGCTCTCAGGATCGTCCAGTGTCCATTGAGATCATCTATCAAGATTCCCTCTAGGGAACCTCCAAACACAGTGGCCATCACCTTCTGAGCTGACCTTGTTGCCTTGAATTGTACGAGCGCTGCAAAACCCCTTGGAAGCCCGTTTTGAGTGGACCTCTTTTGGGAGAGACCCTGCAGAAACTAAGACCAGTGTGTTAGAGAGAGAACTTGTCTGTAGCTATTTACGATCGATCTCAGACATATGGAGGCACCGTCTGGAATGAGCCTGTGCACGTACGAACTGAAACCCTAGTGTCAGTGCTTTATTTACCCTCATATATCGTATCCTTTACCAAACCTGTCCCTTTGTTTCGTATATTTCTTAATTTGATCACTTACCTTGGTCAAGCTGTACGTACATCACCAGCATTCGGTACTGCCTTTCCCATTACCAAAAGTAATACATGTCTATTATCTAGAGCAGGGGTCCTCACACTACGGCCTGCCGGGTGTTTTTGCCACCGCTGCCTGCCCTGCTTAGCAGCCGACCCATCCAGTGTACATAGGAAGTTGCTCATAGTGTTTTTTGAAACTGTAGTCCAGCCCTCCAACGGTCTGAGGGACAGTGAACTGACCCCTTGTTTAAAAAGTTTGAGGGCCCCTGGTCTAGAGAGTGAGTCCCCCTCTCCCACCACCCATACTGGGTAACCCATGCAGTGAGTACTGAGAAAGAGCTGCGTACTTAGAAAAGGCTTTAAAAAATGCATGATTAGAGCCAGCAACAGCTCAAGACATGTTGTCCCCTCACTGGAGCATACTGTCACCGAGGACAATACTGGGACACATGGCAAGGAGTTAGTCCAGGCTGAACCTCCCCTCCCCCCCACACCTCCCACCCCCGCAGCGGGCCGAACCAAGAAGGAACCCTAACATAACAGCAACAAGAGGAAAGCAAAGACACAAAGCCCCTGAAGAGCCCCCCAAACAGACTTCCAGCTAGGAGGGCAGCTCCTGGAATTTCCCCAGGACCAGTGAGGAGAGGAGTCATACAGGTCAGCGAGCAGACGTAGAATTGTGTTTTGGTTTTTTTCAATCTTTTTTCTTTTTGTTTGTTCTCTGTTATTGTTGGGTTGCCTGCGTATGTGAGATAGGGATGGGAAGTAAGCTGGGGAGAAAGCATGGGACTAACGGTCCGGAGGGACTGTGGGGAGAAGGAGGTTGGCGAAGGGAGTGGTGGGCAAACAATGGCTTAGACAGGAAACAACTAGGGAATTAAAATCAACAACGAGGAGGACCTAGAGATCCTGAGGGTGTTGAAGCAACAGCAATCTAGCTGAGGGGAATTACTAAGAGGTGGAAGTAGGGTGAGTGTGATGGGGCAAGAGGACGGTAAAAGGAAACAGAGGAATGATCTAGGAAGCAAAGCTATGGAGAGAGGTATAAGCATAGGTGTGTACACATGTTAATACATTAGTTCATAAAAACGGGTATTGGCCCATGTACATATATTTATATGGCAATACGGTGAGGTTATGGATTGATTTTGGGCCTCTGCTCATGCCCTCCCTCAGTGCAAGAACACTTTGTTCTAACAACTTGGCATTCTGTGATGCTCACTCTCCTGACTCCATTGCTGGAGACAAAATGAGTGCATAAGCACATGTGGTGAAGAAAGCAGATGGTGCCGGCTATCAAAAGATATAGCGTCAAAAAAAAAAAAAAGATATAACATCTGGGGTCTTAGGGGCTTGAAGTTAAACAAGAGGCCATCTAGCAGAGAAGCAACAAGCCCACATGGAAGAGGCACATCAGCCTGTGTGATGAGGTGTCACCAGGACGGGGTAACATGCATAAGAAGACCCCAAACAAACCCTATTGTTGAGAGCGAGGGGTGTCGGAGCAGAGACCTAAAGCCCATCTGTAGACAATGGGATCCCCTCACAATGGGATCACAGGGAAGGGATGAGTCAATCAGGGTGCAATAAAGCACTGATGAAAAACACACAATACTCTTCCTCTGGTTCCTTGAGGCACCTTACCCCCCACTATCATGACCCTAGCCCTGCCTTTCACTGCGTGCTTGACTGGAGTATGTGCACGGGTACAGATAAGATATAAGAGCTAACGACACACGGAATCCAGGAACAGGAATGGGAGTAGTGATAACAGGAGGGGGAAGGTTGGGAGTGGAGGGGAGGAAGGGGGAACCAATCACAATGATCGACATATAACACATAACCGCCCCCCCACCCCACCCAGGGGGATGAACAACAGAAACTGTCGGGGAAGGGAGACAGCGGTCGGTGTAAGATATGAAAATAATAATAATTTATAGTTTATCAAGGGGCCACGAGGGCTGGGTGTGTGTGTGGAGGGGAAGAGGAGCTGTCACCAAGGGTGCAATAGAAAATAAGTGTCTAGAAAATAATGATGGCAATATGTGTACAAATGTGCTTGATACAATTGATGTTGGGATTGTTACAGGAGCTGTAAGAGCCCTCAATACAGTGTCAAAAAAAATGCATGGAACAAGAGTTAAAAAATGATGGTTTGTCCCATGAACTTTTTGAAGCCCCCTGGTATATAGCTATTGTTTTCTGCTAAAAGTGTGATCACACAATACTTGCCTTTTGGTGATTGACATATTTCATGTAGCATAATGTGATCCACGCGCTAATGTTTTGAGAACTCATCAGTACTCTTTGTGACTCCCTAGTATTCTGTGTGTGCCCATTCATCCATTGCTGGATACTTGGGTTGTCACACAGGTGTGCATGTACGTATTTGTGCCATTGCCTTTCTAAGAGATCCACCTGGGAGTGGGATTGCTGGACCGTAAGTGTTTTTCTCTTCCCAATGTTTTGAGGGCATGCCATACTGTTTTCCATAATGGTTGTATCATTTTATAGTCCCATCAGCAGTGGATAAGGGTTGTAATCTCCCTATATCCTTGCAAGCACTTGTTTTTTTGTGTTTTGTTTTTAACTTATCAATGCTGTTAATAGGTTTGGGATGATGGCATTAATTTGTACCTTTATGGTTAATACTCAGGAGCGCATGTTTTCGGTCACTTAAGACCTCTTTGGTGAAGTGTGTGTTCACATACTTTGCCCATATTTTAATTAGCTTGTTAGTCTTTTTGTTGTTGAATTTCTGAAGTTTTCTGTCTATTTTGGGGTGTAGCCCTTACTGGATTTTTGGTTCTTGAAGATCCCCCCTCACACCCCCACTATATAGGCTCTCTTTTTACTTGTTTAGTAAGATTTAAAACAGAAATATGTAATTTTTATGTGATCCTAGTAATCAGATTTGTCTTCTGCTATTTGTGCTTTTGTAGTTGTATTTGACAGTCTCCCTTTGAAAACCATTAGCTCCCACGAGAATTGTCTATATTGTCTTCAGGAATTTTATAGTCTTAGCTTGACTATTTAGATCTGTAATGCATTCTGAGTCATTTTTTGTGTATGGGTGGAGGCATGGATTGTTTCATATTTCTGCTAAATGTGTATCCAGTTTTCCCAATACCATTTGTGAAAGAGACTTTTCCTTCCCATGGAATGGTCCCTTGTCAAAAATCGCTTGTCCGTAGATGAATGGATTAATTTCTGAGTTCAGTTCTGTTCCACTCCTCTGTGTGCCTGTGCCAGGCCATTTTGATTACCATGACTGTATGGTGTAATTGGAAGTCAGGGAGTATAAGGCCTCTGTTATTTTTCAAAATTGCTTTGGCTATTCAGGGCCTCTTTCCTTTCTGTATAAAGTTAATGATTAGTTATGAGGTTTCAGTACAGAAAAGAATGTTGTAAGAATTTGGATTGGGATTACCTTGTACTTATAGATCATTTTGGGTAGTATTGGCATTTTCACAATATTAAGCCTACCAGTCCATGAGCACAAAATGTTTTCCTTTTATACAGGTCTCTTTTAGTCGGTAGTAATAACATTTTATTTATAGTTGAGTATTCAAGGGAGCACAGCACTCACAGGTGATGTTGTTTACCGTATATACTCGTATATAAGCCAGGTTTTTCAGCACGTTTTTATTTTTAATTTTAATATCTTTATTATCTTTTAAAAAATATTTTATTGGGGGCTCTTACAGCTCTTAATGACGCCGCATACATATATCCATTGTGTCAAGCACATTTGTACATTTGTTTCCATCATCATTCTCAAAACATTTGCTTTCTACTTGAGCCCTTGGTATCAGCTCCTCATTTTTCCCCTCCCTCCACGCTCCCCCCTCCCTCATGAACCCTTGATAATTTATAAATTATTATTATTTTGTCATATTTTACATGTCCGATGTCTCCCTTCACCCACTCTTCTGTTGTCCGTCCCCCAGGGAGGGGGTTATATGTAGATCCTTGTGATCAGTTCCCCCTTTCGCTCTCATCTTCCCTCCACCCTCCTGGTATTGCTACTCTCACCACTGGTCCTGAAGAGTTCATTTGCCCTGGATTCCCTGTGTTTCCAGTTCCTGTCTGTACCAGTGTACATCCTCTGGTCTACCCAGATTTGTATGGTAGAATTTGGATCATGATAGTGGGGGGAGGAAACATTAAAGAACTAGAGGAAAGTTGTATTTTTCATCGGTGCTACACTGCACCCTGACTGACTCGTCTCCTCCCCACGACCCTTCTGTAAAGGGATATCTAGTTGCCTACAGATGGGCTTTGGGTCCCCACTCCGCACTCCCTCTCATTCACAATGATATGATTTTTTTGTTCTGATGATGCCTGATACCTGATCCCTTTGACACCTCGTGATCGCATAGGCTGGTGTGCTTCTTCCATGTGGGTTTTATTGCTTCTGAGCTAGATGGCTGCTTGTTTACCTTCAAGCCTTTAAGACCCCAGATGCTGTATCTTTTGATAGCCGGGCACCATCAGCTTTCTTCACCACATATGCTTATGCACCCTTTTTGTCTTCAGCGGTTGTGTTGGGAAGGTAAGCATCATGGAATGTCAGTTTAAAAGAACAGAGTATTCTTGCATTGAGGGAGTACTTGAGTAGAGGCCCAATGTCCATCTTCAGCACATTTGTTATGCTGTTTTTGTGGTAAAATTAGGTGCCTCGGCTTGTATTCGAGTATATACGGCATTTTATAAATCTAGTATATGGATGAAGGGTGACTTCTAAGAGTGGCTTATAGGGAATCCAGGCTTATGGGGAATTCTAGGATGATTCCCTTGGTGTTCCCTCTATTTTATTGGTCTAGTACATCTGACCTTTTCAGGAATTTGAGTTTGGTTCTAGTTTTTCTCCCCTTCTGTCCAGGGCTTTTCATGGTATCCTCAACGATTGGTAGTGACAGCCAGGTGCCGTCAAGTTCTCCTCATCTCAGATCCGATGAGGCCATGGTGCCGGTGGGCTCTTAGTTCTGTGGAGTAGTTTTTTCAGTGAATCTTCGCTTCCCTTTGTTCTCTGTTGTTCCAGTTTAGTAGAAACTAATAGGTGTATCTTAGAGGACCACTTGCAAGCTTCTACGGTCCCAGCTGCTACCCCTGAACGAGGGTATAGAATGTAAACTTGACAAGGTTTATGGCCTTAAGCATTTTAACGCAAGAAATCAACCCCACATAGTATTTGGAAGTCTCCATAACTGGGTCTCCTCTTGCTGCATTGTTGAGAATGTTGCATCTTTAGTCACGAGGGAGATGGGTCTGTAATTGCCTTTGTTTGCGATGCCTTTACCAGTTTTGGCATCAACGTGATGCCGACTTCATAGAATGATGAGTTTGGTAACATTTCCTCTTATATAAGAAGAACCTCTGGTTTCTTCTGAATCTCTCAGGAGGGAGGCTCCCCCAGGAATAGCAGCACACTTTCACTGAGCAAGCACTGTGCTCAGACCTTGCCAGCTGGAGGAGGAATGCCATAGGCTTGGCATAGACCGTCAAGCGGGTGTAGGAGAAGCCTGTGGTCAGCTAAGAGATTCCTGCTGGTGTCAGGGCGGTGCTCACCGCGCTCCTGTTCAGCGGGCAGCACAGGGAGTGAGTCTCACACCACCCTTACTCTCTGGGTCTTGCAGGGACTCACCGAGCACTGTGTTCCGTGTCTTTTAGTTGGCTCTCACTAAGCCAGTGTTTTGCTTTTGTTTTCCCTTTCTCTCCCTTTGGATTCCTACAGGAGTTTAAACTTTTTCTGACCATCTCCTGGGACACTCATCCCCTGGGAGTGAAGAGCTGGAGAGGCCCACAGAGCCAGTCTGCGGGCCTGAGTGCTCGTGCTGGCTCCAGCTATAATGTTGTGTCTGATCAGTCAGGGGTGTGGGCAGTGAACACACTTAAACAGCATCTGGAGGAAGACGAGGCTGGAACGTGTTTTCGTCCCTCATCCTTTCTCTTCTGTGCCCCTGTCCTTGTTCTCTCCCTTCAGGGTTTCTCGGTGGAAGGGCAGGAGAATCTGCAGGAGGTCCTCAGCAAGCAGCTGCTGCTGTGCCAGTTCCTCATGGCGCTGTCCATTGTCCGCACAGGTGATGCTTCTGTAGCCTCTCCTCGCTCTAGGACTCGCGAGGGGCCAATACATATGTGTGGGTTGGGTTAGGAAATTAAGTCTTTTTCTCTCAGGTGGCCTAGTGAAAAATGTAGGGAAAAGTCCCCAAACCAACCTACCAATCAGCGCATTTCCATTTAGTTGATTCCACTTCATAGTCACCCTATATAGGGTTTCGAAAGCTATCCATCTTCACAGGAACAGATAGTCTCATCCGTCTCCCAAGGAGCAACTGAGGATTTTGAACCGTCAGCCTTGTGGTTAGTAGTTCAACACTTAGCGGACGGATGGCTCCTCCAGGGCTCCATATATACCAGAAACCAAACCCACTGCTTTCGACTTGCTTCCGATTCATAGCAACCTAGTAGGAAACCTTTGGGCTTCTAAGGCTGTAAATCGTTATGGGAGCAGAAAGCTTCGTCTTGTCCAGTGGAGTGATTGGTGGGCTCCAGCTGCTGACCATGTGGTAACCAGTCTTCTGACCTCTTGAATTGCCACTGACTTTGAATGGGCCCTGGTGCCCTGACTTGGTCACATGTATACCCTGAGAACAACTTAACTCCTGGAATCGAACTGACTTGTCCCTCTTCTCCTCTCTAATCCAGGAGGCCACTTTATTTGTAAAACCTTTGACCTGTTCACACCATTCAGCGTGGGGCTCATTTACCTGCTGTACTGCTGCTTTGAACGAGTGTGTCTCTTTAAGCCAGTTACCAGCCGTCCAGCCAACTCGGAGAGGTGAGGCTGCCTTCTCTTTCGCCAAGTTGGCTAAACTTCAGAACAGTGAATCCTGGGTGTCTCCCTGGCATGATCTCTCAAACCACATTAAGAACCTTGACATCACAGAAGTTATTAGAGGTTCTGGGAGCCGAAATTTTGGAATCTGATAGGTCTCATGAGGTACCAGTTCCACCTGTGTCTCCCTCTCTGTGTGGGAATGCCCACACACATGTCTGGGGATCCTCCACTTGGCCCTGGGTGGAGAGGTGGCCAAGAGTGCAGCCAATCAGGAGAGTCCCAGGGGCTAGTTAAAAACAGGTTTCTGTGGCCATCCCTGGGAGGTCCGATTCACTAGGCTCCCCGAGTGATAGAGATGTAGTCAGCCTGCCCAAGGCAGCGGAGACCCACCGCTATCGAGAGGAATACTACACCCAGTGCCATCAAAGCGATTCCAAATCATAGCAACCGGACCTGTCCTGTGGGTTTCCAAATCTGTGGCTCTTTATGGGAGAAGAAAGTCCCCCTCCCCTCTCTCTCTCAGAATTATTGGTGGATTTACACTGCTGACCTTGAGGTTAGCAACACATTTTGTAATCCACTAGGCTACCAAGGCCCCTAGAGAAAGAGACGTTTGATGATAAAGGGAAGGGTTAGAGGCACATAAAGTCTGTGTATAAATGTAAGGCTGAACAGGGAGTCCTTTTAGCCTCGTGACTTGGCCAGGGGTTGATGGAGATGTTAATGTGTGTAGAGGAAGTTCTTGCACAGTGCACTGACGAGTTTCTCTTGGCAGGTATGTGGTGTGCAAAGGCCTGAAAGTGGGCATAGATGATGTGCGGGATTACCTCTTTGCGGTGAATATTAAACTCAACCAACTGCAAAAAACAGATTCTGACGTCAGCCTAGTGGTCCCTATGGAGGTGATCAAGGGAGACCAGGAATTTACTGACTACATGATACGGTCCAACGAGAGGTAAGCAAGCGGGGTGTCTTTTGCTGGCTTCCTGGCATATGGAGGAAGACCAGAGTGAAGGTCTGCTTGACTGGCTCTTGGCACCACTTTGCCAATTCTGACAAATTGGTACCTGGGGTTGGTCTGCTCCTCCCAGACTTTGGTTACCTCGGGGCATCTCACCCCGCTCCTATTCCCCATCCTGAGGGTGAAGGTGAGTCCCTGGCAGGAACCATCCTTGGGAGGCCATCGTGGTGGGTGCTTGTGAAGTCCCCTGTGTGGAGGCATGAGCTGGCTGGAAAGCAAGTTTATACCATGTCTTGGAAATGTCTTGCACCAAGGGTTCTGCCAGTTCACAGGTTCCCTAGACGGGTATCTGAACGCAGTTTGTTTGTTTTCTTTTTCCATGGATCGTTCTTCTCATTCTGGTGGTGGTAATTTAAAGCTGTAGCAGTTGGCTCATTGTTCTCTAAGTGAATAGGCTTTAAGGCCAGGTGTTTTTGAGATAGGCTTGAGGTTTTTAGAATAGCAGTGCA
The DNA here is from genome assembly GCF_000313985.2 of Echinops telfairi. NCBI lineage: Eukaryota > Metazoa > Chordata > Mammalia > Afrosoricida > Tenrecidae > Echinops > Echinops telfairi. The sequence goes on along the minus strand of NW_022107432.1, from coordinate 29,621,554 downwards.
TCGGTAAGAAATGCGCTTAGGAAGTCAAACAGTACTTGGAAAGGCCACAATTGTCAGCTGATTTCCAAGTCACCCATAGGAGTTTGCGGGTATGACCTTGGAGAATCGTAGAAAGGGGCAAGGAAGTCTTTATTTGCAGGGTAGACTTTTAACTCATCTGGCATTGCATGGTGTTTCAGCTTTCCATAGCACCGCCATCTTGCTGTGGAGCCCTGGTAGTAGTATAGAGGTTACAGATTGGGCTGCGATCCACATGGTCAGCAGTTTGAAACCACCAGCAGCCCCAAGTGTGGAAAAATGGGCTTTCTACTCTCATAAACAGTTACTGTCTTGGAAACTCACAAGGGGTCGTTACCAGTCATCATTGACTTGATGGCACCGTGAGAAGGCAGCTTGTGAGTCTAGTGGGCACCAAGGTGGAGACTCAGGACCAGCCCAGAGTGGACAAGGGCCTGGTTTGGTCTGGGGTACTTAAAAACTTTTTGGTGGATTGTGGGTATGCATAGATACAAGGCAAAACTGGACTTCTTAATGCTCCCCAAGCACAGTATTTAAACAGTGCTGTAACCACTTATTTTTCTTTCTTTACTTTTGAAAAATTGGGATGTAATTGCATAAGTGAATTGCAGGTTTAAGTGTACATTTCAGCTGTTTTGATAAATACAGAGAATCATCCAAGTAGCCCACACCCCTACCAAGATAAAACAAACCAAAACATTTCTCTCCTCTCAGGAGAATGTCCAGTTGATCCCCTCACTCTCCTCAAAGGAGCCACCCCCCCCCTTTTATTTATTTTTATTAAAAGATCCATCTTATTGGGGGCTCTTACCACTCTTACTACAATCCATACATCAATCGTATCAGGCATATTTGTACATATATTTCCAGCATTCTTTTCTAGACATTTACTTTCTATTGAGCCCTTGTATCAGTTCCTCTTTTTGAAAGCAACCACTCTTGATTTTTATCACCAGAGGTTAGTTTTGACGAGGGGCTTCAAAAAGTTTGTGGAAAACATGCCATCTTTCAGTTCCATTTTTCCATGAACTTTCTAGCTTCTGCCTGGTCTAAGTAGAATCATAGAGTGTGCATGCTTGTGTGATGTTTTTGATCTTCCTTCATGTTGCACTGATTCGACCCTTTTACTCCTGAGTAATATTCCACCGCAACTTATTGAACAGGAAAAAAGCCAAAAATAGCAATCAAATACACTAGTGTCAAGTCAATTCTGACGGATAATAACCCTATATTAGCGCTTCTGAGGCTGTCAATCTTTTTTTATTATTTTAATTTTATTGGGGGCTCTGACAACTCTTACCACAATCCAT
>NW_022107432.1:29618156-29619652 GCF_000313985.2 Echinops telfairi | reverse complement strand
CCTCGTGGTTACACAGGCTGGTGTGCTTCTTCCATGTGGGCTTTGATGCTTCTGAGCTAGATGGCTGCTTGTTTACCTGCAAGCCTTTAAGACCCCAGACACTGTATCTTTTGATAGCTGGGCACCATCAGCTTTCTTCACCACATTTGCTTATGCACCCATTTGTCTTCAGCAATAAGGCTGTCAATCTTTACGGGAGCAAAAAACCTCATCCTTCTCTTGTCCAGTGGCTGATAGGTTCAAACTGTTGACCAACTTGTAACCCACTGTGCCTCCAGGGCTCTTACAGCCTGCACAGTTGTGCTGCCCTCTTTCGGGCTACTAGGAATAAGCTGCTGCTGCAGACCTTCTTTTGTAAGGCATGTATGGCTAGACCAGTGTCCGAGAGTGGGAAGATGAAGTCAGAGGGTAGATGTGCCTGTCACTCTAACCATGCCACACCGTTTTAAAGTAGCTGTACCACTTTAGATTCCCTCCAGGAGAGTATGAGTTCTGGTTGCTCTACATCCTTGCTGACATTTGCTGGTGTCGTCGCTGGTCAGGTATGGTGTTACCTCGGGGTTTGAACTTGCGTTTCTGTGATACCTAAGGATGCTGAGCCTTTTCTCTTGTGCTTATTAGCTATTTGTCAGCTTTTTATGAAGAGTCTATTTGAGATTCTAGGCTATTTTTAAAAATTGATTTATCTTTTTCTAAGCTGAGGAATTACTTATTCTGGTTACAAGTCCTGTGTCATATATATGCATTTTGAATATTTTTCCTTAGGCTGTGACTTGGCAATTTATTTTCTTAATGGTGCCTTTGATAAGCATACGTTTTAAATTTCGATGAAGTCTAATTTATCTGTTCTTTTTTTCCCTTTTCTTTTGATTAGTGATTTTTGTGTTCTTTCTTAATATTTGCCTGCATCAGGGTCATGAGACTATGCTGTTTTCATCTAGAAGCTTTATAGTTGTAGAGTTTATATTTAAGTGTACGATCTACAGGACATTATTATGTATGCTGATGTAGGGGTTGGGGTCTTTTTTATTTATTTAAATGGATGTCCAGTTCTAGCACCATTTGTTGAAAAGCTCTTTCTTTTGCTATTTAATTGATTTGCCAACCTTGTTGAAAATTCCTTGACCCTGTATGTGTGGGTCTGTTCCTGGGCTCACTATTCTGTTCCACGGAGCTTTGCTCTATCCTTTGCCTATTCACCTGATTACCTAAAAGAGAGAGAGAGAGAGAGAGAGAGAGAGAGAGAGAGAGAGCTCTGAGGTCAGGTAGCATATGTTTTCCAGCATGATGATTCTTTTTCAAGATTGTTTGGACTCGGCTAGGTGTTTTGTATTTCCATATGAATTTTAGATTTAGCTTCTCAGTTTCTACCAAGAGCCTGCTCAAGTTTTAATGGATTACATTGAATTTATAGATCAATGTGGGGAGAATTGGTACTTTAACAAAATTGAATCTTCCAATTCATGAACAAGAAATATCGATGCATTTCTTTCTTT